>NC_081181.1:188567340-188891221 GCF_029867415.1 Vicia villosa | reverse complement strand
TTGATTCTGAATCGGAATCGTTTGCTTCTAGGTTTGTTGGTGTTTCGGAGGATGAGATAGAAGAGTTTACCAGCTCCAGCAGTTTAAATGATGATGGTGCAGTAGCCGTCGGAATGGATGTGGGTAAGGGGGGCAGCAGTCTGCAGTTTAATGAGGAACCTAGGCTGGTGGTTTCCAATGATCTTCTCTCCCAGGCGTGCTTTAGGAACATTGATGTGGAATCGTTTGGGGAATCCTCTGTTCCGGAGAGTTCATTCTCGAAGCCTATTTTGCTGGAGAAAGAAGGGACGGCATGCTGTCAGCATGGAGCTGCTGGCGGTTCTCAGCATGTTGGCAATTCTGCCCAGATTTTTAGTCCGGCGGTTTTTAGGTGTGTTTCTGGCAGTGGTATTCCAATTTGTACTGAGCATATCGATCCTGTTGGAGTTTCTTTGGAGGATAACTTTCCTCTTAAGGCTGGAGCGGGAGGAGTTTTGATGAAGCGGTGAATGAGATTAAATTAAGAAAAAAGAGTCGTAGTAAAAAGGTTGTTTTCAAGAACCTATCGTAGTGTGGGGGCTCTCTTCATAGGAGAACCTTGAAAATCATGGTAAGGGGGAAAGGTGAGGAAACGGGGCTGACTTACGCAGGTGGAAAAAAGATCAAGGGTGTGCCTTCCATTGGGGGTAGTAGAGCTATTTCTTCCTCTTGTAAATCCGGATCTAGTTCTTCTTTTAAAGGGGATGCTTGCCATGGAAACCTCACTGGAGGTAGCGATATTAACAGGAACAATGGTAGACAGTGGGGTTTTTTAGACAATGAAGCCGGAAGCAAAATATGGAAAGCTATGGAAGGTTTGGGGGTGGTGTCTAAACGAGGAGTCAATTTCTCCATTGAGAAGATTGATAGATTGGAGCATGAAGCGGCCTTGAAAAAAGCCGGTTTGAAGGAGTCTAATAATATGGTGTTATGATTATTGGATCTCTCAATATTAGAGGGGGTGGCAATGCTCTTAAGAGGAGAAGAATTAGTTCTTTGTTGATTAAGAGTAATGTGGAATTTTTTTTCATTTAAGAGACAAAATTATCTTGCATGCATGATTTTGTGGCGAAGAGTTTTTGGAATGCCAAAGATATAGGATTTTGTTTTTCAAATTCTTCGGGTAGATCGGGAGGTCTTATAACTTTGTGGAAGGAGGATGGGGTTGAGGTTTTATTGAGCTTTAAAGGAGAGGGGTATCTTGGCGTGAAAGTGTGTAAAAACAATAATTTTTTTATTTAGTCAATGTGTACTCTTCTTGTGAGTTCGGTAAAAAGAGATTGTTGTGGAGCAAGTTGTTGGAGTTGAAAGACACGTTCAACGATGGCGAATGGATTATAGGAGGCGATTTCAATGCTATTAAAGTGCGGGAGGAAAGGAAAGGTAGAGGCGTGGTTGCTAATGTCAATGAAGTTCGCGAATTTGAGGAGTTTATTGAGAAAAGCTTGTTGGTGGATGTTTCTTGTAAAGGTAAAAAATTTACTTGGTATAGCGGAGACGGTAACTCAATGAGTAGGATAGATAGATTTCTTGTGTCGGTAAAGGTGTTGAACGATTAGGGGGTGATTGGCCAATTGGTGGGAGAGAGAGACATTTCCGACCATTGTCCCATTTGGTTGGAAGTTGATAACAAAGGGAGGTACCTAAGAGGAAAAATAGAATAATCATGAACATGGTTAGAAGCATGCTTGTGCAAAAGGAGGTACCTAAGAGCTTCTGTCCAGAGGCAGTAAACTGGGCATTCTACATTCTCAATAGGTGTCCTACTTCAGCACTAAAAGGTATAACACCAGAAGAGGCCTGGTCTGCCAATAAACCCTCAGTTGAACACTTCAGGGTATTTGGGTGTATTGCACATGTTCATGTGCCAGATGCAAGAAGAACTAAGCTTGATAATAAGAGCACAAGATGTGTCTTATTAGGAGTGAGTACTGAGTCTAAAGGATATCGTGTGTATGATCCTATTGGAAAGAAAATTACAGTGAGCCGCGATGTGGTGTTTGAAGAGGATAAACAATGGGAATGGAATCAAACTCATGCTGAATTAGTCAAGCTACAACTTGAATGGGAAGAAAAGCAGCCAACAAATGAGGAAATTGAGCAACAAAATGATGATATGCCAATTGCTGAAGAAAAAGAGAATGACGGTGTGTCCCAGACAAGACATGAAGCTGAAATAGAACAAGAGAGTGATGAAAATGCGGAAGCCGAAAATACAGAAAGCGTGGGAAGAGTTCAACGCAGCAGAAAAGCTCCGGCGTGGATGAATGACTATGTTTTCAATCACTGTGTTGATGATAGAGGTAATCCAGTCAGTTTTACTTTGATGTCTAGCACATACCCCTTGATATTTGAGGAAGCTGTGAAAATTGATAGTTGGAAGAAAGCTATGGATGAGGAGATAAAATCCATTGAAAGAAATAGCACATGTCATTAGTTGATCTTCCAAGAGGAGCTACTAGCATAGGGGTCAAGTGGGTATACAAGACAAAATTGAATCAACATGGTGAGGTTGATAAGTACAAGGCCCGTTTAGTAGCAAAGGGATATGTGCAACAACATGGCATAGATTATGAGGAGGTGTATGCACCAATGGCACGAATGGATACTGTTCGAATGATTCTAGCTCTTGCCGCTCAAAGAAATTAGATTGTATATCAGCTAGATGTAAAGTCGGCATTTCTACAAGGAGAGCTCACAGAGGAAGTTTATGTTGATCAACCAAAGGGATATGAATTGCAACATGAGGAGACTAAGGTATACAAGCTCAAGAAAGCCCTCTATGGACTTAAACAAGCCCCAAGGGCATGGTTTAGCAGAATAGAAGCATATTTCAAGGCCATGGGCTTCGACAAAGAGGCAAGTGAACAGACCCTATTCACCAAAGTCAATCAACAAGGTAAGTATTTGATTATAATTCTTTATGTTGATGACTTAATCTATACTGGAAATGAGGAGATCATGTTGCAAGACTTCAAACAATCTATGATGAATGAGTTTGAGATGACTGATTTAGGAAGATTGAAATATTTCCTTGGAATAGAAATCATGCAGCTTGATAGTGGGATATTCATCAGTCAGATGAAGTATGCAAAAGAGATCTTAAAGAAATTTAGCATGGAAGCAAGTAATCCAGTTTTAAATCCAATGACTCCAGGAGTTAAACTTCACAAAGACAATGAAGGTGTCACTGTGAATAGCTCTTTGTTTAAGCAACTAGTTAGAAGTATGATGTACTTGACCACCACCAGACCTGATATCATGTATACTATGAGCATGGTAAGTAGATACATGGATAAGCCAACTGAGCTACACCTAATGACAACTAAGAGATTACTAAGATACCTGCAAGGAACTGTGAGCTATGGAATCTTCTACAAGAAATTAGGAAATCAAGAGATAGTGGGCTACACAGATAGTGATTATGCTGGTTGAATGGAGGACAGGAGAAGTACATCTGGTTATGCTTTCATGCTTAGTAATGCAGTTGTGGCATGGTCGTCGAAGAAGCAACCTATTGTCACCCTCAGCACTACTGAAGCAGAGTTTGTGGCTGCTGCTGCGTGTGCCTGTCAAATGATCTGGATGAAAAGGATATTGGCATAGTTAGGCTATGGTGGAAGTGCAAAACCAGTCATTTTCTGTGATTACATCTCTGCTATAAAGATCTCTAAAAATCCAGTTATGCATGGAAGGAGTAAACACATTGATGTTCGCTTTCATTTCCTACATGACTTAGTGAATGAAGGTGCAATTCAGTTACAATTCTGTGGTACCAAGCAGCAGATAGCAGATAGAAGATATCTTCACAAAGCCACTCAAGTTTGAAGATTATCAAAGGCTCCGGAAGAAACTAGGTGTCTGTGATGTCTCCGAAGTAAACTAGAATGTCTAGTTTAAGGAAGGGATTGTTAGAGTAAATTCAGCTTATGCTATGATATTTGAATAAGTCAAACTGTTATGGTCGTGGGAGGATCATGGGGTTCAGTTTAGGTTGTCCTAGTTTATAGGATTTGTTTGTTTCGATTTTCTAGGCACTTTCTATCCGTTTTATTAGGCACTTTCTAGTGCATTCAGTTTCTTTTACTGTTTCCTTTGTAAGGCTATTTATAAGCCATGTTTCTTATCAATAAAAGAACTCAGTTGCCAGAATTCTACAATTGTTAACATCTACAATGTAATTGAATCTCTCGGCGAGAGTTCGCAGTTTCCTTTTCATAATCTTGATGTCTTGCATGGCCTCTCCATTGTTAGGCATGTTGTTTGCAACAAACATTACCCGTGCAAAGTATTCTGTGACCGTCTCATCTTCCTTCATCTCCAAGACCGCAAACTCCCTTTGAAGAGCTTGCAGTTGTGATCTCCGCACCCTTTTACTTCCTTGATACCTCCTCTTCATTGAATCCCATAGTTAATTAGCAGTCTCCTTCTGAAGGATTGTCTTCAAAATTCTCTTGTCGATGGCTGCAAATAAGTAATTTTTATCCTTCAAATCTTTTAGTTTTAGATCTGCTCTAACAGCTAATTGTGCCTCAGTTTGTTCTACCCCTGCCTCTGGTTCATTGTAACCTGGATCAATGAGCTGCCACCACTCTTTTGATCTAAGTAGATTTTCCACCAGCATACTCTAGTGATCGTAATCACCGTCAAATTTTGGAATGTTCAGTAGGTTTTTCCATTCCTTCGCCATCTCTCGTCACTCTTTTATGTGTTTTCGATGTCAAACTCTTAACCTATGTTCTGATCCCAATTATTGACAATGCAAAGGAAATACTTCGATGCTTTATTCATTGGAAACTAGGCTTTTAAATAGCCTTTACAAAACAGAATTGGAACAGAATACTCCTAAATCTAAGGAAACAAATCAGCTAGCTAAAATTATGGAAACAGAATGAACGTTACATTTGAGACCTATTCTACAGGCCTTTTATTGATTGACAGTAAAAAACCCTTCACTTTCAATATGATCAACGAATTGTTTTTATTAATATTTACTTGAATTTTTATTAATGTACTAATTTTTATGTTGCCATTGAACAAAGGTTGTTCATCTAAAATACTTAATTTGTACTAATACTACAGTGAGATAGTTTATTTTCTTAGGTCGGAAGTCCCACAGACGTAGATGACTTTTCACCGAATAGAGTTACAATTCTTTTATATTCTTTATTGTTTTATGATTTATCATATTGTTTCTGTTAATCTGTCATAAAAAAACTGTACACAATCCTCCTAGATATTATGTCCAACACATGTCCTTAAAAAAACATAATTTAATATAGAAAGAGAGAGATTCCCTTTATTTTGTATAATGCATAAATATACATTAACATTACATGTAGACCATGCATAATACTGAATATATTCTTCTCATAAATAACTACGTGTTTATTTCAATAAGGATCATGCATCCCACCAATTTTAATTAATTATATGAGATGATGATAAATTAATATATTCCATTTTTTACACGGTTAGTCCATTAAACTCTTATTTCACTAATTACTTTATTTAATAACGGGAAGATCAACAAAATATGCTTAATATTCAACTACATCAATGAATATAATCTATTGAACTGAATTCACGTGCTTCCAATGAATTTATATTTTTTTTTTTGTTGAAATCATACTCTAAAGTTATGTTTAAATTTATATTACGAAATTTAAATATACCAATTTGAAAATAGTTATTTCAATGATTACTACTCTATATTGCTTATATATTTTTAATAAAAGTACCAATTAAAAAAATTATTCAAAAAAGTTAAGAATTTATTTCATCTGGTGGCCCCAGTACCCCGTATCTATGCAAGTGCATATATAGGTTTTTATTCGTTCAAACCAGTTTTCTCCTATTCTAATTTGTCTCCGTTTTTATTCACATGCTTTCAATTTCTATTTTCTCGCACACGTATGGGTTGTTAGTGTGTGACTAAGTTTCCTATTTTCGAGGTAGTTAGTTGCATTACCAAGTCTATAAATATGACCCTTTTAATTTTTAATAGAGAACTCATATTTGAATCGTTTTTTCTGTGTTAACACTAATCAACTCCAAACACAAGGTATTAACTTTTTGTTGAAATAATTATTTGATCTACTATTATGTTTTGTGATTTCTTATTCTTAAGATTGAAATAATAATTGGCTAATTATGTGGATTATTCATATATCTCTGAAATTCAAGTATGTGTGATTAACCTATTCTGTGGATTTTAGGTGGAGAAACTAAAAGTTGCTCCTGAAACTGACGTAGATGACAGTGCTTTAAAATTTTAAAAAAATGCTTTATTGGTTGCAGCCGGCATAACTTTTGAGTTATCATGGTTTATACTTATTAATTTATTAATTAATTCAATTATTAGGGATTCTATATCCATGATTAATTGATATCTAGGTTGTTAACTTAATATTAGAGATGCGCCAGACCTCCAAAATAGTGTTACATATATTTGCTTTAGGTCATTTCACCTATTTTTT
This sequence comes from Vicia villosa, assembly GCF_029867415.1. Taxonomy (NCBI): domain Eukaryota; kingdom Viridiplantae; phylum Streptophyta; class Magnoliopsida; order Fabales; family Fabaceae; genus Vicia; species Vicia villosa. The sequence continues at coordinate 188,884,724 of NC_081181.1, read as the reverse complement.
TTTGTTTCCCTCTTCCCCCACATGTTTGTGTTTGGAAAACTTGTAATAGTATAAAATAATTAATAATCATGTACTAGACATTGTATCACATAAAATCACATTGAATTGTTTTTATTAATATTTACCTGAAATTTTACCAGAATCATGAAGTAGGAGTATGCAAAGGCAATGTTATCAAAAAATTATAAAACTTGTCCAAACTTTTGAATCAATGACATAGCTATACTTGTTATATTTCCTTTAATGACTCTGTTTTTTTGGTAACATGTAAAATTCAAATCAAAATCGACTTGTATTCTAATGAAATAAAATTGTAAAAGAAATGAAAGTATATTAGAATATTCATACATATAACTTCACACACACCAAGGCCCTTGGTGTGAGTAAAGTTGTAAGTATGCATGTTCTAATACATTTTTCTTTCTTTTACAATTTTGAATCATTAGTGTTCATGGAATGATTTTGATTTGAATTTGAATTAAAAACAAAAGCATTAAAGGAAATATAAGTGGTATAGGCGAGCAATGACTCAAAGTTTGAACAACTTTCACAATATTTAGTAACAATGCCTTCACACACTCATGTTTCGTGATTCTTGTAGAAATTCAGATAAAAATAACTAATCTTAACAAAGACTATATGTCATGAACATTAATATTATATTAGATTAAATTCATAGATGATGAGCCATCCGTGGTTATAATCCTTAATTGGCTAATTGTGTGGATTCATTATATATCACTGAAAATCAAATATGTGTGATTCATTATATATTGTACTGTAGGTTGGAATGTTGTTGACCTTTTTCTTTGTATTTTAGGAGGTGGAGAAAGCAAAGTTGCTTCTAAGCCTAGAGCAAATGGTGCTTTGAAAACTAATACACGTGAGGAGTGTGGAGTTAATTTCAAAAAAACATGCTTATTTGTTGCATGTGAGGTAGTAGTGGCTTAACAATAATTTTCATTGTTGTATTTGATTTTTTTTTCTAAATAATTGTGTATGTAGGGATTCATACCTATGACTGAATTTACTGATGAATATATTTTTTTTTTCTAAACAAGATACATTCGGAGAGGGATTATATATATATATATATATATATATATATATATATATATATATATATATATATATATATATATATATATATATATATAGATAGATAGATAGATAGATAGATAGATAGATAGATAGATAGATAGATAGATAGATAGATAGATAGATAGATAGATAGATAGATAGATAGATAGATAGATAGATAGATAGATAGACGCAAAGCATCTCGAATACTCATTTACCTCTTTAATACTTACCTCTTTAATACTACTCTTCTCTCTCCCGTCTATCACTTTTCAGTTTTTGTTTAAGCCTTCAAGATGAGCAGTTCAAGAAGTGATCCCATGTTTGGTCATGCAATGGTGTTTGTAGTGTTAGAAAAATCTACGGTTACGCTAGAAAAGTTTTTAACACTCCTATACAATTACCACCATGCCAGAAGAATTGATATACGGTTACGCTAGAAAAGTTTTTAACACTCCTATACAATTACCACCATGCCAGAAGAATTGATATAGGAGTTTTCAAACAAGGAGTTTTTGAGTTGTTTAAAGAGCATCAAGATTTAATTTCAAGATTCAACATGTTCTTGCTACAGGGACACAAATTCTCACTTCCATTGGATGATGATGATGCATTTGCGGTCGAAGATGAAAAGAATGTTGTTGCATTAGCAGTCAAAGAAGAACCGAAAGATGATGAAGGAAAACATGTTTGATTACAATCATGTAGGTAGAAATCCATAGGTTGATTTGTAAAATGACAGGTTCTTTCGTCCTTTGGATATTTTCTTGAATTCTTGTATCAAAATAATTCTTCTGCATAGTGATATTCAATTTCGACCATTTGTCAATTTTCAAGTAAATTGTATCCATTGTATATTTATGCAGAATGGGAATTCTTTCAACTAGTACATTGAATAATATCACGATATTTTCACAACACAATTTATTTTTTGTACAAGAAAGTTGATTATCTTAAAACCTTCAATCTCTGGCTTACATATTACAATCTCATTTTTGGTATAAGAACTACGAGCAGAATCACATTCAAATAACTGTTAAAAAGTTGATATGATTGGTACAATGGTTTTGATACTCTTAATCATAATGAATTTTATTGCCATATAATTAAAAGAAAGTGTGCAAAACTAAATATAACATTTAGCAGTTTCGTGCTAATTATAAATATTCCTTTTGCTGACAAAACTAAAGGGATGTGTATTGTGCATATTATCAAATGGCTATATATATGCAGTTGTTGCATATTACACGCAAAAAGGAAGTTCGCATAACTCAGAAGCAAATCCTTCGCATACTATATTGACTTTTAGAATAGTTAAGATTGGCTTTTTGTTTGTTTATGTTATTACCACAAGCTTGGGACAAATTCATGCAGTAGTAACACTAATTAGAAGTCCAAACTCATAGGATAAAGCAACACTACTGATTGAAAAAATGTCCAATATGCCCTGCACGACATGGATACTTGTAATTAGAAGTCCAAACTCATAGGCCACATACCCCCATATTGACTACAAATTATCAACGCCCCCAAAGATTTCATCATCCAACCAACAATAGTCCTAACTTATCCATGTTTAAACTCGTATAAAATATCATAAACAAAAAGAAAGTAAAAAAGGCAATTAACTTATATTTAAATCAGTTTGATAGAAGAAATCAAGTAAGAAGTAGTTGATCGAACAACAAATTCGATGTTGGAACAATGAACTCGATCAAAGGTAAACAGAGAATAAGTTTTATATGAAGAAGATCTTTGAAGGAGGAAGATTTTGAAAAGTGTGAAGAGGATACAAGTCCCCACTTTATAGGATACAAGTCCCCACTTTTCGAGGAACCAATCGGCTTTTATTCCGGAGAGAAATATTTTGGATGGCGTTTTAGTGGTTATGAGATCCTTGATCTAGCTATGAGGGAAAAGAGAAATTGTGTTTTAAAGGTGGACTTTAAAAAGGCATACGATAGAATAAGTTGGAATTTCGTGAGATTCATTTTAAGAAGAATGAGGTTTGGGGATCGTTGGATGAGGTGGATGGAAGGATGCGTTTTCTCTAAGTCCTTATCCGTTCTTGTTAACGGTACCACTAATAAGGATTTTAGAGTGGAGAAAGGCCTTAGACAAGGGGATCCTCTCTCCCCTTTCTTGTTTGTTCTAGCCATGGAGGTCCTTACGACTTTAGTGAAGAAATCCAAAGAAGTGGGAGAATTTCGTGGGTTTAAGATAAATGGAGAGAAAGAAGTGGATATCTTACAATTCGCAGACGACACGATTATTCTAGCCGAGGGAGAAACCGCTAATTTGTGGAGTGTGAAGGTTATTCTAAGAGGTTTTGAATTGATGTCCGGTTCCCGCATTAATTTTCACAAGAGTAACCTTTACGGTATTAACGTTGATCAATGGTTTATGGAAGCCGCTTCAACCTTTCTATCTTGTAAAGTCGGTTTGTTACCATTTAAATTTCTTGGTGTGAGAGTGGGGGAGATCCTAGGAAGCTTGTGATGTGGAGAGATTTGTTGTCGATGATGAAAACAAGATTGGTCGTGTGGAGAGGGATTCATCTTAATATGGCGGGTAGGGTGGTGTTTTGATCAACTCGGTTCTTAATGTGGTGCCGTTATATTCTCTTTCTTTTTATAAGGCACCTAAGAAGGTGTTGAACGAGATAGTAGCCATTTAAAGGAATTTTCTGTGGGGTGGATGGGAGATTAGAAAAACAGTTAATTGGGTTAGTTGGGACACGATTTGCAAAACTAGAGAAGAAGGAGGGTTAGGTGTGAAAAATGTAGAAATTATGAATGTGGTGTTACTTAGTAAATGGAAGTGGAGGATTCTTACGAAGAAGGAGGCGGTTTGGAGGGATCTTTTAGAGGAAAGATACGGTAATGTGAAGGTGAAGGTTTTAATAGGGGACATTTCGGTGGTGGGGAAAAAGGATTCAATTTGGTGGAGAGACATTTTGATTTCGGACAATTATGAGAATCTCAACAACAATCATTTCGCGGGGGAAATAGAGTGCACGGTTCGTAGTAGTAAAGATATACCCTTTTGGTATGCTTGCTGGACCGGTCCTCAAACTCTAATGGAGGCGTATCCGGAGTTATATCGTTATGTTGGAAATCATCATGCTATAGTTTCTTTTGCAGGTTCTATGTTCAATGGATCGGCTAGCAGTGCTGAAGAAATAGGTCCGGCTGCCACTTGGATCTGGCAATTAGATAACATGGTGGAGAATGTCAGTGTTGAAGATTCAGACACGGCTGGCAGTGGTGGTGATCTTGATGCTATTCAACAGCGCGCGGAGCTGTGCATAATAGTGGCGAAGATTCTTTTGGGTGGAGATTGGAGCTGTCTAGCGGTGTTTTCTCAGTGAGTTCGTGTTACAATCTTTTTAAAGAGAAACTTTCTAGTCCTCCGCTTGACAATTCCACAGTTTTAGCTTTAGCTCAACTTTGGAATATTAAAGTTCCATCGAAGATTCTTTTCTTTGGCTGGCGTTTTATTATTAATAAACTCGCAACGAAAGATTTTTGGTTAAAAGGGGCATTTTGAGATATGGCAATGATTCTAGATGTGCTCTCTGTTTATCGGAGGATGAATCGCTTAGGCATTTGTTTGTTAATTGCGATGTGACCAATCGGATTTGGAGGAAAGTTTATGATTGGGTAGGAGTTGGAACATCCTTATCTAGAGAGGAAATTGTGAATTTTTTCCATAATTGTGTTAAGATTAGGTGTGTCAACACTAGAGTCATCGGGGCGGTGGCGTGGCTTTCAACGGTTTGGAATATTTGGTTATCAAGGAATGCCGTTGTTTTTAGAAGCGAAAACTTTAGTTTCCTTGATTGTTGGTCGGAGATCGTTTCTAAGCTTGGAGATGGCTAAGTTCTTTTTACGTTAGAGTAAACTCGTGTAACTTTTATCATTGGAATATCCTTCCGCTCTCGTATTTTGAGACGTAGGAGTTTTCCCTTTGTATCTTGGGCGGAGTATCCCTTTTACTCCGGTTATTAATCCATTGCCTATTAAAAAAATATATCTTGTTCAATGATCACAATTCAACGGAATATCAAAAAAGTTATTCAACGACCAGTATTGTTTCTCTAGACACTAATTGTTCTTCAGAATGAGAGTGCCTAGGCGTGTCACTTTTTTCCCTTTCACGTACTTAATGTGCAAAATAACACTTCTTGTATTGTTGAAATTAAGGAGAACTCGAGGGACGAACAATGTATGTGTGATCAATCTGTTATGGAGCACCCGCAGGTAGAACACAGTATGTTTGATAATACTGTTAAAACACCAATAGAAAATTGCCCAACAAAATGAACCTGGACATGAGATTGAGAACAACGGTAAGATGTATTTGGATGCCGCTGAAACTGACAATATTATCAAGTCGTCTTCGAATGTAGCAGCAAATGATACAGTTTCAAATGATGTTCCAAACTTTAATATGGATAAAACACAACGAGTACAACAATTTGTTGCAAATCAGATATTCATCCTCATTTCTTGATTGTGACGTCATTCAATTGTTCGGTAATCATGAATGGATTGGTTTTAAATTCAACATTGGCAGCCCAAGTGACTGAAGACGATAACATCGTTAAAGGTAAAAAGCGATGAATAGATGTATTGAGGAAAAATTGGGGTTTAGGGTTGGGAAAGAAATTCAAAACAGGAACCAACTCCCAGACCAAAGACATACATTGTTTCGTTTCTTGATCTCAAATAGTTATGGTTTCATGAAAGAGGGGCCGACGGGACCGATTGAAATTCTCATTTGGCAAATTTGAACAGCCAATAAAGGTTTAGGTTCGGAAGGAAGGTGGAACAAATTGCCAAAACAAAATTTAGGATGAAATGAAAAATTGAAACGTAATTTGAGGAGAGAGGAAAATCGATTTGAGTTTGGAGGAAAAACCAAATTGGGTTTCGAGAATTTAGGTTGATTCTGTGAGTTTTTGTTTGGAATGATATTGATCTTGTTTTCCATGTGATTTTAGGGTTTGTTTTTAATATTTATTCTAATTAAAATTAAAATTTGGAAGAAAAAAAGGGTTTTCAATGTGTTTTTAGAGTTTATTAAAATATTTATTATAGTAAAATATTGGAAGAAGAAAGGTTATTTTGTAGATATTTATTAGGCTTAAATGCACCTTTGGTCCTGTAAGTTTTTTTTTTTGGGTCTGAGTCCTTTATTTCACTTTTGCGTTTGTTTTAGTCCTAAAATCAAAATCCGCATGAAAATTCACAAGAAAACCTGCAGAAAAAAAGGGTTTTCAATGTGTTTTTAGAGTTTATTAAAATATTTATTATAGTAAAATATTGGAAGAAGAAAGGTTATTTTGTAGATATTTATTAGGCTTAAATTCACCTTTGATCCTGTAAGTTTTTTTTTTGGGTCTGAGTCCTATATTTCACTTTTGCGTTTGTTTTAGTCCTAAAATCAAAATCCGCATGAAAATTCACAAGAAAACCTGCAGAAAATATAGGGACTCATACCAACAAAAAAAACTTAAGGGACAAAAATAAAAAACTCGCTAACTTACAGGGACCAATGGTGCATTTAAGCCTATTTAATATCATTAAAAATTAGAAGATGAAAAAGGGTAAACCACGTGTAAGAATAATTAGGAGGAAAAGGCGAAACAAAACACACTTTAATAAATTGAGGTAACTAAAAAATATAAGTAAATATTGGTGTTTGAAACTTCCATTTTATCACTAACATTCTGTCGGTTTCACATGCTGCCATAATTTACTGTAAATAATGGCGGTTTAGTTAAACGCCATAACAAAATGGCCCTAATTTACGCGTTTTTTTTTTTTGTAGTGGGTCAGACTTATAATGATCTTTGTATAAATCTCATTGATATTATCACCCCAATTCCCTTTGGAACAATCCAAGAAACCTGTGGTGCATGTCACCTCTAAACATTTTGTATGACATGCAGATAGATGAATACAGACAGCTTCCTAACAATGTACAGCAAAAAAACAAGTGAGAGCTTAGCTTTATAGTTTGAGAAAACTTGTGAAAATTACAAAAGAATAAAGGAAAACATGAAGGAATGAGATACATTAATGAGATCAATACTAGTTAAAAAAAAATGTGTATACTTCCTAATAGTAAAGGCCCCAAACTCCATCGAGTTTCGAAAATTGAAGATACTAAAAAAAATGAGTTTGCTCCTCAATGCTGTAGAACATACCAAAGCAACAGATTGGTCATTTATTTTCTAAAAGAAACGAATTTGCAATAAACTATTTACAAATTTAAATAAACTATTTACACAAGTAAATGTTTATAATAATAGTAGTAAACAACACACAACAAACCTGTATTCTTGGGATTGTGCAGTAAACTTCCTTGGGACTCTAGTAAATAAATTTATGTAGTAAAGTCTTATAACAACAACTTTACAATTATTTTTAGACATAGATCTAGATATAGGACCAAACAACATATATTTTAGATAGAATTTCAAGGTTGTGATGAGATTTGTTCTATAAGGTTGGAATAAAAAATCAATGAGTTGATAATAGATTGGACATTTACAAGGTCGAAAGTCTCGATAAAGTCAAATAAGCATTTTACATGTTCCACAAATCCAATAAAAACACGTAACATGACATGAGATCTGGAATTTTTGTCACATATTGAAAATCCACGGGACATTTTGAACTATGTATCTCTAATGTTTGGATTATTGTGTTGCTGTTTGTGTACTACTAATATTTTTCTTCTTTCTGAATCACACATGATAAAATTGAGATTCAGAAAGAAAAAAACTTATTAGTACTTTAACAGCGATACAATAATCATAACAATAGAGATACATAGTTCAAAATGTTTGACGAAAAATTCCAAATTTCATATCAAGCTACATGTTTTCATTGGATTTGAGGAACATGTAGAATGTTTGTTGGTTTGGCTTTGACAAGACATTCATCATTGTAAATGTCCAATCTGTGATCAACCGATTGATTTTTTATTCCAACTAGTCTCGTCACAACTTTGAAATTCTGTCTAAAATGCATGCTTATAAGTTATAACCATACTCTATCTAAAATACGGCATAAAACACATATTACATACCGTAAGAGGAGTTTCAACATATAACAATGTCAGGTAATAGATACTAAGGCTTGATAAATGTTTACAGTTTATAATTAGACCACGTTCATGCGTACACAACATAGAAATTCATCCTCAATCCTATTATAAACGAAAAAACAAGAAGTGCTTCGTCCAGTTTAGCCATGAGCTTCTCGAAGCTCTATTATAAATCAAACAGAATTATAGTTATTAATTTGAGCAACTGGACTTTTAATGCAGTAGTATTATCACCATTCTTAATAAGAAAAAAAATGATTCAGGATGATAGAAAAGAACAATAGAAGGTATTTTTTTACGAAACCAGAATGATATATGATTAACCCAAATGGAATCATATCACTTCCAATTTGCTAACAATTCCCACCCAGTGCATCCATCCTTATATAGTTTAACAGAAGATACATTACACTATGGATTAGGGAAGAAATAACAACAAACCTGACTCAATAACATTCTTCTATAATTGATAATAGAGGATGTGGATGAAGGTGAGTTTCTTTCTTATATCGAGTTTGTCTCTTTGTAACAGAACATAATGTGAAACTTCCTTACAATTAGCTACACCCATGTGGATCTTGTTGAAAGAGAAGTTACTGAAGAATAGCGTGTGGAGTGTGGACCTTCTTTAAAGTTGGACCAATTCAATTTTAATATTATGCTATTATTATGCTTCTATAAAGTTTGACGTATTCAACTTTTTTATTCTGTTATTATTGTATGCTTCTATTGTAAACCCATATTTATTAATATGTGGTTCACACTAAGATCACCATCCAACCTTGTTTTTTTAATTTAGAACTGATAAAATATATGATTTTAGTTATTTTTAATATTAAAGAAATTAAGATTAAAATAAAATATTTAACCAAAGAAATAATTCAAATATAAATTAATTTAACATGACAAAAAATAAAAGAACAAGCACCAAAAGTAAAATAAAAAATATTCACAATGAATAAAATTAAGATAATTAAAATCGGACTAGATATTTATTGGTATACTCGTGTATTTAAGGTTGAATCGGATTGTTGATAAGCTCACCAGTTCAAAGAATGTAGAAGTTCTCTTAGTTAAAGAGGTAAATCTTACCAATCGTTAGTTGGTCCAGTGGTGATTGGCGTTGGACTTGGTAGGGATAACCACGTTTCGATCCTCCGCAACTGAGATCGGGAGCGGGATGGAATCAATACCACGGTTCAATCCCCCGCAACTGCGATCGGGAGGGGGATGAAACCACTTGATGCCAGAACTCGCCCCCGAATAGGACTAAACCGGTGGTATAAAAAAAAAGGTAAATCTCAACTTACTTAGCATAAGTTAATTATCTGACAAAGGTAATAGTGTAATCTCTCCTTATTCTAGTTGTAGGGTTATAAAATTTAAATTAAAAGAAAATCTATTTACGAGTCCAAAAATTAAATAGATTTCAATAAAAGTAAATATCCTACGCATTGAATTTATATAAAATTCTTTTAGATGATGTATTTCTCTTGAGTAGAGAGGATGAATTCTGAGTATGTGATAGGAAAATAGTTCGTATCCACATGGACCACTTAAACAAGTTGGTTCACAATGATCTAGTGTTAGAATTTTTTGGGTCATACATGTAATAAATTAATGTGTTAGTAAAAATATTTAATTAGTCAAATTAAAGTGATCTATTTAATATAAAGTTTATGGCTAAGGATATAATTGTTGTGAAAAATATTGTGTAGATACCAAAACTCTTATTTATATTTTGTGATGGGTAAAATTGGAATAAGAAAACTTGAATAATCATGACTCTTCATGGAAAGGCATGCGATTCTAAACTTGAATAAACATGACTCTTCATGAACGGACATGTGATTCTTATAAATAAGGGGTTAAGGTTCCTAATTGTACACGTTAGAAAATATCAACTAAGGTAAATAGCATGTGGTGTTGATCCAAACTTATTTGTTGCAGGGGTCATTGCAAAGAGGATGTGGTTTTTTCAAGTGGTTCCATGAGAAATTTGCAGAGGACAAATGTCAAGATTTATTGAATAAGTTGGGAAGCTTATCAAAGGATTTTGAAAAACTTAAGATTAGAAATGAAGAATTAGGGAATGTTGTGACTAAAATTCAATTTCAACTGAACAAGATGTGCAAGTGGAAGATTATGTGTTTTATAATATTATGTGTCTGGTTTTGTAGGATCTTTTAAGAATGGCTATAAATTACTTTGAATGTGTATTTGTAACACAGTTTATGAATGAAATGAGTATTATCTTTTGGCATATTTTTTTCTAGAAACATATTATTTGGTTGCCTATTTGGTTTATAAATATTTGGCTTAAAGAGATATGAATATGACACAACAAATGAGACTAACACAAACAAACATTAATTAATAATGTTGATAGACATAGGGACATTTCCATATTTTTCCAAAATGTATATGATATGTTACATAGACATGTTCAAAATGACTTCAAAATACAGTAAGATATTTACCCTGAACCAAATTGTTCAAAATGACTTCAACAAACTGTACAAAAACCGTAAACCAAATTATTTAAAATGACTTCAAAATATAGTACAAAGACTAATTAAGACTAGGTGTTTTTCTTTGATGGGAGCCTCTTTGTTGGTGTAGTCCTTTTGGTTGTTGTGTAAATTACATTGTTTGAAGCAAATAATCTTGTTGTTGGTCCTAGTGCTACAAATGGCCTTCTTACACCAAACTTCTGTGACTTTGCAGTTTCTTTTGCATTTTCCATTAAGCATTGTCCTGTTACAACATTTCCTCTAGAATATTGGGTTTCACTCATGTAAGCATGTGTTGTTAAGGTCTGAGTTGCAGCAACCTAGGTAGATGTTGTCTAACATGCATTGGCTTGAGATGTAGAAGCATTAATAGTTGTGGCCTGACTTGCATTGGCTCGAGATGTAGAAGCATTAGTAGATGTGGCCTGACATGGTTTAGATGCTGGTGTGACCTTGCAGGTTAATTTGTTATGGCCAACGTTTTGCACCTGGAGCACTTGATAATAAAACTTATCCTTCTCATTTTTTTGTCACTCCCATCAATATCCCCTTGCTCGAGATTTCTCCTTTTCTTTGGTCTACTTGGCATCTTCCTATACTTAGGTTACTACACATCTAGATATGGATTCTTGATCCCCAAATTAGATCCATTCATCGGGTACAAAACATGCTTGTATACTACCTTGTATGTAGATACCCTATAGTATTCAGGAATGTAACCATCAACTCTAAAATTCCTACTCTTCGTGGATGTCATTGCATGGACACATGGGATGCCTGTTAAATCCCATATTCGGCAGGATCAATGCAAATCCTTCAAATTCATAGTGAATGTTTCAGCTGGGTTTTCCAAATGCCCTACTTCAAACATATTCTCATCTGACATTCTACAATAATAAGTGATGCAATTTATAACACTACTAACCAATAATATATATAACAGTTACTATGTTAGTTAAATTGCTACAGGATTACATACTTGACAAACCATAAGTTGGTAAAATTGCTAGAGATCTCAAGTTTCTTTCTAATGTTGGACAAAACGTCATTATCAGATACATCTTGGAATTCCATTCAATTTTTTTACCATCTCTCTATAATGTAAGTTCTGATTTCCTCTAGAGTCAAGAAATACAGTGTTAAATGACCCAGACATATTATTGAGCACATCATCACACTTGTTGGTTGTCCTAAAATATGATCTACTCCAGTATCTTGGTGGAGTATTTATCTTATGAAGATATGCTTCTTCATTGGCCAACCTCATTCTTTTCATCTCTCTTTCCCATGCTTGAGCATATGTTGACTTTGCAGCCTTCCATATAATTTCCTTCAAATGCTTTTCAGGAAACCTTTTCCTAATATTATTATACAAGTGTCTAACACATAATCATTGTTCCACATTGGGAAACATTTAACTCATCCATTGAAGGTAAAATCCCTTGAAATAAAAGTTTAAAATACAGAAATATCAAGTTTACAATATAGCTCATAACTCATAACAGAAATATCTAATTTACAAAATAGAAATACCAAGTTTACAATACAGAAATTGTATTTAAGTACCTTTTGTTGGATTGAAATGAAAGTGTATGTTAGACACTCAGTAGCACCTTCTAAGTCAGCAATTAACAACTCCAAAAACCAAGTCCAACTTTCCTTATTTTCACTTTCCACCGCACATTTGATCATTTGGATCCCTTCCTATAGCTGCCAAAATTTCCCCCCACAAACCCCTTCAAAAAGCACCCATCCAATCCAATAACATGTCTACTTAGTTTGAAGTTCTCTTTACAAGATGCATAACAAATTGACTCACGATATTTTACCGAATAAAGTTTCTCATTTATTCTAGTGTACTAGAAAAATAAAGAAATGACTTCAATATGAAATTTGACTCTTCAAGTACACTATTTTCGCATATCTTTTATGTCAAACAAATATCTCTATTTATAAAGAAATTTGTCTCACTTGGTGAAGAGAAGCATTGTTTGAATCACTATCCATTTATAATTATCATGTACATTTTCATTCAAGATGGTATTCAAGGAACGCATTGGTTCAGTGGTGGTAGCATCCGTTCGGGCCTGGCCAAACTGTACCGAGCTTGAATTTGAATCAAGCTAGGTACTAACAAATCTTATGTTAGGCCAGTCCATACAGAGCTTTGCTCTAGATTTAAACGGGCCCCAGCTAGTAGACGGTGGAATTGGTCCTCTTGAATTAATCGGTCGCAAGGCCGGATACCAAGATTAGAACTAAATATCTTAATTATTCATATATTTTTAGTTAACAGTAATATATGTACTCACATTCACACAGAACAAAAGGATTTTGAGTATCATTTATATCAACATTTAAAACTTCATCACCAACAAATGAAATTTATAAAACTAATACAAACAATGCATTATTCATGAGTGTATAAGTATGAATACCTAAATCTTGGAACTGACTTGTGTAACATTCTATAAAATAGAGAATAAACAACAAATTAAACTGAAAATAAAATTGCGTATGAAAAACTAAATTCAACTAAGAAAATTCTATATCTTAGCAGACATGTTACTTGCAGCATAATATATTGTTTGAGGTTGCAACTTCAAACACCTTTCCTGCAAGTTTTACGGCATTGGATTTGAACACTGGATTCTCTCAATAACTTAGTTGAAAATTGATAGCTTGATGATTTCCTCTTGTGTGCCACTTCTCTCTATCCACTGTAAAACCAACACATAATGAATGCAAAAGCAATACATTGATTTATACATTATAGAGCATAAGATATGAAGAGCTGCTTTGTTACCCAACTTTGAATAGCCTCAATTAACATATCATAACTACTGGATGCATCGACATTTTCTTAACTAAGCCACTGAAGCAATAACATCTCTGAACCAACTAATATAGTGAGAATAATCAATCATACTATTTTTAAAAGGAAACTAAGAAGAGAGCTGATCGAAAAATATGAAACTAGGAATAACTATTAATCATCCTAGTTTGAGTTTCCAAGTATGAATATACTTGGAAAAGAAAATTGAAGAAGCCAATAGTCAAGTACTTTTAATAAAAAATATGTCATTGAACCAATTGGATGATAATAGGACAATGACTAGGACACACACCTGTGAGATCGGCTATTACGGTCAGACTTATAAAGATCCTTGTACAAATCTCATTGATATCATCACCCCAATTCCCTTTTGAACAATCTAAGAAACCTATGGTGCAAGCCACCTCTAGACATTTCGTATGACATGCAGATGAATACAGACAATTTCCTAACAATGTACATCAAAAGAACAAGTGAAACTAGTTTTATAGGAAAGAATATAAGAAAACATTAAGGAAAGAGATACATTAATGAGATTAATACAAATTAAAAAATGTGTATACTTCCTAATAGTAAAGGCCATAAACTTCATCAAGTACATGTTGAATGTTATGCATAAATTTCTTCTAAATCATTGATACGATGAATTTACCTATTAATTACTTAACTAAAAAGTTTCATTAAATTCCACCATACAAAAATAAATAAATAGAAAGGGATAACAATCCTAAGTTTAGTTAATCTTTACAATACTCATGAGAACTTCATCATTCAGATGTCAACTTTACAAGTTTGCAGTTTCGAAAATTGAAGATACTAAAAAACAATGAATTTGCTCCTCAATGCAGCAGAACATGCCAAAGCAACAAATTGGTCATTTATTCTATAAAAGCGATGAATTTGCAATAAAGTGTTTACACAAATAAATGTTTATAATAATTGTAGTAGTGAATGCAAAAATTAATGATAATGACGTAAAGAGTAAGCATCACACAACAAACCTGAAATCTTGGGATTATTGAGTAAACTTCCCTCTGACACTAGTAAATAAATTTATGTAGTAAAGTCTTATAACCACAACTTTACAACTATTATTTTTAGACAAAAATCTAGATATAGAACCAATAATATGGTTATATGGTTGTAAGCATTTATTTTAGTCAGAATTTCAAGGTTGTGGTAAGAATTATTCTCTACGGTCAGAATCAAAAAATCAATGGATTGATAATAGATTAGAAATTCACAATGCTGAAAGTCTCGCAAAAGCCAACAAACATTGTACATGTTCTACATATCCTATAAAAACATGTAGTTTTAACATGAAATTTAGAATTTCTTGTCACATATTGAACATTCACGGGACATTTTAAACTATGTATATGGAAAAGTGTCCCCCGAAGATTCAATATGTGACATAATATTTCAGATTTCATGTCAAGCTACATGTTTTCATTGGATTTTAGGAACATGTAGAATGTTTGTTTGGCTTTGGCAAAACATTCAGCATTGTAAATGATCAATCTAATATCAAACCCATTGACCTTTTGATTCCAACTTTAGGGAACAAGTCTCATCACAACCCTAAAATTCTGTCTAAAATACATGCTTATAACCATATGCTTATAACCATAATCTGCCTAAAATATGGCATAAAACACATATTACATACCGCAAGAGGAGTTTCGACATATAACAATGTCAGGTAAATGATACTAGTGCATGATAAATGTACCATTTATAGTTAGACCACGTTTGTGGGTACACAACATAGAAATTCATCCTCGATCCTGTAATAAACGAAAAACAAGAAGTGCTTTGTCCAGTTTAGACACAAGTTTCCCTAGCTCTTGTAGCGTTTAACTAATTGTTCAATTCCATATCAAACACAATTATATGGCACGTTGGCATCTTGAGATTGAGAGCAACAAACAAAACATCTTAATAAGAAAATTTCAATGCAGTATTATCATCATTCTTAATAAGAAAAAAATAATTCAGGATGATTGAAGACAACAATAGAATGGATTTTATGATCAAACCAAATGGAAACATATCACTTCCAGTTGGCAAACAGTTCCCAGTGCACTCATCCTTATTTAGTGTATGTTAGTTTAACAAAAGATACATTCTTCTATAATTGAGAATTAAGGATATGGATGAAGGTGAGTTTCTTTCTTATATCAAATTTATTTCTTTGTAACAATATAATAGTGTAACAGAACATAATGTGAAACTTCCTTACAACTAGCTACACCCATGTCGACCTTGTTGAAACAGATGTTAGTGAAGAACAGCGTGTTAAAGTTCTACCAATTCAACTTTATTATTCTGTTACTATTATGCTTCTATAAAGTTTGACCAATTCAACTTTATTATTATGTTATTATTATGCTTCTATAAAGTAAAGTTCAACCAATTAAACTTTATTATTATGAAATTAAGATTAAAGTAAAATATTTAACATAGAAATCAATTCAAATATAAATTAATTTAACAAGACAGAAAATAAAAGAACAAGCACCCAGAGGTAAAATAAAAAATATTTAAAGTGAATAAAATTAAGGTAATTAAAATTGGACTGGATATTTATCATTATATACTCATGTATTTAAGGTTTAATCGACTTGTTGAGAACACAGTTAAAACATGATTCACAACATTCATATTATCACATATCTTTCACACATATAACTAAATGTTTTTATTGAAGATCTGCTACTGCATGATCGATGATGATATTTATTCTTTTTCGTTCATCATTGGTGTTTTTCTTATTTCAACAACTATGATTTTCTTGATTAAAAAATATAAGGTAAGATAACAAAAACTTAATATCATGTTTGATTGCATCAATTCTATGCCATTCTCTCTCTTTTTCTTTTTTTTTTTTATATTGTGTATGTTGAAATTGCTACAAATTTCTAGAATATTATTAAATATAATATGTATGAAAATGGTAGAATATTCTAGAAATATAATATGTATGAATATTGTAAGAATTATAAGTGTATGGAAAAGATAGAATAACCTAGAACTATCCCACCACACCAAATTAAATCACGTAAAATATTCCACGAATATGACATGAATTATTCACATTCCCCCACTTCTATGTAATTAATTCCACATTTTTTAATTTCTCTATTATTTAAATTAAATACAAATAAAATCAATTACCATATAAATCATATTAACAAGTCTTTAAATTTAAAAATAGATGTTACTTTATTATATAACTATATTCACCTTTAAGGAAGTTGTTGCAGTTGATTCAATGAGAGAACTAAAGCAATTCGAATATTTAAAAATTTTAAAAACCTTTACATTAAGACAACACTAGTATAATGTGATTCTTATTAACTGTGGTTATCAAAACTACACTAGTGTTGTTAGATAACATTTTGGTGTTGTCTTAATGTGATGATTTTTAAATTTTGTAAATATCGTAATGGCTTTGATGCTACCATTGGATCAACTATAATTGCTTTAATAAGGATAATGTGAATATCATTATGTAATAAATAACATTTAACTGGAAATTTTGAAGATTTGTTAAAATAAGTTATAAGCTAATTGTTTTTTTTTTTTAATTTAATGAACATGGAAATTAAAGGGAAAATTGTTTACATAGAAATGGAAGAATTCTTAATGATCCATATCATATCAATGTAATATTTTACATTATAATATTTTCTGTGAATGATCCAACTTCTAATTATAGTTTATTAGAAAGAATATATCACCCAAAATGAAACTTTATATTTTATCTAATTGTAGAACACTAAAAGATGAAATCAAAAGATAAAAGTATAAGAAAAGAGTGAGATACTATATGCATCATCGAAATGTCTTTAGCAACATCTTTCGAAGGATTGACATGTTTTATGAATTTTAAAACTCTGAATTATACTTGTTTAGTATCTTTCACTCTCTTTTCCAATTGTTTATCTTTTCCATAGAATAACCACTTCAAAAGTCTCCATCAAAATATGAAAAACGAGAAATTATCACTTTGGATTCCTTTTTTCCAATAAGAACGAAGAAATGATCGTATATGTTTGTTAAACCAACAACAAAATTTTCTTTAGTTGTATTATTTAGAAATGAAAGTTGCCTTCATATACACATAAAAAATTAACATATACACATAAGAAGAAAGAAAAACTGACCAAAATTATAGCATATAGTCATTCCTTTTTGTAGTAGGGCATGCCCAAACGCAGGAAGTTGAGAAACCCCTTTTCTTACATGGAAATAAAAACAGGGAGATGGATGAATACCGTTCAATGAGGATATTGCCCTCGGCGTTTGCAAACAGCACCACCAGAATCATTTTCTTCTAGATCTGAAAACAAAGGGATTGTCTTTTAATGGATTAAAGGAAAAATGGAAGGGATTCTATGGTTAAGTCGTACAATTAACTTTTTTTGTGAATTCATTTTAATTAAATTGTATATCAACTCTCCATTAAATTAATAATAAATTAAGTTAATAATAATTTATAGATATATTCAAAGTAACATAGTACATAAAGAGACAAAATCTAAAAAAATAGAGACTAAACTATAGATCTTTATGACAAAATCTTTTTCATTTTTCATAACTTGAACTTAAAATTGATTATTTATTTTCCTAAGATTAAGATACCGGAAAGAAAAAGAAAAGGTTTCTTTGAAACTCAAGTTTGTTATATAAAGCAAATTTAAAATGTGAGATGCACACAGGTGAATAAGTAAAAATTAAATATCCTTTTCGAATAACAAAGTGCATGTGATTTCTTACCTATTATTATAATTGTGTCTGGACATTAATGTTTAAAGTGATAGACAATAATCAATATAGAAAGTGTTACATAGGGAATTGAATTACAAAAATCTGGAATCCAATGTCTTATGGAACACTTCTTGATATATATGAAATTCACCAACGAAAAGTTAAATAGAAACTAAAATGAATGGACAACATATAAGGAGGGTGAGAAGGACCTTCTTTTTATAGTACATTTTTAACACACAAAAAAAAATGGTTTTTGATTTGGATCAGGACCGACCCAAGACATCTTGAGGCCTGAGGCGAAATTTTAAATTAATTTTTTTATAATAATAAAAATATTTTTATTTTAAATTAATATATTTTAATTTTAAGTTTTTTAGGATGTAAAATCATTAAATTATATATATTTTTTTCAATTGATAATACAATAACACATCTAAACACGTCATTTAAAAAAAATCATTATTGCAAAAATGTTAGCAAAAGTTCTTTAAGAAAACTTAAATTTCAAATATTCTTTTAATCTAAAAATGCCAGGCAGAGTTACGACAAAGGGTCCAAAAATGTTTACTATTAAGTTGATGACTAAAAAGGATTAAAAAAATATTAGTTATAGTTAAATAATAACAAAAATATGGCCTATTAATTTTATGCAGTTAAACCATTATAAACTTATACATGATCTTGAAAAACTTAAAACGACTTTAATTTTTAAATTAATCAATTATAAAATATACACCTTAAATAATTGTTATTATTATAAAATTTTAATATATGCTATTATTTATTTGATTAAAATATGATTTAAATTTTTATTTAAAAAAAATCAATTAATTAATTAATACTATATAAATATTAGAAAAGTGAGACCCTAGGCGGTAGCCTTGGTGGCCTACCCCTAGGGCCGGCCCTGATTTGGATGACCGGGTAATCAAATACTCCACATTTGATGGCATTGAATGATTCATATTTATTTTATTTTTAGTAATGCTAAACAATAAAAAAATTATTTTAACGAAATGAGTGCACTTGTTTCAATATGATTTGTGGGTCAACAAATCAAATTCTCAAGTAAACTGAATTATGGGATATCCATGTTATAACTTTTATGCATATCAGCTTTTTTGATTTTTGTCTTCTTCTATTTTTCTACTTTAATTTTTTTTCATTTTTAGACTAATTTAGAAGTATTTATCGTTAATTGTTAAGTAATTATTATTAGCATCCAGCTTTTTTTTTTAATTTTACATGGTTTTTTTTAACTTTATATAGGTGAAAATACCAAAAAGCTGCACGCAATGAGACTTGAAAATCTTAGGGGATGAATTGGGTGACTTTACTAATTTTGGTAACTTTAGTGTAATAGAAACGAGTTTGAATAATTAAAATAAATTACTTAGATAAAGAGATAATGTTTGGTTTTAAAAAATAGAGATAAAGTCACTAAATACTAAATTCACTCAAACTTTGTCTGAAATCATGATCTCTCCCCTATAGTTCTCATAGTTCAAGTGGCTTATCACTAGAACAAGTTTTGTGTTTCGTCAAAGTTTTCCATTTAAATGCATATATTATGTTTCAATAATTATGAATTATAAGTATTATAAAAAATGTATATATTATGAAAACTATATATTATTTTTTCAAAAATGTCAAAACAAAAAAAAGTATTTATTTTGTTCTCAAAAATTATAAATTATAAAAATTCCACATATTATTTGTTTCATTTTTAACTATTTTAATCTTTTTAATTTGTTGTCAATTGTGTTTAATTATGAATATTATATGTTATTAAAAAAATAAGAATTATATTAATATATTATTTTTCTGTAAGCAAGATATATTGATAAAGGAGAACTAAGGGTTCTCCAACCCGATTACACAAGATAACGGGATAACCCGTACAAAAAAGGAAAAATTACAACCAAATAAACTTATGAGAAAAAAGAAGCGGATCTTTTAGAAACTCATAAAATAAATATTTATCAAAATGAAAAAAATATACATTTATATATATTTTATTTGTATTTCTTATCTTATTTCATATAAATTTAAAAAGTTATTTTATACGTAATTAAATTTTAATACATAAAATTGTAAATATATTATTTAAAATATGGTGAATATACATTATATTTTTAAAAATATTTTATTTTGAAAATTCGAATATTTTGAATAACATATTTTATTCAATATAAATAAATTATTCAAAATATTTATAATGCAAATATTTTTAAATATATTACAAATATCTTAAGAATATATTCAACATATTTGGAATATTATATTTACAAGTTCATGTCTTATAATTTAAATTACCAATGAAATATTAAATATATGTAAAATTATACTAGTCAAAAAGTACAGGGTGTGGGTGTTTTTTTTGCAAGGCCAAAGATACCTATCGGTCATTGTAGGTAAATTACATGTTTAGATATTGAAGGCTTGCTCATGGCGGCTCTAACACCCTAATCTTCCCTGAAGTTAATTATAATTAAAATCAGAGTAATTTAAAACGACTAAACAATTAGGATGCTACATTTATCTTCAAGCAGCTCATACAATAAGATATGTAAAATACATATATAAAAATTTAAAACATAATTTAAAATGTATTCAAGTCTGAACGCCAATACTTTATTATTAGTAGAAAAGCATCATCACTAAAACATGAGTTATAACCACAATAATCATAAAGAATCATCAAATATGAAAATTATCCGACAACAGGGGTATACATATAGTTTTCTCCCAACATAAATAAAACTAACATAGACTCCCAGTGTTACATATCAGAGCAGACAATGACTCAACGGAAACATAAAGAAGAGTTTCCACTCACTTCCATGTCTCTACTGTTGATTATCTGCATGATGTTTATATAAAGGCAACATTCAAATAGAAGAGGTGTGAAATCAAAATCGTATAATAGGGTTGAATAATAATATGTAAGCACACCAATATCACATATATGATTATCCAACCAACAATTATCACTCCACACATTTCAAACAACATAACACAATAAATATATACAATAGAATGTAATGAGACTCGACTTCGTGACTCAAACAACATAACACAATAAAATTATGAACTCTCGGGTTCATTTACTCCCGATCCCCATCATAGGATCAGAGCACACAGGATATCGTTACCATCACCATATATAACGCTTCATCAACTCCCACCTGAAACCAGCTACTCGCACCCAATCCCCATCATAGGATTAAGGCTCATCAAACCCGACCACCGTCCAAACACCATTTTGCATGACTTCATAAATGACATGCAACAACACCAAAACGTACAATGGTATTCACCTTAACCAATGTACCACACCAAAACATCCACTAAATTATATGTACATGCAGTCCAAGAATCTAATATTGGTATTATAGCAACATATCATATAACGATACAACTATCACACATTCATTACACTACAACAAACAAATCATACACCATTTATTACCAAAAAGCAAAATCAATCATTTATAGGTTCTTAAACTTATTTTTAAATTAAAGTACCATGTGTTAGCTTTCCAACACTTCGAACGGCACCTCCATCGGACGTCTAGAACCCAAGTTATGAATTTCCAAATTTCTAACATTACAGTGGTAACCGGTTACATTAATTTGAGGGTCTGTTTATAGAGTCTAAAATGTGGCTGCAAGTGCACACCCTATCAATGTAATACAAAAGATTATCGATCCCACAGAGACCAATAGTCAATCTATCAATTCTATTGATAAGGTGCTTATCTAAGGAGGATCAAAACAATTGAGATGTGTGCAGCGCAAGGAAGTAAAGGAATATAATAAATTGCTGATAAAAGAAAAATGTTCACATGTAATTCACATAAATCAGACAATGTTCCAGTTGTATATGGATAGAACTACTTATGGGGCAATATTTTTTACGTATAAAAAGGAAAAATTTAACAGGAACTTGTCGCTTTCGCGTACTAAGAACCGAGTTTACTCTTTAATCATATCCTTTTATTGTCACTTATAAAAGGTGTCTCAAACCATAAAGTAGTAAACCTATTTTTAAGAAATTAGTTACTTAACTAAGTAAAAAAATGATTTCAAGCCAAGAATCAGATTTCAAATCCATAAACGCGTCCAAAAATAGTTTCAAAATCATTTTCTAAAAATGTGTTAAAAATTCCTAATTAACTAAACAAACTGCTTTCGCCCTTTTTGTTCGGTTAAAAACTAATCAAGTTTAATCTTAGGTATTGACGGCCTTCGATATTACCCATAAACATTTGAGTTCAGCAAACTTGAATTAAAAGTTAAAACATCCCCAGTATAATTTCTATCAATACAATGTTTGGAACACTATCATGACAATGGTTCTAACCTTTAAAGGTTTAGCCCGACATGGAAATAAAGGTAAGCATATAAAAGCAGTTAGACATGGTAATAAAAGTTAGTGCGAGAAATAAAGTAAATATAGCAATGTAGAGCAGAGCGGTTAAATAAAATAAAGCATGTAAATAAATAAAGACAATCAAGGTAATAAATCAAGTAAAGCGAGTGAAATACAAAAGGCGATTAAATAAAAGTAGACTGAAATAAAGAACCTACTCCAAACGGAGTCTTTAAATCTAGTACAATGGAAAGCAAATTGCGACGAAATGTAAATGGTAGGAAAATAAATAACTTTAAAGTAATTGATCCAAACTCGAAATAAGAACAATTTCCATAACCCCTATGTGAATAGCTTTCAAATGGTGAAGTAAATGGCTTAGATTGTATTGAGCTTGGATGGAAAACGAAAATGAAAAGAACTACCTATTGATAGAAGTTCTTGGAGTTGCGTAAAGACGGGATTTCCCATCAACTCCTTCTGAGCGGGAAGCCAAAAACAAATACCGCGCCCGCGGAGGAGGGGTTGGCGGCCGCGGAGCACGCTGAGGGGGAGATCACGGGGACGTGGCAGTTACTCTTCTGGACTAGGTGGGACACGTCACCGCGCTCCCTATAGCGGCCGCTGAGCAGGACTCCAAGTGTGCAAATTGACTGGAAATCCTAATTTTTCTGGCTTTTTCGTTTGTTTTCTTCAAAGGAGTGAATAAAAGGGACAATACCTGCGAACGAGCCAAAGAAAAACATAACACAGAAAAATAACCTAAAAAAGAATGAAAAACATGTGCAAATCGAGTCAATTATGCAGTGCGATTCAGTGTTATCACAATCCATGTAAACGGTTACATCTATTCCACTAGCTTAGTATGCAACTTTTTACAATGATAACTGGTTACATCAATCCATGTAACTAGTTACATATACAGGAAATTACCAATATTTATGTTATGTTGATAATGTAACCGGTTACGTCATACCATGTAACCGATTAGATGCTGAAAAATGAATTTTCTAAAATCAAGTTTCCCGTCTAATCAATTACATGATTTGTTGTAATTAGTTACCAGTGAACCACAAGCAAATTTTTGAAATGCTTGTTATACAAAAATATGTCCTAAAACCCCAATTTTTCATGAAAAATTGTTTACTCAGGGTTCACACATAATTCATGAAGAGGCTGAGTATTATCTGCCTATGTTCAAGAGGAGGTATTATCCTAAGGGTGCTCAAACATGGCTTCATGAGATTGAGAGGATTTTTTTAGTTATGACGTGCACGGATGAACACTCGATGTTATTCAGGACACATATGTTATTTGAAGAGGTTGAGTATTGGTGGGAGAATACCTGTCTGAGGTTGGAAGCGGCCGGTATTGTTGTTACTTGGGAGAATTTCAAGACTGAGTTTTTTTAGAAGTACTTTCCAGCTGATGTTCATAGAAAGAAAGAGATTAAGTTCATGCAGTTGAAGAGTTGGTAAGATTTTGTCCCTACTATATGGTGTGGGAGCTGAAGGTTCTAAGTGTGTGTGAAGTTTGAAAGTGGATTGCGTCTTGAGATCAATCAATTCATTGATTACCAAGAGATCAATCATTTCTCAGTGCTAGTCAACAAATGCAAGATCTATGATGAAGATAGTTGGGCTAAATCTGCTCACTACAAAATTCTTAGTCAGAAAAAGAATGTAAATTAGAATCATAGCAAGACGTATGAGACTCCAATTTCTAAAGAGGATCAGAAACCTCATCACAAAACTCTAGCACTTCCATTAAAATGTAAATATTTCCTTTTTTAATTTATTCTATATTTTGTAAATTATGGCATCTGAAACTGCTTTAATCACACTATATTCTAAATTATGGCTTCTGAAAACTTATATATTTTGTAAATTTTGTAAATTATACTATATTTTTTCTTTCTTACATTAATGTAATCTACACTATATATAATTAATTACATATCCATTAATCCAAGTCCAACGACTCCATTTTCGGTTTAAATTCCTGGTTTTGAGATCAGGGACCTTGGTGGAGGGAGAGGAATTGGGTCTTGTGGTAGCTGTATTCGAGTTTCTTCTTGTGGTCTGTTTCTGAGCGTGGTGTTTTGGTTCTGCTGTCGTTGTTTCTGTGTTTTGGGTTATGAGGCATATTGGTCTTCAGAGGGGGGAGGCTTGGGTGGATGTGAGGAAGAAACACTTTAGAAACTGGGTCGCGAGGTGAGATACTTTCCCTGTTAATTCAGTATCTACAGGTTATGTTAAGGGAAAGATATCTTCTTTTTACGTTTCTGAATTCCCTGAATCCACAAAAGCCAATGATTTGTTTGGTCTGTTTGGGTGCATTGGCATGGTGGTGGAAGTCTCAATTTCGCCCAGAAGGAATAAGGTGAGGAAAAGGTTTGGGTTTGCGAGGTTCAGCGAGGTTGAAGATCCGAGACTCTTAGCTATTTCTTTGGACAATGTTCAAATTAGCGGTAGGAAGATTCACGCCAACGTCCCTAGATTCGAACGTTTCTCTCGCTCTGCCCATGGGAATGCAGCCTGTATGAGAGGTGGTAGGGTTTTTGGCAATGTTTCACTTGCTGTAGGAGGTAACAGGGGGGAAGCGTCGTGTTCAGGCCCAAATGTTCGCAGGGTCGGGAATAGGTCTTTCGCTGATGTCGTTAATAACGTTAATCGGCAGAAGGCTTTGGAGGTTATCGGTCACGTGTCTTATTCGTCCAAGACTGAAGACACTCAGCGGTTCTTGAAAGCTTTTGTTGGCAAGGTGAATGTTCTAGGCTCTACTTATGATATGCAAACTAAGTTTGAGATGGAGGGGTACTATAGCGTAAAGGTCACGCCGTTGGGTGAATCTCTGTGTATTTTGGAAGAATCAGAGCCGCTCGTTATAGAAAATTTCATTGAGGAGGGCGAGGTTTGGTGGAATAATTGTTTTGAAAAGGTTTTCAAATGGGAGGAGGGTGTGGTTGATTCTTTCAGACCTGTGTGGATTAGGATTAGAGGTGTTCCGGCTCACGCGTGGAACCAAATTTCTTTGTTTCAGTGGCTAATTCTCTCGGCAGGTTTTTAGCTTTAGACGATCATACGGCTAGTGGGCTTTTCTTTGACTTTTCCAGGGTCAGAGTCTTGGTTCCGTTGGATTTTATCTTGCCGGTTATGCTTTCGGTCTCGATAGATAACAAGCTCTTCAGTGTTAGGCTTTCAGAGGAATCACCTAGTGTTACTGCCGGTTCTGCAGCTTCTGTCCAGGATCAGACCGCTTTTGTTTCGGTTGATTCTGAATCGGAATCGTTTGCTTCTAGGTTTGTTGGTGTTTCGGAGGATGAGATAGAAGAGTTTACCAGCTCCAGCAGTTTAAATGATGATGGTGCAGTAGCCGTCGGAATGGATGTGGGTAAGGGGGGCAGCAGTCTGCAGTTTAATGAGGAACCTAGGCTGGTGGTTTCCAATGATCTTCTCTCCCAGGCGTGCTTTAGGAACATTGATGTGGAATCGTTTGGGGAATCCTCTGTTCCGGAGAGTTCATTCTCGAAGCCTATTTTGCTGGAGAAAGAAGGGACGGCATGCTGTCAGCATGGAGCTGCTGGCGGTTCTCAGCATGTTGGCAATTCCGCCCAGATTTTTAGTCCGGCGGTTTTTAGGTGTGTTTCTGGCAGTGGTATTCCAATTTGTACTGAGCATATCGATCCTGTTGGAGTTTCTTTGGAGGATAACTTTCCTCTTAAGGCTGGAGCGGGAGGAGTTTTGATGAAGCGGTGAATGAGATTAAATTAAGAAAAAAGAGTCGTAGTAAAAAGGTTGTTTTCAAGAACCTATCGTAGTGTGGGGGCTCTCTTCATAGGAGAACCTTGAAAATCATGGTAAGGGGGAAAGGTGAGGAAACGGGGCTGACTTACGCAGGTGGAAAAAAGATCAAGGGTGTGCCTTCCATTGGGGGTAGTAGAGCTATTTCTTCCTCTTGTAAATCCGGATCTAGTTCTTCTTTTAAAGGGGATGCTTGCCATGGAAACCTCACTGGAGGTAGCGATATTAACAGGAACAATGGTAGACAGTGGGGTTTTTTAGACAATGAAGCCGGAAGCAAAATATGGAAAGCTATGGAAGGTTTGGGGGTGGTGTCTAAACGAGGAGTCAATTTCTCCATTGAGAAGATTGATAGATTGGAGCATGAAGCGGCCTTGAAAAAAGCCGGTTTGAAGGAGTCTAATAATATGGTGTTATGATTATTGGATCTCTCAATATTAGAGGGGGTGGCAATGCTCTTAAGAGGAGAAGAATTAGTTCTTTGTTGATTAAGAGTAATGTGGAATTTTTTTTCATTCAAGAGACAAAATTATCTTGCATGCATGATTTTGTGGCGAAGAGTTTTTGGAATGCCAAAGATATAGGATTTTGTTTTTCAAATTCTTCGGGTAGATCGGGAGGTCTTATAACTTTGTGGAAGGAGGATGGGGTTGAGGTTTTATTGAGCTTTAAAGGAGAGGGGTATCTTGGCGTGAAAGTGTGTAAAAACAATAATTTTTTTATTTAGTCAATGTGTACTCTTCTTGTGAGTTCGGTAAAAAGAGATTGTTGTGGAGCAAGTTGTTGGAGTTGAAAGACACGTTCAACGATGGCGAATGGATTATAGGAGGCGATTTCAATGCTATTAAAGTGCGGGAGGAAAGGAAAGGTAGAGGCGTGGTTGCTAATGTCAATGAAGTTCGCGAATTTGAGGAGTTTATTGAGAAAAGCTTGTTGGTGGATGTTTCTTGTAAAGGTAAAAAATTTACTTGGTATAGCGGAGACGGTAACTCAATGAGTAGGATAGATAGATTTCTTGTGTCGGTAAAGGTGTTGAACGATTAGGGGGTGATTGGCCAATTGGTGGGAGAGAGAGACATTTCCGACCATTGTCCCATTTGGTTGGAAGTTGATAACAAAGATTAGGGGCCTAAACCATTTATGTTCAACAATGAATGGTTTTCTCATGACTCTTTTATTTCTTTTGTGGAGGATGAGTGGAAAAGTTTCAAAGTGGAAGGTAGAGGGGATTATGTTTTGAAACAAAAATTTCATCTTGTTAAAGGGCGGCTAAAGTGGTGGGATAAGGAGGTTTTTGGAAGGATCGACTTGGAAATTCATGAAGAGGTTAGAAACATTAATTATGGGGATGGATTGTTGGAGATAGAGGGCGATGATTCTATTCCGGATACTTTATTTAGACGGAAGGAATCTACTAGCCGGTTTTGGATGAAATTGAGAATTAAGGAGAATATGTTAGTGCAAAAAGCTAACTTGAAATGGTTAAAAGAAGGAGACTCTAATAGCAGTTACTTTCACAAAGTCATGAAGGAGAAAAGAAGACATAATCACTTAGGGCCCATTAATACATTGGATGGGAGGTTGGAAAAGGTAAAGGATATTAAAGATTACGTTGCTAATCATTTCTCAAAAAAATTTGATGAGGAGGAAGAGATGGAGTAGGCTTTAGATGGTATAGTTTTTGATCGGATTAGTGAGGTAGATAAATTGTGAATTGAAAGACGGTTTCAAGAAGATGAGATTTTAGAAGCGCTAAAGAGTTGTGGAGGTTCCAAAAGCCCGGGACCGGATGGGTTTTCTTTTCTTTTTATTAAAAGATGTTGGTCTTTTATTAAAGAAGACTTCTTGAATTTCTTTGCCCACTTCTACGAAGGAAAAGAATTATCAAAGGCGGTTACTTCTTCTTTTTTAGCGTTGATTCCGAAGTCCGCTAATCCCCTCTCTTTGGATTATTACCGGCCGATATGTTTGGTGGGTTGTATGTATAAATTCATGGCTAAAATGTTGGCGGGGCGGTTGAAGTCGGTTTTGCATTCCATCATTTCGCCGTGTCAAAGCGCTTTTGTTTCGGGTAGGCAATTGCTTGACGGAGTTTTGGTGGCTAACGAAGTGGTGGATTTTGCCAAAAAAGAAGGTAAATCTTGTCTCCTCTTTAAAGTTGATTTTGAGAAAGCTTATGACAAGGTTTCTTGGAACTTTTTGAGACTTTTGTTATCAAAATTGGGTTTCGGTGGAAAATGGAGGAAATGGATGGATTTATTGATTTTTAAGAGTGATATGTCGGTGTTGGTTAACGGTAGTCCTACTAGGGAATTTTTGGTGAAGAGGGGATTAAGACAAGCTGATCCTCTTTCGCCTTTTCTTTTTGTCATTGTGACGGAGGCTCTCACGAGGTTGGTTAGGAAATCCATAGAGGTCGGAGAGTATGAGAACTTGTTGATTAATCGGAGGTGTAGTGGGTGAGGGTTCTTGGAAACATGTGAAGGCGTTAAAGATTGTTTTGAGAGCTTTTGAGTTGGTCTCGGGTCTCGGAATTAATTTTCACAAAAGCAAATTGATTGGGATCAATATTTCTTCGAACTTTTTAGACGCGGTTTCTTTGTACCTTTCATGCAAGATTGAAAATAGTAATTTCAATTTTCTTGGCATCCCGATTGGTTTCAATCCGAGGAAGGTAAGCTCTTGGTCTCCGCTTTTAGATAAGATGAAAACTCGCTTGATGGGTTGGAAAAACTGTTTTTTGAACCTTGGCGGTAGAATAACTCTTTTGAAGTCTATTTTGAGTTCTCTAGCTATCTTCACCATGTCTTTTTACAAGATGCCGGTTAAAGTGGTTAGTGAATTTTCGAAGTTGCAAAGTAATTTCTTATGGGGTGGGGCGACCGGAAAACGGAGAGTTCATTGGGTGAGTTGGAAGGGAGTAACATTGCCTTATTTAAAGGGTGGTTTAAATATTAAGGATTTAAACGATTTTAATTTAGCCCTTTTAAATAAGTGGAGATGGAGAATAGCTAATGGGGGAAGGTTTTTGTGGATTAAGGTTTTGAAGGCGCGTTATGGAGACATAAATATGCATCTTTTTGGTGGTGGGGTTCATCATAAAATTTCATCTTCTTCCTCTTGGTGGCGTGACATGTTAAAGGTTGGTAATTCATCCTCTTTCCATAAAGACCCTTTTTTTGAAAATTGTTGTTTTATAGTTGGTAATGGCTTTAGCACTCCATTTTGGGAAGTTTGTTGGTTGAATGATGTTTGTTTGTCGTCGGCGTTTCCGGAGCTTTATGATATTTCTTTGTTGAAAAATGTTTCCGTAGCGGTGATGGGAGGGTGGAGAGATGGGGTTGGGATTTGGGGGGATTTAGGCATTTCGTTGGTAGAAGCGGGTGAGGCGGGTTTTTTATCCAAGTTGGAGTCGTTAAGGAATTTTTTGGCTTCTTTTGCAGGGTGTAATTCGGAAAATGATTCCGTGAGGTGGAATATTGAAAAGGATAATCTTTTTACGGTATCATCTTGCTATGGTCGGTACGCTTTCCGGCGAATTCCATTTGGTCCCTGAAATAAAAATGATGAGGTGTTGGAAAAGATTTGGAAGATGGAGATTCCTTATAAAATTAAAGCGTTTGCGTGGAGGCTTTTTGTGAATAGGCTACCAACCAAAGATCTTTTGAAAGTTAGAGGTATCGCTTTTCCTACTTCTAATTTAAATTGTGTCTTTTGTGGGTCACATTTGGAGGATAGAGACCATATCTTCTTCAAATGTTATGTAATTAAACTTGTTTGGAAAGATATTGGTGAGTGGGTGGACTTTTCGGGTTCGAAGGAGGAGGATTGTATTCCGCTTTTTATGGAGTGGTATGCAATGAGCCGGTCGAAAAGAGTTAAAGAAGGTAAATTGGGGGTGTTTTGGTTGGCCATTTGTTGGATTATTTGGTTGACAAGGAATGGCTTTTGCTTTAAAAATGATGGTTGGAATATAAATGACATAGTGTGGAAAATCAAGTTTTTGATGTGGAGGTGGTCATCTTTTGGTGATATTACATATTCCAAGTGTAATTTCTACGATTTTTGTAAAGACCCGGTGTCTTTTTTATCGTGGTTGTATTTGGTTTGTAAATTCACTTTTTTGTCGGCTCAGCGCCGGTCTTGTGTAACAAGGTTGGAGAACCCTTAGTTCTCCCATTAATATATTTCTTGCTTATACAAAAAAAAAAATTACATATCCATTTTCCAAAAACATTTTATTGTTTTAAATTATGGTAATCAATTACGCCATTAGTGTTATCAATTACGCCATGCGAATTTTTTAAAATTTTGAACCATTGTGTATCAAATGGATGCAATTATTT
Source organism: Vicia villosa (assembly GCF_029867415.1). Lineage (NCBI taxonomy): Eukaryota > Viridiplantae > Streptophyta > Magnoliopsida > Fabales > Fabaceae > Vicia > Vicia villosa. Next base: position 188,853,876 of record NC_081181.1, on the reverse strand, counting down.
ATAAAACTTCTCCATTCATTTTCATCCAATCTTAGAGTTATCCTAAGGTGTACTTAAGTTAAAATATATTAGTTTTTTAAATTACCTATTTCACATATAATTTTATATAATTCATATATTTTTTTCAAGTGTTCTTACAATTTTAACAATGAAATTTTGTGCATAACTTTCATATCATTCAGAGAGTTTCATTCAAAGTTTATAAGCATTTAAACTTATTATATTTTAATTCTATGTTATAAGAGAAGACTATTTTTCTGTATTGCAATTGTTTCAAGAACATTTCATATATTCAAATTTGTTTTGATCACCAAGTGTGTGGTGACAATCTATAATATAAGAAAAGTTGTTGTTCTGGAAATCACTAATTTGCCCTTTCTTCATTTTAATCCACGTTATTATTTGGGGTCAAAATTTCCTTTTTGTTATTAATCCCAACCAAAATTCTGATATGGTTAGTTCTAAATGATATTTGCATTATATTTCTTTATTAAATGCTCAAAATGTTACAGTTGTGACTAATAATTTATATTACTTCTCAATTCAAATAGAATTGTTACAAATTCGGTCATGTTCCTAATTAAAATATATACTTGTCACTTTTCCCCAACATATGTAATTACCAATACTTGTTTTGCAAAAAAGCCTGCATAAAAGCCTGTTATGCTTCTCATCATGTACACATACTACATTTCATCTCAACTATTTTCTTCTCTTTTTTTCTTTCATCTCTCTATGTCCCTTCTCAGTCTTCTCATTTTGGTTTCAACTCTCTCTTCTCATTCTTCAAATTTCTATCTCTGCTTCACTGATCAAACCTGAAAAATCTCATCTCAGCTCCCACTTCACCATGGCAAGACCTTATAGAACATGTAAATGATACAAAGAAACTTTGGAAGATAGTGGTCATCATTCATCACAAATGGAGTGTTGTCTAAAAGAGTAAATAACACTTTGAGATGATACTAGTTAATAAAGGTAATTTCTTTATGTATCCATATAGGGTGGAAAACACCCCTAATATTCGCAAAATACCCTTCGGATATGCATATCCGAAGGCACCCTTTTCACATTTTAATTGATTTCTGATATGCATATTCGAAAACACCATGAACTAGTTTCGGATATGTATATCTGAAATATGCTCTAAGTGATTTTTTTTCTAAACAATGATATCATTCTTTTAAAAGCTCCTATTATTTGACAAAGTGTAACGGAAAATAAAAAATACAGAAATTAAAATAAAATACTGATATCAAAATATGAAAATTCTTGTTTGGATGATTGCATAATGTCAAAATATTACAACAATGAAAAAAATTCATGAATAAAACAAGAATAGGCAAATACTACTGAGTATTCCTAATGTGAACACCTTGCGACCTCCTCTGCCTCCTATACGCCGCCGCACTGGACGCCTCACTAACCATCCTCTGTACTATGGCAACAGCCTCTAAACCGCCTTGCTCAATGATCGCTCTCTCCGATGCCTTATACCCTATTGAGTGTATCCGCTGGCAGATCGGCAGGAGATAAATGGCATGGTCATCCTCAGCCTGCTGGTTCTCCAAGAGCTCTTCATGTGTTGGTCGAGGTGGAAACGAAGGAGCATCGGGTGTCATGATAAGAAGTGACACTTGATAGAACCATGTCACGTACCCATCTACACAGTGCCAGCTCTGGGTGGCCCGCATACGCCGATACTCCTTTGGGACTAGATGATGAGCCCAATCCTAAGAGATAACAATGAGCTCTTGACGAATAATTGTATAAGGAGCAACCTCAAATGGAGACCTCGCTATCATCTACACACGTCCAAACTGTCTCATGCACCGCTCTGGCCGATACCTGAACATGGTGTTGGCCCCACATGCCAACCATCCAGAATATAATGTGATGCAACCAAATGGGACAACATCACCGTAATCACTGAAGGGTGTTCATGGATGTCATCATGAGTAGTAAGATTGAGGTATACACGATATGGATCCACTTTAGGATCGTAGTCGTGGATGCGGTTGAAATAAGAGATGATCCAGCTCTGAAACATAAATACGATAATATGCTAAAAATAAATGTGATATAATTAAATGTAAAATAATTAAAAAGAAATGTACCGTAAGAAGTTTGCAAGAGCCAGTCAACTGTAGTAAATAAAGCAGCATGGTAAGGGTAGTAAATCAAGAGGGATGTGTCAAAAGGCCCTCCCAGGAAGCGGCCCTCCTCTGCATCCCGAGCATCATCCTAATCATGCTCAAGGTGAACCTTAGGTACCTCCTCCTCGGAAACCTCCTCCTCATGACTAAACTCACGAGAGGAAGACGCGTGAGACAACCGACTCCTCGATGCAGATGATGATCCTTCAGCTGGCTCATCCATTGGGACTTGCACTCGGAATCAACCCCGTCTTTTTCCCGAAGTCACTCCTTGTTGCGCGGCTCTCTCGTGTCGAGCCGATGCTGTCTGTGTCTGCCTCCCATGTCTAAGTCTTGCGGTAGGTACCTAATTATTTGTCATTTTCCTGAAGAAAAAAATATGTAAGAGTATGAAGAAAAAAAATTGGAAATAAAAAAAAAAAGTCTGACCAATTTTCAGACGTGCATATCCGAAACTGGACTGAGGTGATTTTAAAAATGCACTTCCAAAATTACATGCGAACGACCAATTTTGCAGACTACCATTTCTTGTCCTTACTCATGCAAAATCCAATTTTTACAAACTAAACACTATCATTGACCTATAATAATTTCAACCTACAATATTTTTCTAATATTTAATAGCCCTAGTTACATTTCCAATCTAGAGTGTAAAGTTGTGGAAACTTACAATTTCTTGAAGCTTTGAGTATGTGTTGAATGGATGTTTGAATCCTTTATCAATGCTTGGAAGTAGTTGTAGAGTAACAATGTTTTGAATACAGCTTGGCAGAAATGGGTTAGAAGATGAAAAACAATTGATGTTTTGAAGATAATGAACATAAGGGGGTGTCTGTTTGGGTTTTGGTGTAGAAACACATCAATTTTCAGATATGCATCTCTGAAGACAATTTTTTTTTAAAAAAATAATAATTTCGAAGATATGTATCCGAAGTCACCCTTTTAGGTGCCTTCGAATATACATATCTAAAATATAGAGGTATTTTAAGTTTTTCACGCCGTGTTTATTAGAAGGTGCATGTGTGTAAAAAGAAATTCTCTTAATAAATAGGTCATTTTTTATATTTTATTTGATCACTTTGATATCATGTTTTGGAACACCATCTTTTATTTTTAGGGTTTTTGTTACAAGCTTTTAGATTTTAGTGGTTGATAAAGAAGTATTTTTTTAGAAAAATCTAGTTACCTTTTTAGATGATGCTTTGAAATACCAAGTTTTAATTTTAGGGTTTTTATTACAAACTTTTGCATCACCTTATTTGATAAAGAACATTTTTTTTTATAAATCTGGATAGTTTAAGATAATGCTTTGGAATGCCAAATTTAAATATTAGGGTTTTTGTTATAAATTTTAGATCTTGCTGCTTGATAAAGAAGTAATTGTTTCAAAAATCTAGTTACTTTAGAAATTTTTTGATAAAGAATTAATTTTTCTAAAAAACATGGAATGAGTATATTTTATTTGGTGTTTCTCTAATTTTAGATTACTTATACTCATATTGTAAGGATATTATAAGACTTTGTATAAATATATAATTGATCAGTGGTTTTCAAACGTATTTTTACCGTTGTTTTTAGTTATCTTTAAGTTATTTTATTTAGTGTTTTATTTCGTTATTCGTCATTTTATGCTTTGGTTGTGTGTTATAGTGTTTGTAGGCTCAGGTAAATGAAATGAAACAAATCGAGGCGGAAAAGTGAAAAATTGAAGAAAAGTGAATAAACTGGCAAAACGCGTTCCAAAACGCGTGTGGAAGAAGAAAAATGCAACCAGCTGCCAAAACGCGTCCCCACACGCGTTTGGAAGTGAAAAGTGCCATCTTCTGCCCAGACACATCCCGGGACGCGTCCCGTTTGCCCAAATGCGTTCCCACACGCTTCCCAGGATGTTCATGCATGCCACACGCGTCCCCCACACGCGTCCCCACACGCGTTTGGAAGTGAAAAGTGCCATCTGCTGCCCAGACGCATCCCGGGACGCGTCCCGTTTGCCCAAACGCGTTCTCACACGCGTCCCAGGATGTTCATGCATGCCACACGCGTCCCACTGGCCCAGACGCGTTCCGGGACGCATCCCAGGAGAAAGAAATACAAAGGAAAAATGCCTGTCTGCCCAAACGCGTCCCGTCTGCCCAAACGCGTCCTGGGACGCGTCCCACTGTCCCAAACGCGTCCCCACACGCGTGTGCACTTACTGTCATGGGCCTTTTGGCCTGAAAAGCCCAGAAACGCGGGAATAAAAGGACGAAAACACGTTGGCACAAAGGTTTTCGACGAATTTGTGGAGCGAAAATACACTGTAGAAGGCTGGAGAACTCAGATTTTAAGCAAGGATTGAAGAATTCTATGAGCTTTTGCCATTGAAGATTGAATTTCCTTCATTTATCTGTAATGTCTACAATTTACACTATGGTTTTTGTTATTTTTATGAGTAGCTAAACCCCCCATTGATAGGGGGTGATCTTGATTCTGAATGTGATAACTTTATTTCTTTGATGCAATAACAATTTGGTTTTCATACTATTGGTTTGTTTTACATCTGCTCTTTATGCCTTAACCGTCGGAAAAACGGATAATGAATTTGTATGAATAAATTTAGCTGGACAGCAATTGTTCATTGACATGAGTAAGAATATAGGATAATAATTATCACCTAGTACTAGGGATATTTTATCTTAACCGGAAATTCTTGGTATTGGAATGCTTGATCATAATTATAATTATCTATGGACATAGTAATTAGGTTCTAACGTCAAAGATCTTTTCACTAAGGCCTTAGGATTAGATATTCTTGAGAACCGGTAATCAATTGTGAAACTATGTTATTGCATTGAGAAGGATAGTTATTACAAGAAGAATCATTCACCGACCCCTAGAAACCTACTCATCTCTGTTCATCGTTTTAACATTATGCGTATTTACATTATTTGCAAAACTAACAAAACCCTTATTACTTTTTGTTTAAGTGAAATTGCTGTGAAACTCTGTATCGTTAAGCAGTCCTTGAGATTCGATACTTGGGATTTTCCCATTACTACTACATAGGCAAAAATAGTACACTTGCTATTTTCCTATCAATAATGTTAGTCTTTTTTTAAGGTATATGTCATTTATTATTGTTTTTTTTCAATAGGTAATGGTATATTAATCACAAGAAAGATATAAGAGCAAGCCACTTACCACTTTCAAGAAGCGAGAACAATCGCACTATAACATTTGTCGAAGTTAAAGATGTGATCATTGAATAAGATAGTGTTTCTTGTCATCCAAAGATTCCAAACTACCGCTAACCTTATCCCACAATTTTATCGTATAAGGGCAATGTTCGAACAGGTGTGTGGTGTCGTTTTTTTTTACCTCCCCGTTTCACTTGGGAGGACGGCACGCTAGACCCTTCACGCGAAATTTGGAAGGAGAATGCACCTGTGGCGGGATGAATTTTGTTTCAGTTCTTCCTACGATATCACACGAACTTTTTAATTATCCTACGAGTAGGAGAGGAGAAAAAGATCTCAAATAAACCCTAGGAGTTTGCTAAGTGTGGGGATTCACCTAGACTAGAAATTCTGGAGTCCGGGAGGTCGGTTATACATAGGGAAGAGTTTAAGCACCCTACATATCCGTAGTACTCTACGGGAACCTTCTCTGTGTCTATGTGTTTGTGTTTGTTGCTTATTATTGGGAAAGTTTCTCCTTTGTGTTAGGAGAAGGAATTGAATTGAATTAAAAAGAAAGACAAACAGACTGGCTACTTTTGGTATTTTATTAGCTCACTGAGATTCCCTATGAACCTCATGCCTACATATCCCTAATGGAAGTCAGAGCTTATTGTAGTTCAGAGAACTAATTAGGGAAATTAATGATACTTTTTTTGTGCCTTCCTTGAAGCTCAAGGTTGAAGCTTGAATTAAATCTCTGTTTACAGTAAAGAGACATGAAATCATCTCTACAGAGAGATATTTCTACTATTCCACCACAAACATTAAAAGAGTGATAGAATAACTAAATTCATTTCATTCAAGAGGGGGACCTTACTTGTGTATGTGCAAGTATACCAGTCAACTGCATCTTGAATGAAAGAAAGGTGCTCATCCAAATTAGGGAAAGATACCACTTGCCTCGGTTCTACTGCCAGAGCATGCCTTTCAAAAATCCTAAATGGGAAACTGATTAAAATTAAAATGTATTGTAATGTTTGTTTGTTTGAATGTGGTGAGATAGGAGAAAGATCTCTCTATAGAGATAAGCTATGTCTATCTACTGCATAAAATATTTGACTTTAGCTGGCCTGTATGAGGCCCAAGCTTGAGGCTTTTTGATTGATGGATTTTATAGACTCTGGGAGATGACTCCACTAGGGATTTACTTAAACTAAGAAGGTTATGGTGTTCTGTACAAAGCCCATAATTGAGGCTGACTCTTGTTGGAGAGTGTTTATTTTGATGGATTTTATTTGGTGTTCTGTACAAAGCCCAGAATTATGGTTGACTCTTAATCGGGGAATATATATTCTGCCTTGTATGAAGCCCAAGGTTGTGGCGGACTCTAGCTAGGGAAGTCATTATTTTCTACCTTGTACAAAGCCCAAGGTTATGGCTGACTCTTAAAGAAACTGAGTATGGATGACTCTATGGGGAAAAATCCTAGAGGTTAGGAATCTTTGACACATGAAATGTGGTTTATCTGCCTTGTACAAAGCCCAAGGTTGTGGCTACTTGATAATGAATGACACACTGAGGAGACTCTATTATCTGCCTTGTACAAAGCCCAAGGTTGTGGCTGACTCTAGCTGTTTTTACTTTGTCGGAGAATTTTATCTTTTAAAATTTTAACCTTTGGAAGCTAACCCTTTCCAGGGAATTTGGATTTAAGGAGTAATTTTGGAGGCTGACCCTTTCCAGGGTTTTTTGACTCAGGTGGTGAAATTATCAGTTAAAAGGCTGATTTTTTGAAGCTAACCCTTTCCAGAGAATGTGAATGATGGCAGAAAGATTATGTAATTGAGACTTCTTGTTTAAAGCCCAAGATTAAGGCTGACTCTGATTGAGGATGGACATATAAAGAACCTAGACTCTGCTAAGGAAGATTAATGAAGATAAGGGGTGACAAAGACTGTCCATGTCTCTCATTCTAAAAGGTGGACTCAATATGAGATTGATACATTCTTAGCTTGTTTAAAGTCTGGTTTAAAGAAAAGAAGAGACTCACCAGGATAGGCTAAAAGGTGACTAAAGACCTGTTCCTATGTTTATAGAAAACCTGATGGATCCTTGTATACAAGCTCAAGAGGAAGCTGGGAATTCTTTTAAGAAGCCTGTGGGTCCTTGTACAAAGCCCAAAAGGAGGCTAATCGAGGGTCATCGAGGGTCCTTGTTATAGCACAAGATAAAGCTATATGGTTTTGAACTTAATTTGGCTCTAAGCAAATGGGTAACAAGTTTCACCGGGAATAATTCCTCTTGGGTGGATGTATCCTAGTTTGGGTTCTAAGACTTTTTCAAGATGTTTCACCAGGAATAATTTATCTTTAGGGTTTGAACTACAGATCTCTAATTAGGAAAGAGCCTTCACCGGGAAGACATTCTCAATCCTAGGCCATAGTCCTATAATATATATATATATATATATATATATATATATATATATAGTTTAACTGTCCTAAGGTTTACACTCAGACGTAGTTCTAAACAAAATATAAACAGTTTATATTTGACAGTAATTTAAATAAAGACTGTAAATTGAAAGCTATAAAGCCTAACTTGGATGGAGTGGAGGCCTTTGAAGATGTATGTACAAAGCCTCACCAACAATTTTGTTGTTTTATTGATAATTATAAACAGTTAAGGGTTTTTTAAAACAGAAGAAGTGAAGATGGACAAAGGTCACATAGGTATCTAAAGAGTTTCACCGGGAATAATGCCCTTCAAATTCCAGAAGAATGTTTTGAAAACAGAAAGAAGATTTTTTAAATACCGTTTTGAAAACAAACTAAGAAAAGAAAAAGGTGATGGGTCTTACACTCTATTAGAGGCCCAAAGATTTATTTACTGCTTATAAGAAACAGTTGATTGAAAATAAAATACTGTTTGAGACAGTTTTATTAGGGTAATGACAAAGTTTATATAACTAAGACTTATATGAATAGGTTTTTAACTCAAAAAAATTCACAAGAGATTAGGTTTTGAAAAATCAAATGAAATTTATATTTTTTAAAGCATTAAAACATACTTAAAATATGTGATTTTTAACCTAATTAAAACATACTAAAATAATATATTTTTTATGATTTTTTGGTATATCCTCAAAATAGATATATTAAATGGGATGTGTATAAAAGAATGAAGCAAAAATGATTTAATTTGATAGGTGAAATAATTATGTGAAGTTGTAAATAAAAATAGAAGAAAAATAGTGGTAAAAAATATGGTTTGGTCTTGCCAAGGGTTGAACTCACGCCCTCTTGGTTACCAAACAAAACAAATACCAACTAGGCCACGCGTGTGGCCTGTTTAGCAAAGGAGCCCATGTGATTATATGTGAAAGCAAAGCATTAAAATGAATTGAAAAATAAAATGAACAAAAGGTCTGAGGGGGGGATCGAACCCCAGACCTAAGGCATGGCAAGAGTTTGGACGCGGGCTGTAACGAATGGGACACTATGATGAATTCTTAGATTAAACACAAACCATTCAAAATATAATAAACTAAAACCTGGGAAATTTAAAAAATGGCGCCACCATCTTCATCTTCAACCTCAAGCTTCAAACATTTGAATTTGCTATCTCCTTCGTTTCTCAATCAAACTCAAAGATGTAAACATGGATTTTTCTCGTTTTTAAACAAGGATCATGATGGTATCCTTTGATTTCATTTATTTTCATTGTAATTCAAAATTCGAACGCATGAACACTAAGAACCCTAAAACTGGAAATTAACATGAAATACTCTATATGCATGAACACTAATGATCCTTAAAGGTGCAGAAACCAACTGGTAACTTCATTTTTAATTTATCATGCGTGAATTATGGAGTTTGAAGTTCATGAAACTTACCTCTGAAATGAAGACCGAGCTCTGATCAAAGGGTGCTACAGAGTTGTTGTAACGATCCCAAAAGCTTCAGTGATCCCCCAGGAAGGTTATGAGATGCTTAGTTTGGGTTAGAACTCCCTAGAACTTCTTGATCGATCCCAACTGATATGGCTCCAAGTGAGAGGTGAAGATGATGATCCTCCACGTACAGAGCTGTTCCAGATGCTTGGATCACCTCTAAATACCTCCTTTGATATGTATGAATACTTACTTTCAAAGGAAGAGCTTTGGTTTGAAGAATCTGAGTCTTCTTGCCAAAGAACCTTTGAAAAACCTAAGTATGAAGGGAGAAGAGAGAAAACAAGAATTATGTTGCTTTGGTGTGTCTAATTACTGAGATATGCTCTCTTATTTATAGGCAAAGAGTTTAGTGTGTTTGCAGAGAGTGAGCTTTGCTTAATGAGGTTAACTTGGTTTCTTGGCTATGAAGAAATGTGAGAAAGATCCATATGCAATGATGAGTTCTTTGATACCACTCCCTAACCATCGGTTTTGCTTGATCTTAGGGGACAAATTTGATGCAGAAATGAGCTCTAATTGGTTGGGAGAAGATTCCTTTGATGAATCACCACTTGGCCATAAATTCTCAAAATGCAATCATTACATAATCACATGTTTTGGTTTTGGAATATTCCCTTCAAATATTTGTGCAATGATGCAAATGATTCTCTCCTTTCCTTGAAATGTTTCTGAAGTTTAGAGGCATCATTTAGCGTAAGCACTTGCATATAATTGCAAATTTCACACTTAGGCATGACCTATAATTTCACTTCAAATGCCTAACTTTGATCAATCATATCTCTTAGCTCAAAATGAATTTGGAGAAGGTTGAGCACAATTTGGAAATCTCTTAACATGTACTTCAATTCATTAGTTTGGAGTTTCTTCCAAATCAATTGGGAAATGTGTGAAAAATGAGCTTGAAGTTTGAAGAAAACTAGGGTTTTTGTTTGTCTTTATGAAGGCAGCAACTTTGGAGCTCCATATCTCTTCAATGGTTGATTTCTAGCGAAAAAATCATATGTGACAAAGTTGTTCATTGGATCAAAATCTACAACTTTGATGTTGGAAGTTTTTTTTCAGTTTGTACTTGAAATTTTGAGATATTCCCAAATGTGGTCCCTGAATTCAGTCCTTTGTGGGTTAAAAAACTTTAGCTGAGCAAACTTCAGTTTTGATAACTGTTGTCTAATCAACATAGGTGAATAAACGAATCATTTGAATCCTATGATTGCATTAGAGGTTATTCTCATATTGATTCATTCTTTGCCTGAAATCTTTTGTCCTTGAGCACCCTCGACTGGGTATCAGACAAGCAAGTGACTGCTCAGAGTACCTGTCCTGAGTTTGATGAGGTACTTGGAGGTATGACATCTCGGGGGGGTCAAAATTAGGGTATGACAAGGTGATTGAAGCTTTCCAAGTCATTGAAATATAAAACACAACCAGAGTCCCTATTATGTCATTTATGATTGTGTTAGTCTTTTATTCATGTAGCTATGTATCAGGCAAATAGTTACAAGAGGAGCACACAAGGAATTATAAGGCTACAATCATGTAAGTGTATACAACATTGCAATTTATGTGTATTCTATAATGTTTGCAAGTGTATTCTAATATTTAACATTATTGTGAGGATGTTGTTGTCATGCTTTTTTCAAAGCAATGGTGTATAGATGTTGTAATATTGTTCTTCCAACCTGAGGTATCATATTGTATTTGCAATGGTGTATAATAATATTAAAACCTGAGGTATCATATTGTATTTGCAATGGTGTATAATAATTTTTAATATTTTCAATAAGAGTAGTGATATTTAGTACGAAGCAATTAGAAAAAGAAACGCAAGAATGTACATGTGTCACTATTTTAGAGGTGATTTTTAAATTAATTTTAAATTTAATTTCTTTTTTAATAGCGATCTTGGAGGTGTGGTGATAATAAATGGTTGAGATTTATTCTTGCATTTTTTATTTTCTCATTTTCTTACTAATAAGCATTTTTCTTTCAATAATGATGAAATATATTATCTTAATTTTTTTTTATGTTTATTTTTCAAGAATTAGTGATTTAGAAAATCTTTTAGATGAAGTGTTGAAGTTGTTGGTTTTTGTATTGGTTTGATTTTTTATTTTTTTTTTACATTTTATATCAAAATGATCTCTTGGAAAAAACCTCTTCAGTGTATATCTGTTTTCTCAGTATTTGTATCAAGTTCAAAATATCACACTGCACGTGACTGTTGTTAGCGCAACATCGGGGGAGGGTCGAGTTTGGGAGCATTGTTAATTTTCGGGACATTCCTTTGAGCAACACGCCTTTGTGGGAGAGACACCACTTCTCCACCTAAAACCTTAAGGTGATAGGTGAGTGGGTTCTCCCACTTATATATGCTCAAGTCACCACACACATTTCCAATGTGGGACTATTATCCACACTCACACTTGATTCTCAACACTCCCCCTCAAGTGTGAGTCTTACACAATGCTCCCTCTTTGACCCCCTCCCGAGTTGCCTCCAACAATGGTATCATGATGTTGGAATTAGACTCTCAAACCTTTGAGTAATTCCTTATCGTTAAAGATGACAATGAAGAAAAATAAGAACAAAAGTAGGATTAGGGTTTGCGGAAATTAAAAGAGAAGAAGAAAGTATTTTCTGCAGAGTTTCTCTCTGCCCACAAACTGTGGAAATTCTGTTATTCACTTGCAACTGCAACTTCTGTGAATACAGGTTAATGACTTGATTACAAATAATGAGGGTTACTCCCTATTTATAGATTTAGGTTAGCCTTCTCCCTAAGCCAAAGCCCAAAACTATAAAAGCCCAAAATACCTATTTTGAAACTAAATCAAATCTAATCTATTTTAAATCTAAATCAAATCTATCTATATTTAAAAAACAAACTTATGTGTAACAAACTGTTACACACTTCGACACACCTTGTGTCGAATAACAACCTGCTTCGACACAAGGAATTACAAATTAACACACCACCTAATTCATTGTGTCTAAGCTATCCACATTCATCATAGCTCTTAATCTTCTGAATATTTCGACCAGCCCTCCCTTCGTCATGATATCTGCAATCTGATTCTCAGTTCTGCAGTGTTCCAAATTCATCTTCCCTTTAGCTACCTGCTCTCGAAGATAATGGAACCTCATTTCGATGTGCTTTCTTCGACCATGTGCTATTGGGTTCTTCGCCAGATTGATAGCTGACATGTTGTCGATCTTCATGGTAATTGCTCCATGATCTTTACCTGTTATCTCTTCGACCAAGTTCACCATCCATGTTGCTTGACATGCACAAAGAGAAGCAGCTACGTACTCTGCTTCGCACGATGATAGTGCCACTACTGGTTCCTTTCTCGAACTCCAAGCAACTAGTGCACCACCTAGCATAAACACATATCCTGCTGTGGATTTTCGATCCTCAGCATCACTACACCAACTCGAGTCGGTGTAACCCATTAATTTGCATTCTTTTCCCTTATCAGCTGCAGAAAACAGAATGCCATAGTCGAGAAATCCTTTCAGATACCTCAATATCCTCTTCGCCGCTGCTAGGTGCGATACCTTTGGCTTCTGCATGAATCTACTTATCATACCTACACTGTATGCTAAGTCAGGCCTTGTGTCACAAAGGTATCTCAATGACCCAATAAGTCTTCTGTATTGGGTTGGGTCGACATCCTCTTCATCTGGGTTCTTCGACAGCTGCAATCTTGTTTCAGCAGGTGTCGAAGTCGAATTGCATTCTTCCATCTCAAATCTCTTGAGAATTTCACTTGCATATCTTCTTTGATGCATCATCAAGCCTCTACTACTCTTGTAGAATTCGATGCCAAGGAAGTATGAAATTTCGCCCAAATCCGACATTTCGAATTCCTTGCTGAGATCACCTTTAAAGCCTTCGATTTCTTTCTTGCAGCTACCTGTTATCAACAAGTCATCGACATAGAGACATAGTATAAGCAATTCACTCTTGCTTCTTCTTACATATACCCCATGTTCAGTTGTGCACTTCACAAATTCTTTCTCCCTTAGGAAACTGTCGATCTTCTTATTCCAAGCTCTTGGAGCTTGCTTCAGCCCATACAGGGCTTTATGCAACCTGTACACTTTTCTATCTTCGCCATGTTTCACAAACCCAACTGGTTGTGCAACGTAGATTTCTTCGTCTAAGGGTCCATTCAGGAATGCACATTTAACGTCCATCTGACACATGTGCCAATTGTTCATGTTCGCCAGACCAACAACCAACCTGATCGTTTCGATCCTGGCAACAGGTGCAAAGACCTCATCGAAGTCAATTCCTTCCTTCTGAAGAAATCCTTTTGCCACAAGCCTTGCCTTGTATCGAGTCACTTCACCTTTGGGATTACACTTCACTTTGTATACCCACTTCACATCAATTGCCTTTTTGCCTTGAGGCAATTTGACAAGTGACCAAGTATTGTTGTCTTCGATGGACTTCAATTCTTCATTCATAGCTTTCACCCACTTCGAATCCTTCAATGCCTCAGTTGCATTGACAGGTTCGACATCTGCGTAGAAAGCGTAATGTACCAGATCACCTTCATCATTAACTACATCATCTGATGTAATCACACATTCTTGCAACCTTGAAGGCATGTGTCTTGTTCTCTGAGGTCTGCCTGAGCCTGCATCACCTCTGACTTCTTCTTGTCGAACTTCTTCTCTTTCGACTTCAGTAGCTGGTTCGTCATAAAGAATTCTCACTGAATCCTTCTTGACATTTTCAGTCCAATCCCATTCTTTAAGCTCATATATGATCACGTCCCTACTGATCACTACTTGCTTGTTCACTGGGTCGAACAACTTGTATCCTCCAGTCGAATGATATCCTATAAGTATCATTTGACTCGACTTGTCATCAAGTTTTCTTCTCAACTGATCTGGCACATGTCTATGTGCTATAGATCCAAATACCTTCAGATGGCTCAAGCTAGGCTTCACACCAGACCAACATTCTTCTGGAGTAATTCCTTCTAGCTTCTTTGTCGGACATCTGTTTAGAATGTATGTTGCAGTCGACACTGCTTCTCCCCAAAATTCTTTAGGTAAATGCTTGCCTTTTAACATACTTCTTACCATATTCATGATGGTTCGATTCTTCCTTTCTGTAGTTCCATTCTGCTGTGGAGTGTAGGGTGGCACCACCTCATGCACAATCCCTTCTTTCTCACATAACATGTCGAAGTATTTCGACACATATTCTCCACCACCATCAGTTCTCAAAACCTTGAGCTTTCGACCACTTTGTCTTTCGACCATAGATTTGAACTTGGCAAATACCTCGATCACTTCACTTTTCTTCTTGATCAGGTAAGTCCATAGTTTTCGACTAAAATCATCTATGAATGTAACAAAGTATTTGTTACCTCCATTCGAGTCCACCTGGATAGGACCACATACATCAGAGTATATGATTTCAAGAATAGCCTTCGACTTACTTCCTGCATCCTTGCTGAAGCTATTCTTGTGCTGCTTCGCCTGCACACATTCCTCACATACCTCATTTGGAATGTCGATTTCCGGCAGTCCTGAGACCATATTCTTTCTTTTCAACTCTCTGATGTCATTGAAGTTGAGATGGCCTAGTCGATAGTTCCATATCCATTCATCTCTGCTAGCTGCAGTTGCAAGGCACTCGTGCTCCATCACATTGAGTTGGATCTTGAAGGTTCTATTATGTGACATAGGAGCCTTCAAGATTAACCTCCCATTTGCATCGACAACTCTCATCATCTTATCTTCGATCGAAACCTTGTAGTTCTTTTCGACCAACTACCCAATGCTGAGTAAGTTGCTCTTCATGCCTGGTATGTACAACACATTGGAAATTACTGACCTCTTCCCATCTTTCCTTGTAATCATTACATCACCAATACCTTCAGCTGCTAGAGTATTGTCATTTGCAAATTTCACCATGTTCTTTATTGAGGGTTTTATGTTGATAAACCAATCTTTCCTTCCAGACATATGTGATGAGCATCCTGAATCCAAGTACCATTGGTCCTTGAATTTATCTTCATCTTTTGTTGTGACCATCAGCAACATCTCTTCTTCTTCTTCTTGTTTTGCAAGCTTTGCATCACTTTCTTGACTTTTATTCTTTTCTGGACAAACTGTCGAATAGTGACCATACTTCTGACAGTTGAAACATTGAATGTGACTCTTGTCAAGCTTTCGACCACCACCTCTTCCTCTACCTGCAGTACCACCTCTCTGGTTGCCTTGATATGAGGGTTTTCTCTGATTCAACCAATTTCCTTCTTGCTGATTTCGACTAGTCGAATTGTTGTAGCCACCTCTACCTTTATTTCCAGTCCAGCTTCCTTTACCTTTCTTTTCGTTTGCTGACTGAGCCTGCAAAGCCACATCGCTCTTCGACTTGCCTGCAGCTCTTTCAGCCATTCTTTGTTCATGAGATTCAAGCGTCCCTTGAAGCTCTTCTTTTGTTAACTTTGATAAGTCTTTCAACTCTTCTATGGCTACCACGATGTGGTCGAACTTAGGGGCCAAAGACCTCAAAATCTTTGAGACAACAGCTCATGTTGTTAATACTTCTCCACATATCTTGATTTGATTCACTAGTTCCGTAATCCTAGTGAAGAAATCAGTTATGTTTTCGCTATCTTCCATCTGTAGCAATTCATATGTTCTCTTGTGAGTTTGTAACCTCACCTCTTTCACTTTTTCTGCACCTCCAAAAGATTTTTCAAGAATCTCCCAAGCTTCTTTTGAAGATTCTATATCACTAACCTTTTCAAAGAGGGCTTTATAATCTTTCTTCTTCAATTCTTTATAGGCAGCCTTTTCTTCCTCCTTCGCACCTTCTGCAAGCGGTTCTACCCCTTCTTTTACAAGATCCCAAAGATCTTGACAACAGAATACAACCTTCATCTGCTTGCACCAATTCTCATAGTTATCTCCTTTCAGAATTGGTAGTGTTGTTGGAAAATGCCCATTCGAATGATTCATTGCCATCGCCATTCTTCTTGCCTTGAATCGATTAACCGGAGCTCTAGATACCAGATGTTGGAATTAGACTCTCAAACCTTTGAGTAATTCCTTATCGTTAAAGATGACAATGAAGAAAAATAAGAACAAAAGTAGGATTAGGGTTTGCGGAAATTAAAAGAGAAGAAGAAAGTATTTTCTGCAGAGTTTCTCTCTGCCCACAAACTGTGGAAATTCTGTTATTCACTTGCAACTGCAACTTCTGTGAATACAGGTTAATGACTTGATTACAAATAATGAGGGTTACTCCCTATTTATAGATTTAGGTTAGCCTTCTCCCTAAGCCAAAACCCAAAACTGTAAAAGCCCAAAATACCTATTTTGAAACTAAATCAAATCTAATATATTTTAAATCTAAAAAACCAAACTTATGTGTAACAAACTAAAAAAACAAACTTATGTGTAACAAACTGTTACACACTTCGACACACCTTGTGTCGAATAACAACCTGCTTCGACACAAGGAATTACAAATTAACAACTGTTATCACTTTTTCTTCCTTAACCACTTATTTCAAGTTCAAAGTTTTACCCTTTTTATGTATGTTATGGATATGATGATAGGATGATAAGGAGAGACATGAAATCTATGTTCAAGTGACAATGAATGGAACCAAGCAACATGTTTTCTTTTTCTTTACACTCTTTTCTCTTTTTAACTTTGGCATAAATATATTCTATACCATTTTTTTACACATTCAACTAAGTTTTATTTTCTTCTCTATCATCTATATTTTATAAATTATATATAGCTCTCATATTTTTTTATTAAATGTTACGTTCAATTAAGTTTTATTTTTCTTCTCTATCATGCACTCCCTCCGTTTTTTATTATAAGTCCTTTTAGGAAAAAAAATTGTATTTAAATATAAATCGTTTTACAATTCCAATGAATAGTTAATGCTACTTTTTATATTATATCCTTAAATATTTATTATTCTCTCTCCTTTCAATTATATAAATGTATCTTTCACATGTCATTAATGAAGGATAATTTTGTAAATACCTTCATAATTTTTTATTTTCATACAACAATTATTATTTTTCTTAATCTGTGTGAAAAGTCTAAAACGAGTTAAAATAAAAAACGGGGGGAGTATATTTTATTATTTATATACAGCTCTCATATATTTTTATTAAATGTTACCTTCTGTATTTGATGATTAGGTCAGATTATGATTCAAGGATGTTTTTAGGAAAGAAAAAGTCAATCATAGTAATTTTAATCAATCATAATAAATAATTATTTTTAGTTTAAATTTATCATTTAATAACATTAAATTATAAAATTAAATATATTTTTAATCTTCAAAATATATAAATTAAATTAATATTTTCTTCAATTAACAATAACATCAAATTACTCTGTTAATTTTAAAAAAATATAGTAAATATTTCTTTTTAGTTTAAATTAATATTTGATAACATTATTTTTTTTATTTTATCTGTTAAAAATGTTTATAAAAATATTGAAACTCAGAAATATTTTATTACCAATTTTAGTATATAATTGATTACTTGTTGTTTCTTTTTCTAAAATACACTATATTAACTACAAAGTCAAATAATAATACACACTAAAATATAATTAATAATATAATTAATATTTTTGTATAAATTTGTTTTGGTATAAAAAGATATTAAATTTAAATATATGGTAAACTGGTAGTATTATTTTGTAAATTGGTTACTATTATAAATTTATCTCTAATGTAATATACATTTTTATAAAGGATACTATTTTTATAGACGGGAAATAATTTATTTGATACAAATATTTTTAATTAATGGTTATTTTTATATATGAAATTTTTATTATTAATGTACATAATTTTATAAATAACGTCTAAACAAAAATAAAATTCGTATAAAAAAAAAATTATATTGTTGATCTAAAATTTATTTATACTCATATAATTAAAAAAATGAGTAAATGTGTGTCATTGATATAAATACAAGAAAATATATATTATTGATGAAAATAAGATAAAAATATGTATTATTTATTAAATTTAAATAATAATTTAGTAATGATTGGATAAATGTTTCATTTTACGGGGAAAATATATATCATTGATCCAGATATTTTTTTTAAGAGTAATGTTATATAGTAAGAATCATTTGATTAAGAAATGTAAGAATGTATATTTATCATTGTTTTATAGGATGATATTAAATTTATTTTAAATTTAATTTATTTTTTAATAGGAATCATGGGGTATTCGTAGTAATGAATGGTTGAGATTTAATTCTTGCCTTTCTTGTTTTCATACTTTCTTACTAATAAATATTTTTCTTTTCTTAAACGTGTTATTTTATATATGAAAAAACTTACTATTTATCCAAATATTTTTGTAAACAATACCTCATCAAAATTAATATTTGTATACAGAAAAAAATATGTTATTCATTTAAATATTTTTATATACAAAAGGTGGTATTTATTATCCAAATATTTATGATCCAAGAAAGGTACACGGAAAAAAAACTATTATGGATTTAAATATTTTTATAAAAAAAATATTATTAATCTAAATATTTAATTTTTTAACCTTCTATTTAAATGAAATATATTATATAAACAAATGCACGTACCTAGAGGTATCCGGAGGTATATTTAAGTTAAACTATATTAGTTTTTCAAATTACCTATTTCACATATAATTTCATACAATTCAAATCTTTTTTTCAAGTGTTCATAAAACTTTAACAATGAAACTTTGTGCATAACTTTCATATTATTCAAAGAGTTTCATTCAAAGTTTTTAATCATTTAAACTTATTATAATTGAATTGCACGTTAAAAGAGAAGAAAATTTCTTATATTTAAAATTTGTTATCATCACCAAGTGTGTGGTGACAATTGTTTGTAATAGAAAGTTGTGGGTATTTTAAAAAGTTTTTTTAATAGAAAGTTGTGTGCTTTCTAAGTGTTATAAACAAAAACTAGTTTAGTTTAGTTTATTGGAGAATCATCTCAGCGTTTGATTTTTTTGGAAAAAAATTTTGATTCAGGGAGATTCAAAGTCTACCATATGTTTGGTGTTTATGTTAGTAGATTGTAAGAGAGGTCTTAGTGTGAGGCTTGTACAAAGATATAATATAGTGGAAATTCTTCGAGGTGTGAGAAGACTAAATGTACCCTTGGTTGATAAGGGAAACTAGTATAAATATCTTGTGATCATTTATTTTATATAATTTAAGTTCTTCACTTTATATTGTAATGAACATATAAATTTCATATTGAAAGAAAATAAAGAACATAGTACAAAATCGATAAAAATTGGACAACCTTAATTCACCCCTCTTCTTAGGTTGCATCTCATAGTTACAATTTGCATCAGAGCAGGTTAAGGTAACTTGCTCCTTGAAACAAGTAGATATGGCTTCTTGAAAACTGTTCTTATCAAATGGTGGCGATACCAACAAACCACCATGTTTTGTTGGTGAATACTATGATTTATGGAAAACTAATATGTAAATGTACTAAGAAGCACAAGGGGATGAAACATGAGATGTTGTCAAGAATGGACATTCCATTTCTACAACTATTATAAATAATGTAGAACTACCAAAGGTAAAAGGTTATTGGAATAATGATGACAATAAAAAAATGTTGTTTGATAAGAAGGCAAAAAAATATACTTGCATCTGCCTTAGGAATGGATGAATTCTTCTGAGTATCAAATTACAAAACAAGGAAATTTGGAAAATATTGAAAGTAACACACGAAAGAACCAAAGAAGTCAAAAGATAAAAATTGAACACCGTATCTCAAGAACATAAATTATTCAGAATGATACCTGATGAATGTATTCTTGATTTACAAAATAGACTCACACACTTGACAGTTTTTAGATCATTGTCTAGAGCATGGAAACTAAAAGTGACTATACTATGCGAAAATAAGAGGATTTTTCAAATTCCATTGGTTGCATTATTTGGAAAACCTAAGGAATATGAAATGGAACTTGATTGATTGAAAAGACTTGAATTGGCTCATGATAAATTGGAGAAGCAACAATGGCGTGAAGTTAAAGTTAGATCCCTTACTTTGAATTCTAAATATGATAGTGATCAAGAAGAAAAAATTAAATTCAAAGGCGATAAAGATGATGGAGTAATCAAGAAATTTTAAAATTACTTAAGAAAGGAAAAGACAAAGGAAAATACAAAGGAGATTATTTAAAGATAAGCATAAACTTCAAGAAACAAAGCTACTTGTTTAGAATTTGTAAGAAGGGGTCATGTCAAAAGTGAGTGTGCTACTCTTCAAAAGAAGATCAAAGTCAACAACAAGAAGGATATCAAAAAGAGTTTAAGTGACATGGAAAGATAATGAGATAAATTGCATAATGCTTTCCTTGAATTGCCTGCATAGTGTTTGACTATATATATATATATATATATATATATATATATATATATATATATATATATATATATATATATATATATATATATATATATATATATATATATATATATATATATATATATATATATATATATATATATATATATATAACAAGATCAAAACAAAAGAAAATAATTTTCTCTTTAGAAAGTAAGGTTGATTTTTTTAAAGTGGAATCAGACAAAGTTAAAAATTCAGCATGTAATAAATGTGCAACACTTGGAAAAAGTTAAAAATTCAGCATGTTCATGTTTATGCTCATTTTCCCTTTGTCCACTTGGACATATGTTTATGCTTATGCACTTTTTCCTTTGTCCATTTGGAATTTTATTTTGTTCTTAAAACAGTAATAATCAACTAGAACAATAAAAATATTAACGAGGACTTGGACTTTGGTTACTTTATCCTAAGATAGGAGGATGGACTATTGGACTGAGACCTTGATACCTTGGTTGTACTCCAAGGCATTGGTTTGTGTTCTTTGTGTGCAAGTTATTTTGAGTTCTATATTTTGTCTGAAGTCTTTGGAGTTTACTCCAAGTCACTGTGATTATGAATTATTCTATATGCAACTGTTGCTCTGGCCAATTCTTGTCTTAAGTTACTTCGGTTCATTTCCAAGGCTTTGATTTCAAGTTATTCATAAAAAGATGTTATATCCATAGAAGAATTTGCTTGATCTATGATTCATCTAAGGCTTATTTCATCTGGTACTTGGTATTGTTCTTGCTTAGTTTGTAAATCCAAAGCATGGGAAATCTACATTGACTTCTTTATGTCAAGTGTTGGCTTCTTAATTGGTTAGATTGTTCTTATTCTTAGCTTTTACTTTATGCATTAGGATAGTTCTTTCATCTCCTCCCATCTTCTTAAATTTTCAAAATCTTCTCCCTTTTTCAAAACCATCTTATGTTTGCAAACTCTTTGATAAAACTTTCTTTTGCCCTTAGTGGAGTTTATTTCAAAGTTTATACATGAATGATTATTTTAGTGGAGATGTAATCCCCTAAAAGTCTTGATATTTATTGATATGATTGATCCTTTTACACTTGAAAGAGATAGTGGCATACTTGTTGATTTATTACAAGTTAGAGTCTTTCTTTTATTTGTGATGCAAAGGTGTCATCTGATCTCATGTTCAATAATGCTTGACTAAATTTTCTCCCCTATGATAATCAAGTGTCTATCATATTTTTAAAATAAAACCTTTTGTTTCCCTTTTAAGCGGAACTACATTTATTTTGACTTTTCCATTGCACTGAGGAGATATGTAGGCACGAGATATTATGTCTTGTTGAGCATAATTTTAAAATTAAACAAAACTCTCTCTTTTTCATACACCTCTTTTTTAACACAGATTTACAAAAGGTTCTTGTGGAGTACCACAGATGTAAGGGGTGTAACACATCTTCCTTACATAATCAACCCCCGTACCTATGATCTCTATTTTTTATTAGTTTTTTTTTATTTAAAAACTTCTTTGGATTTTATTTCGCTCTTTTCCCTTTTCCTTTGGAAACAATAAAGTGCGGTGGCGACTTTCATTAAAATAATGAGTCTAGTCAATCAATGGTTTTGGTCTCATTTTTCCCTGCTATACTTTTTTCAACTCAGCTTATCGATTCTTCGGATTGTTGGTGAGACGAGCCAACTTCCTTGGGCTGCTTAAATAAGGATCGTTAACAGTTTTGTTTCAGCCATAGTTTCGTATATTGGGGGTGTTGAAAGAGTTGTTGTAGATGCTCTTTTCCTTTTCATGGTTAGTTGATTTTTCTTCTATGTTTGTCTTATATTTTTCTTTGATGTTCTTTCGATCTCACACTCAAAAGGTAGTAGTTTTTTGTGGAATTGTACCTCCCATACACAAATCTTGCAAGTCTAACCAACAAATGTTAGGAGTAAGTAAGATTAAAGAATGTAAGATAAGTATATAGGTAACATAGTTAGCAAATATACAAACTTAAAAAGATAACAATAATAGTTATGTTCATAATATCTAAACGCCAGTTGTAACACCCCAAATCTACCCCATAATTAATAGGAAAATATTAGGTCAAGATCTCTAAACAAACATCATGATTCGAGGCATCACATATATCAACTTAAACAAATCTCATGCAAGCTCGCATATAAAGATACATAACACTTATAACGGAGGGAAATCATACATCCTGAGTCATATAAATCCAAACAACTTTATAACATCATAGCGGAATTCAAAGGACATCAATTAAAATCGTAACATCTTTGCCATCATAGAAACAATATCCAACATGTCTCAAAATAAAGAGAACAACAATAAAATCCAGCAAGGCATGACAACAAGATCAAAACAAATAAACGTCCCCCGAGTGCTACGTATCAGAGCATAGACACACCGACTCAAGCTAATAGGTTAACGGCTACTCCAAGTCGTTACATGCACGTTATCAACATAGGGTAACATTCAAACAGAAGGGGTGAGATATCATTCATTGTAAAGAAACGTATGATAATATTTAAAGCATGGTAAATATCATACATATATCACGACTTCTCATCACATAACATCTTACAACAACTATCATCTCTAAACAACTTACAAAACGGAAACAATGTTAATAATCAATTATGACAACATACTCCATTCACAATTATAACATTAATGCATTACAATAACATCTCATCATCACGTCACAATAACCATCTCGTCATCTCACAATTCAAACACATATCAATGCAATTTAAACATGAATTGACTTATGCAAATGCTTGTGGTACCATTTGGAGTAAAACTTCCATCGTCTTAAAATTTGCCATTGGGCACACTGTCGTTATTTGCCAATAAGGCTATCTTCGCTTATGCCATTAAGGCCACCGTCTCTTTATGCAATGGATGTGACTCAATAGATGCAACATCCACACAAACACAACATTTACAACATATCACAGACATCGACTAAACATCATTGTTTTTATAGTAATTCATCACTTCACAATCACGTCACTATGTTGTAACATCATACAATAATACATCACTTCACCATCAAACAATTTCATTTAAAGAAAGCTTCAAAAAGGTTTCCAAATGTTTTCAAATCATATTCATTAGAAATACATCAATTAAAGCTTCACGGAGGTTCAAACGACACTTAAAAAGGAGTTACGGATCAAAAAACACATCGTTTCAAAGTTTGAACAAGTTTTGCACAACAGGGTCTGCTTAGCGACCTTCCAGCGGGCTTATGGAAACTCAAATTCAATAACACAGCTTGAAGCGCGCTAATTAGAACTAAAAATAGAAGCAAACTAAAATTTGTGCTCCGCTTAGCGGACCGGCTTCGCTTAGCGAGCTTAATTAATTTTTCAAAAACAAGCAGCACCCGCTTAGCGAGCCGAGGCCGCTTAGCGGACGTGCGATTATGCAAAAAAAAACATAACCACACAGCACTGTGTAACCACACTTCCACCACCCAAAACGCATCCTAATCAACAATTAATCACATATAATCACAACATCTAACATCATTCATCATCAATCATCAATAAAAACATGATTTCAATCACAAATTCATGAAAATTCATCAAAAAACCCTAAGTTTCAACAACATACAATCCATGGTTTCTACATACAATCTAACCCATCGTAAACATCATCATTCATCCCTTTAGCACGAAAGAACTTCACCCTTACCTTAGATTTTGAATTGAAGACAACTCTAACTATAATCTTTTGGATTCTCCTCTTCTCTTCACTCTTCTCTTCTTTCTCTATTTCCCCAAATGAGATTCTAACTTCTATTCTCTATGAATAACTCTAACTCCCCTTCGATCAATTCTTCGAACAACCATAAGTTTGGCCCCAATATTGTTACTCTAATTGAAAATATTCCTTCTTCCAAAAAAACTTTTTTATGTCAACATCCACCCCTGGATTCTTAACAACACCTGTATAGGCTTTCATATATTGGTTAAGATCATCAATATTAGGAGAAAAATGCAGAGTCTTTATTATATTCAACACACCAGTATTATCCTTGAGCGTGCTTTTGTTTTGAAGAACATCGACGTAAGACCTGTTCTCCCTTCTTCCTTCAAAATGGTGAGCTTGCTTCCCCCTCCCTTCGAACCAGAAGCATCCCCTTTAAAATCTCATCATCCTTCTGAAAAGAGCTATTATGCACATTACTTTTCTTAAACTTGGGAAAATTAGCGAAGATCTTCCTTCCTTCAAAGACAATGCTATCCAGCTTGATAGTCAGCATATTCAGGCCCTTCACATCGAAAAAAAACAAATCATTACCGTCTACCTCGCATATCTCTACCCAACTCCTTGAATTCATAATAAAGATCCTTCGCTCTCTAATTTTCACCAAACTCACCCCTTCCTCCATCTTCCTCTTTTCTCGATCTCCACTCACTAAGCCAAACAAGCACATGTAGGTTTTTTCTCTCACCTTCCTTCTCCTCTATTCTCACGTTTCCATCCTTCATCTCTATTCCTCCATTCTATTTTCTGGTTTTACAATGAAGAACAACCAAGTTATGCCACCAAACCATCCCTTAAGTCCCTCTTACTAAGTAAATAATGACCAAAATATCCTCAGACTAAACCATATTCACCAAAATGCCCTTTAGTTGATTTCTAACCAATTCCTTTCCTTTCCAACTAATCCATTAACTCATTTTTAATAATTCTTGGTGATAAATAGACATGCTTAATAAATAGGGATGTTACATCTAATATCATACTCTTAGGCAAGACAAGTGGAAATGTACTAAAAGATAGAGATGTTCACTTATTGACAACTTATGAGTTTCCCTTTTATGGATTTAATACGGAGGTAATGAATTATAATCTAAGTGTCCTCAATGGTTTATGCTAAAGAAAAATGAAAACCATGCATGTGAAAGATGCTTCCAAGAAAAGAATGTCGTGGAAGTTGCTCAATGCTTAGAAAATTCAATGTGCCTTAAAGAAGAAGATAAAGATGAAGCAATAATGGAAAACTAAATGCATAGGCTTTAATGGTCTTATGGTACCATGGGACCAAATACTTAGGGTCACCTTTGATAAAAGGATAAGGATGTAACTATTTGCCATGTAGTCTTTAAGGCTTTGTTTGGATTGATGGAACCGGATGGAGCGGAGTGGAATGAGATGGAATAAAATGGTATTCCATTGTTTGGATAATTTAAAAACGGATGGAACGGAGCGGAATAGAGTGGTATGGATTCCATTCCATTCCATCACTTACCACCATTTTTCTTACCCTCCAATTTGGGCGGAATGAACAACTTATCTTGTTCCGTCCTAAAATTGCCAAACAATGGAATGGTATTTTCGTTCCGCTCCGTTCCACTCCGCTCCATCCCACTCCGCTCCGCTCCATTCCGCTCCGTTGATTTTATGATATCCAAACATAGCCTAAGTACAATTATTTAGTGTTGTACTATAGATGAGTAGTATTATAAAATATTGTAATAAGAAGATAATATTATATTTTGTCTTTAGGTCTATAAGTAAGTGCTTCTACAATGGTATGAATCAAGTTGTAGAAAACAAAAATTTTATATGCTAATTCTTTAGGAGCTTGACATGTTTTGTGTGCTTTCTTCTATCAAAAGTACTATAAATAAAATTATATTTCCACTTATTCAAGATGCTTTCAATTACTCTCATATACATATATCTATTAATCAACTATCTCATATCAAGCTACGGAAGCAGCAATGGACCAAAATTACGAGAAATTACGATCAAGTACAATTACTATGTTTACTTAATTTTTATTAAGTGTTATAATAATCTTTTATATTTAGTATAATAAAAATGGAAAAAGAAATGATAAATGATATTGAACATTTAAATATTACTGAAGAGGATGGAAATTATGAAGGAAAATTTAGATTTAACAAAGGATGCAAATATGAAAGGTAAAGAAAAAATTGGTGGAATAATGAAGAGATTTTACCAAAAGGATAATATTATATATTATGGTAAAATGATTAATGAAACACCAATTGACGTAGAAGATGCTCAAGGACATACTTAGTTACAACTATTAAATAAAAAGAAACCCATGAAACACAAGAAGAATATAAAGAAAGATGAACATATAAATAAAATAGGATATATTCATATAGGAGAAATACAAGTATTAATCAAAGAAACTTTTCAAAAAGAAATAAATTCTCCAGTAGAGTTAATATTAAAAGATGATAGAATTACAGATCCTGTAGATAAAATACTTGGAATTGTAGAAGGAAATTTAGCCTATAGTAAACTAAAATTTGAAATACATCCAAATATCAGAATACCTTTAAATACTCAAAGATTAAAGCAAACTATAACCCTTGAACACAAATTTCTTAGAGGAAATTTAATGAGGCCAGGAAATAAAATATTTTCAATCACTTACTGTGTTAATTATGCACTAACTAATTCTCACCATAGTATTATTACCTTTAGAAATATTAATAGAATTGATATTCCAAGTCTTTTTGAAGATATGGGAAAAATTTATTATCCAATGAAAAATAAATTACTGAGCTTGGAATTTTTATGAATAAATCAAAGTTTTTAGAGCTAAGAAAAAATCAAATACCAAAACCACTTAGATTTTATGAACATCAAAAAATTGAAGAAAGTGATATAGATAAACTATCAAACCAAGTAAAAGACTTAACAACATATTTAAAAAATAGACCATATAATTAAACAAAATGAATATTGCTGAATTTAGTATAAAGGAAAAAGAAAAAGACATAGTTATAAAAATAAAAGAAATAGATATAACTTATTTTGATAATATTGAAAATAAAGAGAAATATTTTTACAAAAAACTAAGATGTATTTGGAAATTTACTTTACCAAATGATTTAAAAACAAAAATATGTAAAGAATATGGGAAATTATGTGCACAAACTATACCTTTTGAAAATGAAATAGATTATGCACTAGAATGTGATATAGATCATATTTTATTAGTTGAAGGTTTTTATGATGATGAGTTTATAATAGATTTAGCTTTAATAGAAAATGATGAAATTTGGGACTATTCGATGATGATTAAGCTAATAAAAATTAATTATAAAATTATTTCAATAAATAAAGAGGTATGATTTTTGGTATCAGAGCACTAAGATTCAAATAAAATAAAAATATTAAAAATAAAAATTTTCAAAATTAGAAAAATGAATATAGTTAATGAAAGATTACGAATTATACAACTTAATGAGATAATTAAAAGAACAAGAGGTCAAATAAAAATATTATATGACAGACTAGATTATTATTTAATAAATAGGAGTTGATTTTAAAATTGAAAAAACTACAAGACACTTTTTAGAAAATGGAAATAAATTAAATTTTTATAAAGCAAAGTTAAGAGAATAAGATGAATATAAAAATCTCCGTCGCCAAGATCTGCGACCAAGGAATTAGAGCCAAAGTTAAAATTCGGTCAGTAAAAATCGTCTCTATCACAATGTATTTTAGCTGTGCATAATAGTTCCCAAGTTTGACGAAGTAGAATTGAAATGAAAATCCCATGATTGTTTCCAACTTATAGTACTAGATATCTGAAAAAGAAAATATCTATAAAATTTTAATTTGAAACAAACATGGTAGATATACCAAACTCTCGTAGTGAAGATGTGGACGGATACCAAGTCTCTTAATAGTTATCAAGGAAACACCAATATTTAAGTTATATAGGATAAGCTCAGAATCGACTAATACCATTATAATACCATTTTTTGAAATAAATAAGGGCTCAACCAAATTAGCAACATTATGGATGAGCTTATTATTAGGAATGATCAAGAACTTAGTCCATGACTTAACAACTCCATATTCTTTCATTATCTATAAAATCCATTGATATTTTTCAAATCCAGACACACAAAGAAAATCACTCAAAAGAGGAAGCTCAAGATATGTATACATATTGTTGTGACCATCATTTTGAGGTAACAACAATTCTACGTGTCTCCTTCTCAACATGAAAAGAAAGAAACGTGTTTTGATTAGAAACTAACCAATTCATAGTGCCACTTGCAAATTTACAATAATAAGTAACCAAATCATAAGGGAGAATGGGAGTTGCTTTCCATCCATCATCATGACTAATTGTATGTATTTTGGCCAAAATTTGATAATCAGGACCCTTAGTTTTCACACCTAGTTGTGCATGTTAAAGGTCCTGGTTATCAAATTTTAACCAAAATACATACATTTGGTCATGATAATAAATGGAAAACAATTCCCAATTTCCCTTTTTATTTGGATAAGTATTATGTTAAATTTGTTGGTGGTACTATGAATTGGTTAGTTTCTAGTCAAAACATGCTCCTTTCTTTTTATGTCGAGAAAGAGACTTGTGTGGAACTGCTGTTACCTCAAAATGATGGTCATAACAATATGTATACATGTGATCTGTCTGTTTTGAGTGATTGTCTTTAGATGCCTGTCTCTGAAAATTGTCATTGGGTTTTGTGGTTAATGAAAGAGTGTGGAGTTGTTGCACCCCAAAATTTGCCCTCTTTGTCTGTGCTATAAGTTATGGATGGCGTTTATTTCGTCGTTCAAAAAAATTGAGAAAATAAGAAAGAGTTTCTATTGTTTTGAGATTGTTAAGTCAAAAGGTTTATGATCCGAGTTACGAAGATTAAGTCATGATGCGAGGGATGATGATGATAGACTCATATGGTGATCTCTATTATTGGTTGTTGGTTTTGCAAGTAGATTTGGATTTGAGTTGAGGAGCAAAGTTAGATTCATTCAATTTTCATTCATTCCATGTGTCATTGGTTTACGAAAGAGATTGAAATTTGAATTGAGAGTCCATGTGAAAATCGAGTTTCAATTATGTCCATTATTCAAGATGAATCTCCATTTGCAAAGTCCATACAAATATACATTCAAGGTCCATATTCAAATCAAAAAGCCCATACACTTCATTACAAAAATTATCCAAAAAAACATATTCATTACAAAATTTCAAAAGTTCATTACATTTACACCAAAGTCTATCAGAAACAATTGTTCCATTCATCTTGCTTGCAGCCAAGCTCAAACCGTGGCTACCCACCCATCTACCTCTAAAAAAAACCGGTTCGAAACAAATTAATCCAAAACCTGCACTGAAGATAGCAAAAAACTGCCGCCAAAGGGAACAATCCCGCACAATCCCTTCCAATTGCATCACGGAAACTTGGACCGAACCTGCGTTCATGATAAACCAACCGCATAAGCCGACTCGGTGAAAAAAAGAAAAGAGGCCAGTTCATAACACCAATATTCAGAGAAAAACGCTAACAGAAAAGGATCAGGGATCGATAACAAAAACTCAAAATTTGTAACAAATTTCTCTCATCTTGAAACTTCATTCATCCACCTCCATCAATCTCCATCTTCAATAAACTTTCTCGCACAATCTTCAACTCGTTCTCACGCTGTGAATAACCTGCAACAAACTCATAAAATTGCCATAATCTTCCTCTCAATCATCACCTTTAAACAGAATTCGCTCTCCACACAAAATTGCAGAGAATCATCACTCATCAATTCTTCAAGAACTCTGCAAAGGAAAAAAATCAGAAAATCACGTTACAGAGGAATCATCAATCGCGCTTCACAACCTAAGAGATTCGTACCTTTAATCATTCATAATCATGAGCAAATCTTCAACATCGCGATTCGTTTCTCAACAGGTTTCGATCAGATCATCCTCATCATCTTCATAGAATCAACAAATGTCACTCGCGATCTCTCTCTGCATCCGCAGGGACCACAAACTTCAACACGTTCCGATCCACTACAAATCCTCAATCGCAGGCCACAACGCGCTTCCACGCACAACAATCGGAAAGGAACGCCGTCGCGAGAGGGAAGCAGATTGAATCGGAGGGAGAGACCGAGTGAGAACGGAAACGCGACGATGAGATCGAAGAGAGTGAGAAGTTGAGTTCGATTGGAGAGAATCAAACGATGGATTGAGACGAGAGATGTCGAGCAAGTTGAGAGGACGTGAAGAGAGCGAAGAACAAATCAAATCGGAAACGAGAGATTGAGATGAGAGACGATTGAGAGAGGAGGCGAGATTGAGACGAGCGGAGAGGCGAGACATTGGCTCACGGCGGCGATTGAAACCTTTCGCCGGAGAAGAAGGAGTGTGATGCCGCCGTTTGCTCGTGAGAGAGGAAGGAGACAATTCCAATAATCACAAGTAATTTTGACCTAATCCTCTTTTAAGTTTCATGTAAATCTTAGCTTATGGATATTAATTGATTCTGTTGTGATTAACTGAGATTAATTGGATGTGAATATAGAATTGATAAGAGATTAATGTGGTTAATTGGACTTAATTGGTGATTATTTCGGATTAAAAGGACCTAATTAGCTCATTAACATTGAAATTAAAAAAAAAATCTGAAAACATGAACAAAAACAATAATCTTTGGGCCTTACACAAATGCTGACCGCACACCCCCATCTAACCCAATTCTACTCTCTTTTGTCAAAAATCTGAACAAAAAGCAAACCTGGGGCCTGCTGCGCCCTTACCACTTTCACACCACCGAATTCAACAATGCATCCCCTATTTCCATGTTTTGGGTTTAAATTTGATTCTCTTTTTAGTACGTTCTTCCTAGTTTTTTTTCAATGACATAAAAACAATTCCACTTTGTTAGATTTTTGCATGATAAAAAAGAATAAAAACATGTAATATTTCTTTGTTAGATTTTAAATGCTTTTGTTACATAGTTTTTGTTCTATTATTTTTAGATGAAAATGTCATAAAAAAACAATTTAATCTTGCTAGACTTTGTTTAGGATTTACTTAGAATTTAATTTCTAGTATTTTCTATGGCGGTGAGCGTTTGCCTTGTTACTACTGATTTGTTTGCTGAGATGTGCGAGGTACTTCGATTGCGATTCGACTTGCTTCGTGTTCTACTTTATTTGTGGGACACGAATTCGCTTCCGATGCGACTTGATTTGCGTCGTGTTCCACTTTATTTGTGGGACACGAACCTATTTCCGATGCCAGTCACCCGATCTCTCATTCATTGAGATGTATACTCCTGTATTGTCTGGATTGTTTCCCTTGCAGGTTGCTCGTGTGGTTATGCTCGACGTGTACCACATGTCGCTTGTGATTTATCTTCACGACGACACTTTCTGACTCGCTTTGCTTGATGATGGCTTACGCGAAGTATTCTGGACTTCTCTGCTTGCACTTGCTAGCTCATTGCGGATTTGCTATCCGTTCGGTATTGTCTCCCGTTTCATTTTATTTCTCTTGCACTTTATCGCTTTCCGCATCATCCTATAACATGAGAAGTAGGACCTAGACATGCATCTGGCCAAGCCCTCGAAAGAGGCTCTGTTTTTGTTGGTGTGTTTACATTTGTGCTTTGCGGCAGGGAGTCACGGTGTAATAAGTCCTATATGGCACTCCGTTAAGTCCTCTTGGAAGGCATGCGGAAAGGGTTAGCAATCAACCCCCGCCTAGTCTCATCGAGTCTGTTCATTATGCGCACGCTACGCGTCGCTCGCTTCTGAACCTGCACAAGATCTTGTTATCGAGTATGTCAGGAAAAGGGTTCATGTAGCCGGACCCCCGCCTTTCCTATAGCTCGCGTTGCTCGACGTTGATGCTCGGTGTACGCACGCACCGTTTTCCTTTACGATCCGTGACGGCTTGGTTGCTGAGAGGGGTCCGCCCTCTTGTCTATGGCCCGATCATTTTCGCGAGGTCTAATGCTTGGTTGACTTGGGTTGAGCTGCTCCCCTTGGCTATGGCGGGACCGCTTTTCTACCATTCGGTCAGTACCGTTGGTTTTGTTTGCTTTACGAGCGGATGCTCGTTTGTGTGCTCATTGTTTGCTTCCCTTTTTCCTATAGGTTGTTAGCTTAGCTTAGACTTGTACCCTTTGTATGATAACATTAGGTAGCAAGCTTTCCCCCTTAGCTTAGGTCTTCCTCATGCATTCTTTAAAACACAAACCACACTCTTTGATTTTCTTTTCTTAAGAGCTTGTTATTTCCGCTCCATTCCCAAGCATAAGTCTCCAAAGGTCGAGCAGCGGAGTGTGAATGTAACTTGTTCACCTAAAAAACACAAAACAAACAGAAATTAGTTAGCCGAGCTACGGTAGCTCTGATTCTGCAAAACAGATACGTAGGCAGCGGGGTAGGGCCCGTGCGAGCATAACTCTTTCTTTTCCCTACATTCTGCATTCATTTTAGTCCAGATTAGCGTAGATTTGTTACACACCCATAGTTTTAGACACAGGCGTGGATACCATCGAGTACGATGGGCGCGAGGGGTGCTCATACCTTCCCCTCGCGTAACCGACTCCCTTACCCTTTTTCTCTGGTCGTGAGACCGTTGTCTTGTTTTGTGGTTTGCTGGCATTCCCTTCCTTTTCAGGATAAATATGTTAGTGGCGACTCTGCTGGCATTAACCCCACTTCTTGGTGGCGTTCCCTTGGAGAACCAATGCCTATTTGATGCTCGTTTGTGTGACATCACGAAGTGGGTGGGCAGCTGGCGACTCTGCTGGGGACGTCTCGACCTGTTGCTGGTCCGGACTCAGCGAGTCGATCCTAGCGCTTGTGTGTTTATCTTTGGGTGTTTTACTGCTTTGCATATTTACCTGTTTGCATTGCATTCTATGTGCGCTTTTACTTTTCTGCATCATATTCTGGACTGTCTGGATTTCTATCTGTGGGTGGGTGTTTCAAGAGGTAAAAGGCCCAATACCCAGGCTATGAGTGATACCATAGGAACTAGGACTAGAGTGGCCGTGACGGACAGAAGGCGTATGCCTGATTGATCTGATCACGTATCCACGGGCAGAGCTTGGTGGAATGAGGCAATATCGTATGATAACGCCTACATTCGATCCTCTGTTGGCTTTTCGACCTACCTTGGCCTAGATTTACCCGTGAGTGGGGCGGGAATCAATCATTGCTTAACAGGTACTTTGTTGGTGACCGCTGTTCTCGTTCGTGGGTTACCGCTGTTCTCGTTCGTGGGTTACCGCTGTTCTTGTTCGAGTGTACTATTGGTTCCTGTTCATGGGGTACTATGGTTCTTGTTCGAGTGGTAATCTATGTTCTATTCCAGTGTATCGGTGACTTTATGTTCTGGTTCCGATGGTAACTTGTTCCGTTGGTGACTTATGGTTTGTGTGGTGGTCCGAAACTATGCCGAACCTTTGAACTTGTGTCGTGTGATTTCTCGGCATCATCAGATATATCCAGTATTGTGGTTCCCACCATCTTGCATCATTGCATATTTACTTTCCAAAAAATGATGTACAAAAAATAACTAGCATACTAGCATACGTGTTCCTTCCATTTCCAAGGAACCGTATCTTTAAGCCTCATGTTGAGCTTTTCCATCTCTTGCTTATCAAAAAATCAAAACATGAGGATTCCTTGGAAATTGAATGAACATGGCATTGCATTCATATCATGCATCTCATACATCTCATGTATAACAGGTGTTCAGGATCAAGGATCTCTTATTCAGACTTGGTATTATCTCCAGACTCTCAGACTTGACTTGTTCTTATTGTGTGTTCAAAGATCATTCATGGAACAACTTTGTGGAGTGACCAAGAAGAAAGCTCAGTTGGGGTTCTTTTTGAAGACTTGTCTTATGTTCATTTGCTTCCATGCTTGCTTTATTTGGAATTGGTTAAGCTCCATACTGTGTGGATGTCTACAGATTCTCTGCTTGATGACGATGACACTAGGTGTGAATTCTATCTTGGGGCACCTGGTCGTGATGTTAAGATCTACAAGTCTTTTAAGTTGTTTAGGGCTCCCGCACGAGGGATAAGCAAGACATTGTCTATCTTGAGCATTGCACCATTTGCATTGCTCGAATCCCTAAAGCATTACAAATTCTGTGTGACTTCGCCAGAATCTTCTGCAAGATAATAATCAAAAGAGTTCTGTAGAGACATCTCCCATTCTCAAGGTTCTGCTTTATATTCTGAGTCACCTCCTCTGGGAGTTTCCTTTTCAGTGGCCTTTGCTTTTCAACAGAGATGTAAAGAATGTAAGAAGCAAGTTGATTTGATCCCAATGCTCGGTGTTCAGTTGCTTTCCGGTTTGATGGAACTTCGGTTGATTAAGATTCGTGCTTTGGATGTTTCTCACCTGTAATACGGTGAACTGACTTTTTGTCGATCGAAATGTCGCGGTAAGCAAGAGTCGCCACCGACTTTTATTTTATTCAAACAAATTCGGAAAGGCAAAAAGAAACAGAAAAAAACCTTTTAAGAAAATCTGAGTTCGGGGGGTAATTTATGCAAAGGGAAGGTGTAAGGCACCCTTTGCATCCATGGTTTTCCATGGGCTCTTAATTGCTTTGCTTGCTCGTTTGTTTAGAAAAAAAGTAGATGAAAGAGATAGGGACTTTAGCTTGTGAATAAGCGTTGCCCTTTTGAAAAATTATGAGAAAGAATATAATAAAAAGGTTTGAGCATTGCAAGGCAATTAGGGGCAATTACCTTAAACTCAGATGATAGGTCTCTTTTTGCCTTTCAGAATGAAAGGGTCTATCCTTGCCATAAGAGGGCAGGAAGCCTTTCGTTTGGAGGTTGAAGGGTCATCGAAGCATCCTTTGCCATAAGACTGTCCCATGCCATAGAAGGGCAGGTATTCTAAGGCAAGGATCAGAATAAGCCATTTTCGTAGGCAGCCAGAAGATACCTCAGCCTTTTTCCGTAGGCGACATCCGAGGGTCGAGGTCATTTGTGTATCGAAGGCAGCATCATTAGGGTCGTGACCTTTTTATCGAGGCAACATGGCTGAGGTATCTTCGAATTCGAGGGACGTGGCTTATTCTGCAAAAACACAAAGGCAACAGGCAACAAGGCAACAAGGCAACAGGCAACAGGCAACAGAGAGGGTTACCCCAAAAGGGTGCGTGTGTGCAACATTCACGTGATTATATTCAGATATTTATCTTTTAATTAGTTATTCTAATTCAGTTTAAGGCTTGCACTCCCTAAGATTACTAACCACGCAGTATATAAAGCAATAAAGGGAAGGGGGAAAATGAAACCAGCGGAGGAGAGGGGAATTGTAACCAGCGGATCCCTTAATAGGGTTTGATACAAGTAATAATAAAACAGAAAAATACTAAAGATAGGGTTCAGGGTTACCAGACTCGTCGCTTTGGCATTCGACAAACCCTGAAAAGGCAAATAAATAACAAAATTGGGTGAGTGTATGACTAATTCAAAGGCGGGCGGGGGTAACCCTAAAAAATAAAGAATAGATAAATAAAGATAAAAAAGAACAATGATCAAATAGGCGAGGGTACTTAGCTTCGATTCGTATTTGATCTGATATGGTTGTTAGGCGAAGGTTGCCTTGAAGGTAAACCCTGAAATAAGGCAGAAAATATGTGAAGGCAAGGCAAACCCTAACAACGAATCAATTAAAAGAATAAAATTAAATAAAGAAGCACACTTATCTTCGAGGTTTGTTGAAGGCGCGCACTCGAGGCGAATTATATTGCTAACCCTGATAATGCACAGAAAAGAAAATAAAATCAGTGTAGGGAATGGTCATCGTGAACCCTGATTAGGGCGAAAATTGAATTTAAATAAATAAGAAAAGCACAAACGATTTAATTAATTATTGGTCTCGCGACCTAGTTAATTAAATCGGACAGAGAAAATAAAATCGAGCATGCAAGCATTTTTTAGGAATTTTTGAAATTAAAATAGAATTGATATGAATTTTTAAAGATTAAGTAATCAAATATATAAATTAAAATAAATAAATATACAATAAATATAAATATATAACATAATTTAAAAGGAATATATAAATATAAAAATAGATAAAACAAATTAATTATAAATATATAAAACAAATATATAAACATATAAAGTAAATAAACAATATAAGTATTAAATAAATAAATAAATAATATTATTATAAAAAAGATTTTAGAAAATAAATGTAATTGTTTATTATTATTATTAAGAAAAGAAAAGGATTAAAAACAATATATAGATTAATATATAAAATAATAAAGGCCATGCAATAAAAAATAAAAAAAAATTGCAAAACTTAGCTGTTCTGATTCCGTGTGGCGCGCGTGGAAGGACTATGATAGATCCGCAGCTTCGCGTGCGTCAGATCTGATGAGAGGACGATCAGGTGGCTGAGAGCGTGAGGGACCACAACAACGCGTGTTTCTTAACGCATCTGATCCATAAGCTTTACGCGCCCTTTATCAGTTTGAACCCACCAATCACGCGATGACACGTAGTCATCTTCTTCAACAAAAAAACCTGCAAACATATTTTACACCCTTCGTGGCGAATGCGCTGTAAAAGGGTCTACATATCACACCTGCAAAATCGCGAATACAACCAAATGGCCACAAAAATTTGGCGCACCACCACCAAGGGATTCGTCTGTGGCTTGCGAACCTGGCTATGGTGTTTATTAAACCTAATTTCACCTGTGCAAGAAAACCCCAAATCGGAGCAAGAACCCTAACCATGGCATATTGCTCGAAACGGCACAATAACGCACCAATTTATCCAGAAACAGCAAACATACTAAGATAAACAATAATATGCAATTGATTTCATGTATGGATGCTTGTATAGTGTAAATCGAGAGAATTTTTAGAAGCACATACCTTGATGAATAGGAGATGTTTCTGGGGTTGTTGAATGCGTGCAGTGATCCAAACACTTTCAGTAATCTTCAAAGAACGTATTGCAATGCTTAGAATCGATTGAATTGCCCTGTAACACAAAATTGAAGTTTTAGTTTTTGGTGAATTCTTGAATTCGAGTTCAGGTCCTCTTGTGCAGATTTTTTGTAACCCTTGTGGTCTGAGTTTGTTCAGTATTTATAGAGGTTGATTAGGGTTGAATAATCTTGAAGGAAATCCAATCAAATCTTTGTTTGAATTTTTGGGAAAATATGGAGAAATATGTTTCTAAATATGGCTTAATTGATTCAATTTTCTCCCAATTAGCATTTGTATGAAATTATACCAAATATTGTATTTAATTATTGATTTAATTGATTGAAAAATATAATTAAATCAAATTTTCTCAAATATCTTTGATTTAATTGATTTAAATTACATTTTAATGAATATAAATTCAATAAAAAATCCAATATTGGTCATAATTTCGTGACTAATGGATTTGGATCTTCTAGATGGCTTGGGGAGCAAGATTGGATCACAAAAGTTTAGGCCCATTTGCAAAAAATATTCAAGTTCCTTCACTTTTTCCCTCCAAAACAGTCCAACTTTAACAAGGTCTATCTCCCTCAATTTTTGAGGTATGGAAGTGTTCTAAGACTTTTTAGAACCCTTAGAGAGTCCTTTAACCAGTGTCTTTGGTCTCGTATCAAAATTATTTTCCATGCTCCTATTATGTCCTTTTGAAAAAAGTGTCTTTTTGTTGACTTTTGGAAAGGACCTATAATGTACGAAGCCATATCTCCTAAACCATTGACCTATGGGCTTTGATTCTTGGACCATTAGATAGAGGAATGAATTCCCTTCAAAATGAGCTTTGGTGGGAATTTTTCTGATGAAGTATGAATATTTGGTGAATTTTCAAAGTTTGGTTGACTTTTTCAGTTCATGCCCAAAATAGTAACCTTTGACTTTTGACTTTTCTGATCTTTCCTTGCATCATCATGATCAATCCTTGATCAAATGATGTTTTAGGTTTATGAGGATATTGTTGACCAAGTATCTTGAACTTTGACTGTATTTTGACCTGAAATGACTGTTTTGCCCTTGAGAGTCGACTGTTGACCTAATCAAGATTTGAGGAACCAAATTTGTTCTGTTTGACTTGAAACTTTATATGGAGATGCTTTGGGATGTTAGTGACCTTATGGAGCCATCTTGAGCCATTGATTCAATGATTTTCCATCGAATTAATCAAACCCTAGTTCGGAGCTTGTGTATAGGAGAGTGTGTTTAGAAGCTTTGTGTATTGATTTGAATGTGAGCAAGAGAAATTGTATGGGCAAATTTTGGGGTATGACAGCTGCCCCTGTTCAATTATCTTAAACCTGAAGATGTAGAGTGGTTTGTGTGCCAGTCGGTATCTGAAGGTGGAAGGTGATTGAACACTAGAATACCAAGAAATTTGCCCTAGCTGAAATAGGGACTTTTGCCGGAGATGGGCTTAAAGATGCCATATGACTTGATAGGATTGAGGGTTAGAATGTGTCGTATGTTAGACTGTTTGCATCCTCAGATGTCTGGAAAACCGTGCGTTAGGTTGATGGATAGGTCGTGCGTTAGACTACCCCATTTGCATCCGTAGATGTCTGGAAGACCGTGCGTTAGGTCGAAGAATGAATCGTGCGTTAGACTATTCTCGATTGCATCCTCAGATGTCTGGAAAACCGTGCGTTAGGTTGATGGATAAGTCGTGCGTTAGACTACCCAATTCGCATCCGTAGATGTCTGGAAGACCGTGCGTTAGGTCAAAGAATAAATCGTGCGTTAGACTATTCTCGATTGCATCCTCAGATGTCTGGAAAACCGTGCGTTAGGTTGATGGATAAGTCGTGCGTTAGACTACCCAATTCGCATCCGTAGATGTCTGGAAGACCGTGCGTTAGGTCAAAGAATAAATCATGCGTTAGACTTATCCAAATTGCATCCGTAGATGTCTGGAGCGCCATGCGTCAGGCGTTGCTTTGAATAAGATTCGCTTCTTTGTAATGTACCTGTCAAACATTGTTAGCTTTTATGTAATGTTATGATGCATGAACTATGTGCTTCTCAAAATAAATGAGGAATGTGTATGTGATGTATGATTTATGATGTATGATTATGATCTGTGCTTCTCGGAACATCTCGATTGAGAAGATAAATCTCTATATCATTGTGAGTTTGATGTTTGATCTTGTCTTGAGGATGCTCAGCTGGGGATTCATGGTTTCCGCTTGGGGATGAAAGTAACTTGATGTATCCTGATTGGGGGTGAAATATACTAGTAAGCCATGTTGGAGAAGAGCAAAGTGTTGGAGAACCGGTAGTGTTGAAGATGTCAACTCTGTTGAGGAGCTATGTCTTTTATTGGACAAGAGCATTTGGAGATATCTTCTTAATGATTACTCTGTGGGGATGTGATTTTACGAACCTGGCTCTGTGGGGAGACATGGGCATCTTGAAAGTTGCCCCCAGTATTATAGTAACTACCATTTATTCAGGGCACGCCACTGAGTATTGATCAAGATGTCAAACTGGACTTGCGTAGATTTGCCCCCAGCTAGTAGGAACTTTGGAAAGATTCGCCTCGCGAGGACTTTATGAGATATGCACTATGGGCGACATGCCCCTAGTAATCATGAACTTAGGACGATGCCCCTGACTGTTTTTGCTTCTGAGAGATTCTCGGAATTTTGACTTGATTGCCCCAGCTTGATTGGGCAAAGCGTGTCATGCCCCTTGTATACGTAGGAGATATTGCTTCTCAGAGTAATCTTGTTTGTCAGGATAACTTTCAGTCATTAGTTGTACCCTGTGCAAGTTTTTTCTGATGCTAACATTTGAAATTATGTAGCAGAATATGTTTAATAATGAATTCATGAGATGCAATGCATACGTTTGTCTTGAGTTTTTTTGAAAAACCTTTAAAACAGGAAATGTAAAAAGCGCAATACTTGTAAAAACATGATATTTGTAACAACGTGATGTTTGTAAAAATGAAATATCAACTCAGCATTTTTGGTAAACCTTAAGGAGTCAGGATACCCTTTTGGGGACAGTATGCTTTCGAACTAACCATACTTCAATTAGGACTTTCAAGGGTTGTAACGTGGCTTGGTTCACGGTTTAAGAAACAAAGGATAATGGCTCAAAGTTTATTGTACCCACCCCTCTTCGTGATGATCTTCAGTCCTAAGCTCAGCTAAATCAAACTTATGCATTCAGGTTCCAAGAGACTTTTGGATTTACACCTTTGATAATGATGATGGTTCACAAGCAAGGAAAGCTTTTGAGATGGCAGTCGCTTCTTCCTTTGGTAGTCACAACATTGTGTTGTATATTGACTTCTCTTTTTTCATCTTTTTAATATCCCTAACTTTTGCCTGAACTGTTTATTTCTGAGATTACAGTCAGCGGGATGCCTTGATTTTGCCTAAGTCGTTTTTTGATTTTTGACTTAGCAGGCTTTTCTTTGTATATATATTTTTCATTTTTTCTTTTGAAGATATTGACTGTCTTGTTTGATGATTGACGAACCATCATTGTCTTTTGGTTGACA
Source organism: Vicia villosa (assembly GCF_029867415.1). Lineage (NCBI taxonomy): Eukaryota > Viridiplantae > Streptophyta > Magnoliopsida > Fabales > Fabaceae > Vicia > Vicia villosa. Next base: position 188,812,872 of record NC_081181.1, on the reverse strand, counting down.
TCTCCAGCACTTCTTCGATGTGTGCGGATGAACGCTTGTGATTGAAACCTCTGTTGAAAGGTGTGCTGAATGATTCTCTTAAAATAGAATGCACAGCCAAATTAACTGAGAACTACCCTGCCCCAGGTTATGATCAAGGGTTTTAATTAGTACAAGAAAGAAACTTCTACTTCTTAGGCTCAAAGGGGTTGACGAGGGATTAACATCCTTATATCTCCACTGTTTTAGGAATTTAAACAATGCCTGTACATCGTCAGCATAGTCCGCTCAAAAGCATACTGTATGAGGTTGCGGTATCGTTTTCGTCATCCTCCCTTAAAAGGCTTACAGCTTAGCAGGAGTTGAGTATCACAAAACATATGCAGAGTAAAGGCGTAATTTAAGAAGAGTGATAGCGAAATAATTTATTCAAGACAAACATATGCAATGCACTGATGATGATTATTAAAACAAATAATGTCTATCATAATTTGAGCGTTTAAACAAACAGAATAGGAATTGCAAGAGAAAGTAAATCTAATGATCTAAAGATTCATCCTTCTAGCCATCCATAACATTAGCAATCTTGTTGTGATTAGGCATGGGAGCAGTGATCACATTAGGAGTTTCAGGAGTGTCGAACTCAATTTCACCAGCATCTATCATATCTTGAATCTTATTTTTCAATGCCCAGCAGTTGTCGGCATTGTGTCCAGTAGCATTAGAATGGTAGGCGCATGTAGCCTTGGGATCATAAGCTGGACTAGCAGTGTTGGTAAGCTTTGGAGGATCCTTTAGGGTGATCAGCTTAGCCTTTAGTAGATGTTGTAAGGCTTGAGACAAAGGCATGTTGATCGGGGTGAATTGTCTCCTTGGTCTATCAGTTTTGCGTTGATACTCTTGTCTGGGAGATTGTTGAGACGTTGGAGTAGAGATGAGGACGGCACCAACAGACTGATTCTGATCGTTCTTATCACGGCCCCTCTGATTATGAACAACATTAGACTCATTTTTTCCATGATATGGATTCTTTGCAGCACTAGAGGATGCGCCCACTTGAATCTTTCCACTTCGGATACCACTCTCAACACGTTCTCCAGTCAAGATAAGATCAGTAAACCCAGCCGAAGAACTACCCAGTAAGTGACTATAGAATGGTCCAGTTAGCGTGCCCATGAACATGTCCACCAACTCCCTATCAGTCAAAGAAGGTTGGACTCTCCCAGCTAAATCTCTCCACTTTTGTGCGTACTCTTTGAAACTTTCTTTAGGTCCCATAGACATGCTTTGCAGTTGCATGCGAGTTGGTGCGAGATCGGAATTATATTGGTATTGCTTATAGAAGGCAACAACTAAATCTTCCCAGGTATGGATGTTGGTACTTTCCAGTTGATAGTACCATTCGAGTTGAGTTCCAGATAAGCTTTCCTGAAAGAAATGGATCCAGAGCCTCTTATCAGCAGTGTGAGGTTGAATCTTCCTTACATAAGACCTCAAGTGTAGTTTAGGACAAGAGACTCCATCATACTTAGCAAAGGCGGGAGTTTTGAATTTTGGAGGAATAACGACTCCAGGAACGAGTCCTAATTCTTCAAAGTCCAAACCAGGTACCTTCTGAATTTCCACGCTTCTCAGACGCTCTTCCAGTAGCCTATACTTCTCATCAGCGTAATCCTCGTCTTGGGGATACTCGTCTTCTTCTTCTTCTTCTTCACCATCAGAACCTACATGGCTTCCCTGATTGTTCTTGACACTGAGATCATCTCTCTCTTCATCTTCCTCATTCTTAGGGATTTCAGCATCTTCGGCCTTCCTGGGACGACCTTTGAACCTTCTTCCCAGATTGATCACTCCTTTGGGCTTCTGAGTCTTCTTCTCCTTCTTAGTCAGAAGGGCTTTCAGTTCGTTTTGCCCATTGGCTAGGGTCAGGATTAGAGTTTGAAATTCAGCATTCTGAGCTTGGAGAGCTTTGACAGATTGTTCGAGATCCATCTTTGTTACTGAAATAAACAGCACAAAGATGAGGCATTTATTTTACGAAACCTGTGATGCGATGTTTATGAATGATATGATTTATGCATATGCAATGTTTCGAGGACCTTGGAATTCAAATTTGTTTAAAACAAAACAAAAGAAACTTTATTAATAATACTTAAGGGAAAGAATTTTGCAATTTGTCTTATTTGTATCTTTTACAATAATGAAAATATAAACTAGGAATAAAATAATAATAAAGATAAAAGTCTTCAAGTCTCCCATGGACGCTTCCTTTTTGAACCGATGAAGTTGTTGATGCCTTGCTCCGCTTGAAGTAGCCTTGTGAGCTCTAATACTTTCTTTTCTTTAGCACGAAACTGAGCTTCGAAAGTGTCTCTTTCTTCCTTTAATTGAATCCAGGATCTTTTTAATTCTTCGATGTCAGTTGGCATGTCTGGATGAGCAATAACTTGAGGAACTTTTTCCTCGCAATCGGGCTCTACTATCACAGGTAGGACATATGGATAAGGCATGACGAGACGTTGAGCACGAGTGCGCACCCATCTAAGATAAGGCCCCAAAGGAATGGAGTTTCTTTGTCCCAAGCTTTTGTTATCAATTCTATTTACCATATCCCAAGCTCGTATGAACTTCCGGCGGTGATTCTGAGTATTGTCTTCATAATCAAACACAATCCCTTGTATAAGCATATGGTGAGGACCATCTCTTCGAGCATATCCAAATTGTCGTAAAGCCAAGCAGGGATTATAAGTGATACCCCCTCGTATGCCAAGTAAAGGCACGTTAGGGTATTGTCCACAACGGTCGATCATGGTGAAACTTTCCTTGGATAAAGAAAGCCAACGGATGTCAGAATGTGAAAGTGACATTATTCTCTTGTGCCACTTCAACCTTTGGTCGTTCCTCATTACTGAGCGAGGCAAGTGCGAAATAAACCACTTAGATAACAAAGGTATGCAACACATAAGAGTCCCTCGCTTCTTCATAGTACGAGTGTGAAGAGAGTGTAGGATATCTCCAAGCAAGGTAGGAACTGGATTGCGTGTCAGGAATATCTTTATGGCGTGCACATCAATGAACTGATCAGGATTAGGGAACAACACCAAACCATAGATGAGTAATGCTAAGATGTCTTCGAAGGCTTGATAACTCATGGACTTCAGAAACATGCGAGCTTTCCCAAGTAAGAACTTAGCGAGGAATCCCTTGACTCCACTTCTGGTTTCCCAATGACCATCAATATCAGACTTCTTAAGATGTAAAGCGGGAGCGATAACTTCTAATTTTGGAATTTCTTCCAAACCAGTGAACGGAATCTGATCTCGGATGGGGAGTCCAAGTATGTCAGCAAACTCTTCCATAGTAGGTACCAACTGATAATCCGGGAAAGTAAAACAATGATGCTCGGGATCGAAGAATTGAAATAGTACACTCATCATTTCTTCGTCAAAGCCTGAAGTAACTAAACTGGGCAAGAGACCATGTCTTTCAGAGAATCGGGAACCTCCAGGAATCTCTAATACCAATTCTTTCAGTTCGGAAGGTATCTTCACAAAGTTAACTCGAATGGTGTTTCTAGTCTCCATGACCTACAAAACAGAACAAAGATGAATTCCTTGGTCCTCGAATGGTTAGTCATGATGTTATGATGCTTATGATGTTTATGATGTCATGATGTCAAGTAAATAACAAACACAAACAAGTCACACAATTTTGCCTTAAGGTTAGGCTTGCATGTAGTCCAGAGGTGCGTACCCTCCCCCTGAAGTTGAGTCGGTTCAAACCTGTCCTATATACAGATCGGGTTCTAGGGAGCTCATATCATTGACCTTTCTCGAAGGCGCTTATCTCAGTTCGGCAATCGAATCGCCAACCGAAAAGGTCCTGAAAGTCCAGTCCATATGAGTGTAGCTTCGAGTATCAACCAACTTCAGTCGGAACCAAAGCCAGCCATCTCGCTACTTTCTAAAAGGCCAAAGTCAAGTTCGACTAAGGTTCTAAGGGCGAATTAGTGCTTAATGACACCACGCGGCAGCCAAGCATTTCCTCAGGTCGGATCCCAAGGAACACCAGGACAAACCAATGTGTCACACTAACGATGGCCATCAGATCAACCACATCAGTATACGCTGTGCAGTCTCCTTGATCTCATGCCATATACCTAAGGTACTCAGATCCGGGTTAGGATCTTTCACACAACAGAATACCCAAAACAGCCCTGCAAAATTAAATCAAACAAAGCAAACAATAGAAAACATTTAAATGAATCCTAAACTTTTAAGGTAACCCCTCTTTTATCGAAATTTTTCCCCAGCAGAGTCGCCAGTTCTGTAATACGGTGAACTGACTTTTTGTCGATCGAAATGTCGCGGTAAGCAAGAGTCGCCACCGACTTTTATTTTATCCAAACAAATTCGGAAAGGCAAAAAGAAACAGAAAAAAACCTTTTAAGAAAATCTGAGTTCGGGGGGTAATTTATGCAAAGGGAAGGTGTAAGGCACCCTTTGCATCCATGGTTTTCCATGGGCTCTTAATTGCTTTGCTTGCTCGTTTGTTTAGAAAAAAAGTAGATGAAAGAGATAGGGACTTTAGCTTGTGAATAAGCGTTGCCCTTTTGAAAAATTATGAGAAAGAATATAATAAAAAGGTTTGAGCATTGCAAGGCAATTAGGGGCAATTACCTTAAACTCAGATGATAGGTCTCTTTTTGCCTTTCAGAATGAAAGGGTCTATCCTTGCCATAAGAGGGCAGGAAGCCTTTCGTTTGGAGGTTGAAGGGTCATCGAAGCATCCTTTGCCATAAGACTGTCCCATGCCATAGAAGGGCAGGTATTCTAAGGCAAGGATCAGAATAAGCCATTTTCGTAGGCAGCCAGAAGATACCTCAGCCTTTTTCCGTAGGCGACATCCGAGGGTCGAGGTCATTTGTGTATCGAAGGCAGCATCATTAGGGTCGTGACCTTTTTATCGAGGCAACATGGCTGAGGTATCTTCGAATTCGAGGGACGTGGCTTATTCTGCAAAAACACAAAGGCAACAGGCAACAAGGCAACAAGGCAACAGGCAACAGGCAACAGAGAGGGTTACCCCAAAAGGGTGCGTGTGTGCAACATTCACGTGATTATATTCAGATATTTATCTTTTAATTAGTTATTCTAATTCAGTTTAAGGCTTGCACTCCCTAAGATTACTAACCACGCAGTATATAAAGCAATAAAGGGAAGGGGGAAAATGAAACCAGCGGAGGAGAGGGGAATTGTAACCAGCGGATCCCTTAATAGGGTTTGATACAAGTAATAATAAAACAGAAAAATACTAAAGATAGGGTTCAGGGTTACCAGACTCGTCGCTTTGGCATTCGACAAACCCTGAAAAGGCAAATAAATAACAAAATTGGGTGAGTGTATGACTAATTCAAAGGCGGGCGGGGGTAACCCTAAAAAATAAAGAATAGATAAATAAAGATAAAAAAGAACAATGATCAAATAGGCGAGGGTACTTAGCTTCGATTCGTATTTGATCTGATATGGTTGTTAGGCGAAGGTTGCCTTGAAGGTAAACCCTGAAATAAGGCAGAAAATATGTGAAGGCAAGGCAAACCCTAACAACGAATCAATTAAAAGAATAAAATTAAATAAAGCAGCACACTTATCTTCGAGGTTTGTTGAAGGCGCGCACTCGAGGCGAATTATATTGCTAACCCTGATAATGCACAGAAAAGAAAATAAAATCAGTGTAGGGAATGGTCATCGTGAACCCTGATTAGGGCGAAAATTGAATTTAAATAAATAAGAAAAGCACAAACGATTTAATTAATTATTGGTCTCGCGACCTAGTTAATTAAATCGGACAGAGAAAATAAAATCGAGCATGCAAGCATTTTTTAGGAATTTTTGAAATTAAAATAGAATTGATATGAATTTTTAAAGATTAAGTAATCAAATATATAAATTAAAATAAATAAATATACAATAAATATAAATATATAACATAATTTAAAAGGAATATATAAATATAAAAATAGATAAAACAAATTAATTATAAATATATAAAACAAATATATAAACATATAAAGTAAATAAACAATATAAGTATTAAATAAATAAATAAATAATATTATTATAAAAAAGATTTTAGAAAATAAATGTAATTGTTTATTATTATTATTAAGAAAAGAAAAGGATTAAAAACAATATATAGATTAATATATAAAATAATAAAGGCCATGCAATAAAAAATAAAAAAAAATTGCAAAACTTAGCTGTTCTGATTCCGTGTGGCGCGCGTGGAAGGACTATGATAGATCCGCAGCTTCGCGTGCGTCAGATCTGATGAGAGGACGATCAGGTGGCTGAGAGCGTGAGGGACCACAACAACGCGTGTTTCTTAACGCATCTGATCCATAAGCTTTACGCGCCCTTTATCAGTTTGAACCCACCAATCACGCGATGACACGTAGTCATCTTCTTCAACAAAAAAACCTGCAAACATATTTTACACCCTTCGTGGCGAATGCGCTGTAAAAGGGTCTACATATCACACCTGCAAAATCGCGAATACAACCAAATGGCCACAAAAATTTGGCGCACCACCACCAAGGGATTCGTCTGTGGCTTGCGAACCTGGCTATGGTGTTTATTAAACCTAATTTCACCTGTGCAAGAAAACCCCAAATCGGAGCAAGAACCCTAACCATGGCATATTGCTCGAAACGGCACAATAACGCACCAATTTATCCAGAAACAGCAAACATACTAAGATAAACAATAATATGCAATTGATTTCATGTATGGATGCTTGTATAGTGTAAATCGAGAGAATTTTTAGAAGCACATACCTTGATGAATAGGAGATGTTTCTGGGGTTGTTGAATGCGTGCAGTGATCCAAACACTTTCAGTAATCTTCAAAGAACGTATTGCAATGCTTAGAATCGATTGAATTGCCCTGTAACACAAAATTGAAGTTTTAGTTTTTGGTGAATTCTTGAATTCGAGTTCAGGTCCTCTTGTGCAGATTTTTTGTAACCCTTGTGGTCTGAGTTTGTTCAGTATTTATAGAGGTTGATTAGGGTTGAATAATCTTGAAGGAAATCCAATCAAATCTTTGTTTGAATTTTTGGGAAAATATGGAGAAATATGTTTCTAAATATGGCTTAATTGATTCAATTTTCTCCCAATTAGCATTTGTATGAAATTATACCAAATATTGTATTTAATTATTGATTTAATTGATTGAAAAATATAATTAAATCAAATTTTCTCAAATATCTTTGATTTAATTGATTTAAATTACATTTTAATGAATATAAATTCAATAAAAAATCCAATATTGGTCATAATTTCGTGACTAATGGATTTGGATCTTCTAGATGGCTTGGGGAGCAAGATTGGATCACAAAAGTTTAGGCCCATTTGCAAAAAATATTCAAGTTCCTTCACTTTTTCCCTCCAAAACAGTCCAACTTTAACAAGGTCTATCTCCCTCAATTTTTGAGGTATGGAAGTGTTCTAAGACTTTTTAGAACCCTTAGAGAGTCCTTTAACCAGTGTCTTTGGTCTCGTATCAAAATTATTTTCCATGCTCCTATTATGTCCTTTTGAAAAAAGTGTCTTTTTGTTGACTTTTGGAAAGGACCTATAATGTACGAAGCCATATCTCCTAAACCATTGACCTATGGGCTTTGATTCTTGGACCATTAGATAGAGGAATGAATTCCCTTCAAAATGAGCTTTGGTGGGAATTTTTCTGATGAAGTATGAATATTTGGTGAATTTTCAAAGTTTGGTTGACTTTTTCAGTTCATGCCCAAAATAGTAACCTTTGACTTTTGACTTTTCTGATCTTTCCTTGCATCATCATGATCAATCCTTGATCAAATGATGTTTTAGGTTTATGAGGATATTGTTGACCAAGTATCTTGAACTTTGACTGTATTTTGACCTGAAATGACTGTTTTGCCCTTGAGAGTCGACTGTTGACCTAATCAAGATTTGAGGAACCAAATTTGTTCTGTTTGACTAGAAACTTTATATGGAGATGCTTTGGGATGTTAGTGACCTTATGGAGCCATCTTGAGCCATTGATTCAATGATTTTCCATCGAATTAATCAAACCCTAGTTCGGAGCTTGTGTATAGGAGAGTGTGTTTAGAAGCTTTGTGTATTGATTTGAATGTGAGCAAGAGAAATTGTATGGGCAAATTTTGGGGTATGACATCACCACAAATAGCTCTCCTGATTTTGATGACAATACTCGGTGTGTTCCAATCTGGGGCACCAGATCATAATATCAAGCCTTACAAGTTGTTGAGATACAAAGAGTCCATGACTTGCTCGATGCAGAGATGTTTGAGTTTACTCATATTGGTGTCTGCTGGTCAATCCCATTTTATCCGCCGCAAGTAGACTGTTTGTCCTTCCTCGAGGAAGTAACTCATGAGAATCACTTGCAATTGGTACTACCAGAGGCTTCCTTCACAACTGTTGTGTGTTCCAAGCAACGACCTTGATAGCCAAGCGTCAGAGGTTATTGTTGTTCGCTGATAGTAATACAAGTTTCCTCCATTCATGATGGTGTTTTCTATTTCAGCAGCTATATTTAGGGCTCCCGACCGAGGGTTAAGCAAGACTCCGTGTTCTTGAGTTCGCATCATTGGCAGCTCAAATCCCTAAAGCATTCATAAAATCCAGTCGCTGTTTTTTGGGGCTCCCGACCGAGGGATAAGCAAGACGCTTTGTATCTTGAGTTTGTGCACCACTGACACAACTCAAATCCCTAAAGCTGAACACTTACAATTCTTGTTTCCGAAATCTTCTTCCAGGAAGTGATCTAAAGTGTTCTGACGTAACGCTTGGTGTTTTCCACTCTGGGGGCACTTGGTTATCTGATTGAAGGCTGTCAGTCATTCAAAGACAAGATTCAAGACCTGATTGATTCAAAGGTTATCACATTCGCACCTGAAGTCCAGAATTGAAGTTCTCCTTTGACTCACTGGATCTTTTGAAGCAATAAGTCCATACGGAGAGGGATCTCCTCAACAGTGGCAATTCCTAAATCATCATGCATGTTCATGTTTAAGCTTTCTTGTTTTGTTCAATACTGTTTGCATGCAAAACTTGTTTGTTTTTGAACTATAATCATAATGCATTGGATATGTTTGTCTTGAAAAAATCCATTCGCTTTTGCTCTTATATGTTTTTCTATGCTTTTTGTGATACTCAACTCTTGTTAATAAAGCATGTTAACTCCGTAGGGAGGATGATGAACATAATACCAAGAACCTCAAATGGTATGCTTTTGAGTAAAACCCTGTTGATGATGTACAGGCATTGTTTCAAATTCCCAAACACTGGAGATATAAGGGAGTGAAACCCTCGATAACCCCTCTGAGCCTTCGAAGTAGGAGTTTCTTTTCTATTAAAAAAAAACCCTTATTTTTAACCCAGGGGCGGGTAGTATTCAGTTAACCTGATCGAGTGTTTAAAATTCATCAGGAGCACACATCTAAGGATACAACAATGGCTATCCTTCAAAAGATTGAGGAAAGTCAAAACCACAATGGTTATCCCTCACCTCAGGAGGTTGAGACATCAAATTTATCTCTCACCTCAGGAGGTCGAGACCAACATCGAAGCTGCTATGGTTTATCCCTCACATCAGGAGGTCAAAATATGACAATACCACAATGGTAATCCTTCATCAATCAATGACTCGGGCAGTCACTATGCACTTCCAACAAATCAGAGATTCAGGATCACACGACTTGTTCAAAAAAAAGAATGAATCAAAAAAAAAAGAATGAAGAAAAAAAAAGAAAAAGCCCGCTCAGTCAACAAGTTGAAAACATGTGACTTAGGCAAAAGTTAGGGCATCCCGCTGGACATCCAACTCAAAATTCAAAAGAATTTGTCCAGGCAAAATTTAGGGAAACAAAAAAAAAAGAAAGGAAAAGAGAAAGCAAAACAAGGATTACAAAATAAGAATCCTCAAAAGAACAAAGTCGTGTGATCATACACTAAAATGAAAGGTAAAGTGACTGCCGTGTCCGAACGCCTCATTGACTTCTCAATCATTTCCAAACTCCTCTTGAAAGATGAATGCTCATGTCAAGTTAACTGAACTTAGGACTGGAGAACATCATGAAGTTGGTGGGCACCAAATAATTTTGAGCCTAAAAATCCTTTTTTCTTAAACCGTGAACCTGACCACGTTACAACCCTTAAAAGTCCTAATTGAAGCAGGGTTAATTCGAAAGCAAACTATACACGAGAATACGGTAAGCTGACTCCTAGGAGATTCGCTAAGCGCTCGAGTTGGTATCACACCATATTTCTTTAACAAAAACTCAATGTTACGACATCCTTTAAAAAGTTTCTTTTAACTTCGAGACAAACATACTCTTTGCATTAGAATTATATTTCTCATAATAAACATTCTTTGCATACGAACTAGTGCTTGACATCAGGAAAGTTTCCATCATGAACTTCAGATGAACAGTTTTATCCTCCTGAAGGACAGGTTGTCTTCCGAACACCGTTGAGCAGAGGTAATAAAATCTCAAAGTCTAATAACCCTCAGGGGCACAAAAGCATTTGAATACTTTGTCGAGCAAGTTTTTACTCAATCTGAGGCAATCAGGTCAAGATTCGAAGAATCTCTCAAAGTGGTGAGTAATCAGGGGCATTCACCCAAGTGCAATCGAAGCTACCTCCAATACAAGTCAGACAGGGTCATGGTTCCAAAGTTCATGATACTGGGGCAAGTCAGTTTGATATGAACGGATATTAGAAGGTCCTTACGAGACGAATCTCTTCAAAGTCCTTACAGGCTGGGGCAAGACACTATGCATTGGCATTTTTTCCTCATCAGGAGGTGTTCAGTTTAAAGTTCAGGTGTGAGCTAAACAACTTATGAACTTGAGAACCGTCAGGGTCGTCATCCTCAATGGTCTGAAGCTGAAAGTCCAATCTTCACAGGCATCTCTTTGCATTTCAGTGCAATTTTCAAATCTCTTCCAGAGGTTGCAACCGTTGGTTATCGGTATCCCTCAACTGGAGTCCTGTTATGTGGACATCGAAGTCCTTTGCTTTCCGACCCTCGAGTCGTGAGTTTCCAACCCTCGTGTTGTGATTCCTTTGCTTTCCAACCCTCGTGTTGTGATTACGTTGCGTTCCGACCCTCGAGTCGTGAGTTTCCAACCCTCGTGTTGTGATTCCTTTGCTTTCCGACCCTCGAGTCGTGAGTTTCCAACTCTCGTGTTGTGAGTCCTTTGCTTTCCGACCCTCGAGTCGTGAGTTTCCAACCCTCGTGTTGTGATTCCTTTGCTTTCCAACCCTCGTGTTGTGATTCCGTTGCTTTCCGACCCTCGAGTCGTGAGTTTCCAACCCTCGTGTTGTGATTCCTCTCCTTTCCGACCCTCGTGTCGTGAGTTTTCAACCCTCGTGTTGTGATTCCGTTGCTTTCCGACCCTCGAGTCGTGAGTTTCCAACCCTCGTGTTGTGATTCCTCTCCTTTCCGACCCTCGTGTCGTGAGTTTGATTCCTTTCCGACCCTCGAGTCGTGAGTTTAATTCCTTTCCGACCCTCGTGTTGTGAGTTTATCTCCTTTCCGACCCTCGTGTCGTGAGTTTATCTCTTTTCCGACCCTCGTGTCGTGAGTTTATCTCATTTCCGACCCTCGAGTCGTGAGTTTATCTCCTTTCCGACCCTCGTGTCGTGAGTTTATCTCATTTCCGACCCTCGAGTCGTGAGTTTATCTCCTTTCCGACCCTCGAGTCGTGAGTTTATCTCCTTTCCGACCCTCGAGTCGTGAGTTTATCTCCTTTCCGACCCTCGAGTCGTGAGTTTATCACCTTTCCGACCCTCGAGTCGTGAGTTTATCTCCTTTCCGACCCTCGTGTCGTGAGTTTATCTCCTTTCCGACCCTCGTGTCGTGAGTTTATCACCTTTCCGATCCTCGAGTCGTGAGTTTATCTCCTTTCCGACCCTCGAGTCGTGAGTTTAATTCCTTTCCGACCCTCGAGTCGTGAGTTTATCTCATTTCCGACTCTCGTGTTGTGAGTTTATCTCCTTTCCGACCCTCGTGTCGTGAGTTTATCTCTTTTCCGACCCTCGTGTCGTGAGTTTATCTCATTTCCGACCCTCGAGTCGTGAGTTTATCTCCTTTCCGACCCTCGAGTCGTGAGTTTATCTCCTTTCCGACCCTCGAGTCGTGAGTTTATCTCCTTTCCGACCCTCGTGTCGTGAGTTTATCTCTTTTCCGACCCTCGAGTCGTGAGTTTGATTCCTCTCCGACCCTCGTGTCGTGAGTTTATCTCTTTTCCGACCCTCGTGTCGTGAGTTTATCACCTTTCCGACCCTCGAGTCGTGAGTTTATCTCCTTTCCGACCCTCGTGTCGTGAGTTTATCTCCTTTCCGACCCTCGTGTCGTGAGTTTATCTCCTTTCCGACCCTCGTGTCGTGAGTTTATCTCCTTTCCGACCCTCGTGTCGTGGATTTCCAACAATTGCGGATGATTGTCATGTATGCCCCAATGTGTCTGTAAGCCCATTACTTGTTGGCATCTTTACAATCAATACGAATATGCAGAAACACTATGATAGCCAATGCCTGTTTGGTCCCTTTGAAGTTAACACTTGCTTGACCCCTTAAGCCTACATCCTGGTGGCATTCTCTTGGACAGTGCATGTTTGATGCTCCGACCGATGCTTGTTTGATGTTCTAATCATTGTTTGTTTGTCAACTCACTGAATCCATTGCGTGTTTGGAAGGTTTCAAAGCCAAGAGGTCGGACAATCTGTTTGCTCTTGCATTTGTCCATTGTGGGTGAGCATCACTATCCTCTGCCATGTGAGGGAATCCCGTGGATGTCATGCTATATCCTGGGGCATTTTCATCTGTATATCTCACAGATACATCATTTTGAGCGCATCATGTTAGCGCATCGGCGGATCTAGCCAAGTGAGAGATTCTCATTCCCCAGCTGAGTGCATCCAATTGAGGTTTTCCTTGTTCCAAGATTCTTACCTCCTCAGCAAAGCATATCTCAATGCAATTTCCGTGCTTCAGAAGCCTTATTCTCCAGTGGAGTATTTTCTCCCCAGTTGAATCATGATTGAATGGTATCTGATTCCCCAGCAAGCTCTTAATGAGGTTCCTTGCCCGAATTCCTCATTTCCCCAGTAGAGCGTTTCTCTCCCCAACAGATTGACTTGTTTTCCCCAAGAGAGTCATCTTATTCCCTAGTGGAGTGATCTTAACAAGAGGTTCTTGTGCTAAGTTCCTTATCCCCAGCGGATTTCTCATATCCCTAACAGATCGATGTGTAGAAGTATTCATCTTCCCCATTGAGATTCTTTCCTCAGCAAAGATTCACATGCATCCTCAGCAGGATCTGTTCTCATCTAGGACTTCCCCAGTGGAATGCGTCTTACACAAGCAAGTTGGTCACTCTCCATCAGAGTTTTCTCCATGACTTGCTCTTATCTCCATATCCCCAGTGGGTTGAGAATTTGCTTCTCCAGTGAAGTTTCCAGGGTATTCCCCAAGCAGTTAAGTGGGATGTTCATATCTTCAAGCAAGATTTATTCCCCAACCAGAGCTCACGTCCAGATTTGGTCGTCTCCAGCAGATTTCTGATCCATCTTTGCCAGCTCACGATTTGTGACTTCGGGTCACGTATCTTGTCCTCCCCGCAGAGTTCCATGTGCTCTCTCCAGGACTTCTTCAGCAATTCAGTGCTCATCCGTTGCCTCCCTAAGCAACGTTCGAATCATGCATCATTTGCATTGCATTCTCAAAAGCGTGTAGCGTCTTCCTTTTCCGGAACGTTATTCCATAAACATTCACACATGCATCATGCATAAATCTTATCATATCTGTCTCTTTTCTGCAGGAAAGATATCCAGATTCAAATGCTCCCCAGAGAGCAATATCCGCCTAGCCATTACAGGCGCTTATCCTGATGTTTTGAATCAGAAGAGGATTGTTCTACTTATTTTCTGGCACAGCTCAGATCAGTTCAAAGACATTCCTATTCCCGATGCCCCCAGATCGGTGGAAGATATTTGTTCCTATTCCTGATAAATCAGACTTTCAGTTGAAGGAACCGCCTCCGGATCTCCCAAGATCTTCCAAAGGAGCAAGCCCTCTGATACATCAGATCAGTTGGAAATATCTACTCCCTGACGATTTAGTTCGTTCAGAAGAAGAAACTCGTTTGCCCAGTCCTGATACCTTACTATCAGTTGAGGACGTTTTCTTTACCCGGCGTACACAGTTCGGAAGAAACATCTGTTCCTATACTAATATTCAGATTCAGATTAGTTGAAGGAACCGCCTCCGGATCCCCGTGGTCTTACGAAGGAGCAAGCCACTGATATCATCAGATCAGATGGAGATGTTTGCCTGATTGACTTTTTCATTCAGATGAAGATTGTCCTACTTATTTTCTGGCATCATGTCCAGATCAGTTTAAAGGCATTCTTTCCCCGGCGTACACAGTTTGGAAGAGATGTTGTTCCTATCCTGATTACTAGTTCAGTTGAAGGAACCGCCTCCGGATCCCCGTGGTCTTACGAAGGAGCTAGCCGCTAATTCCCAGATTAGTAGGAATATCTACCTGATGATTTAATTGCATCAGAAGAGATGTCTTCCCAGATTCCCAGATCAGAGATACCTATTACCCGTTGATGTCCGATTCAACTGATGTATCTCCCTCGATTCCCAGATCGACTTAAGACATCTATCCCGATGCAAGTTCGGAGACATCTGCTACGTCTGATACTCAGATCAGTCGAGATGTTCCTTCTCTTGATGCCCAGATCATTTGAAGTGTTTCCCCTGCCTGTGGGTGCCCGTTCCTCCTTTTTTACAAGTTGGAGCTTATTTATTATCCAGGTCAATTGAAGTTTTTTCTCCTCGCTTGCGGGGTGGTACATTCCTTCTTATTTCAAGATGGGATCTTCTATTGATCAAGAGTGCAAATTTTTGAGTTCATTCTGGTATTCAATCTCCTTCCACCTCAACGGTTCGAAACTTTCGTTTCACACACGTCAGGTTCAAGAAGTTTGAATAGGGGCAGCTGTTGCACCCCAAAATTTGCCCTCTTTGTCTGTGCTATAAGTTATGGATGGCGTTTATTTCGTCGTTCAAAAAAATTGAGAAAATAAGAAAGAGTTTCTATTGTTTTGAGATTGTTAAGTCAAAAGGTTTATGATCCGAGTTACGAAGATTAAGTCATGATGCGAGGGATGATGATGATAGACTCATATGGTGATCTCTATTATTGGTTGTTGGTTTTGCAAGTAGATTTGGATTTGAGTTGAGGAGCAAAGTTAGATTCATTCAATTTTCATTCATTCCATGTGTCATTGGTTTACGAAAGAGATTGAAATTTGAATTGAGAGTCCATGTGAAAATCGAGTTTCAATTATGTCCATTATTCAAGATGAATCTCCATTTGCAAAGTCCATACAAATATACATTCAAGGTCCATATTCAAATCAAAAAGCCCATACACTTCATTACAAAAATTATCCAAAAAAACATATTCATTACAAAATTTCAAAAGTTCATTACATTTACACCAAAGTCTATCAGAAACAATTGTTCCATTCATCTTGCTTGCAGCCAAGCTCAAACCGTGGCTACCCACCCATCTACCTCTAAAAAAAACCGGTTCGAAACAAATTAATCCAAAACCTGCACTGAAGATAGCAAAAAACTGCCGCCAAAGGGAACAATCCCGCACAATCCCTTCCAATTGCATCACGGAAACTTGGACCGAACCTGCGTTCATGATAAACCAACCGCATAAGCCGACTCGGTGAAAAAAAGAAAAGAGGCCAGTTCATAACACCAATATTCAGAGAAAAACGCTAACAGAAAAGGATCAGGGATCGATAACAAAAACTCAAAATTTGTAACAAATTTCTCTCATCTTGAAACTTCATTCATCCACCTCCATCAATCTCCATCTTCAATAAACTTTCTCGCACAATCTTCAACTCGTTCTCACGCTGTGAATAACCTGCAACAAACTCATAAAATTGCCATAATCTTCCTCTCAATCATCACCTTTAAACAGAATTCGCTCTCCACACAAAATTGCAGAGAATCATCACTCATCAATTCTTCAAGAACTCTGCAAAGGAAAAAAATCAGAAAATCACGTTACAGAGGAATCATCAATCGCGCTTCACAACCTAAGAGATTCGTACCTTTAATCATTCATAATCATGAGCAAATCTTCAACATCGCGATTCGTTTCTCAACAGGTTTCGATCAGATCATCCTCATCATCTTCATAGAATCAACAAATGTCACTCGCGATCTCTCTCTGCATCCGCAGGGACCACAAA
Source organism: Vicia villosa (assembly GCF_029867415.1). Classification (NCBI taxonomy): domain Eukaryota; kingdom Viridiplantae; phylum Streptophyta; class Magnoliopsida; order Fabales; family Fabaceae; genus Vicia; species Vicia villosa. The sequence continues at coordinate 188,796,534 of NC_081181.1, read as the reverse complement.
CTTCAACACGTTCCGATCCACTACAAATCCTCAATCGCAGGCCACAACGCGCTTCCACGCACAACAATCGGAAAGGAACGCCGTCGCGAGAGGGAAGCAGATTGAATCGGAGGGAGAGACCGAGTGAGAACGGAAACGCGACGATGAGATCGAAGAGAGTGAGAAGTTGAGTTCGATTGGAGAGAATCAAACGATGGATTGAGACGAGAGATGTCGAGCAAGTTGAGAGGACGTGAAGAGAGCGAAGAACAAATCAAATCGGAAACGAGAGATTGAGATGAGAGACGATTGAGAGAGGAGGCGAGATTGAGACGAGCGGAGAGGCGAGACATTGGCTCACGGCGGCGATTGAAACCTTTCGCCGGAGAAGAAGGAGTGTGATGCCGCCGTTTGCTCGTGAGAGAGGAAGGAGACAATTCCAATAATCACAAGTAATTTTGACCTAATCCTCTTTTAAGTTTCATGTAAATCTTAGCTTATGGATATTAATTGATTCTGTTGTGATTAACTGAGATTAATTGGATGTGAATATAGAATTGATAAGAGATTAATGTGGTTAATTGGACTTAATTGGTGATTATTTCGGATTAAAAGGACCTAATTAGCTCATTAACATTGAAATTAAAAAAAAAATCTGAAAACATGAACAAAAACAATAATCTTTGGGCCTTACACAAATGCTGACCGCACACCCCCATCTAACCCAATTCTACTCTCTTTTGTCAAAAATCTGAACAAAAAGCAAACCTGGGGCCTGCTGCGCCCTTACCACTTTCACACCACCGAATTCAACAATGCATCCCCTATTTCCATGTTTTGGGTTTAAATTTGATTCTCTTTTTAGTACGTTCTTCCTAGTTTTTTTTCAATGACATAAAAACAATTCCACTTTGTTAGATTTTTGCATGATAAAAAAGAATAAAAACATGTAATATTTCTTTGTTAGATTTTAAATGCTTTTGTTACATAGTTTTTGTTCTATTATTTTTAGATGAAAATGTCATAAAAAAACAATTTAATCTTGCTAGACTTTGTTTAGGATTTACTTAGAATTTAATTTCTAGTATTTTCTATGGCGGTGAGCGTTTGCCTTGTTACTACTGATTTGTTTGCTGAGATGTGCGAGGTACTTCGATTGCGATTCGACTTGCTTCGTGTTCTACTTTATTTGTGGGACACGAATTCGCTTCCGATGCGACTTGATTTGCGTCGTGTTCCACTTTATTTGTGGGACACGAACCTATTTCCGATGCCAGTCACCCGATCTCTCATTCATTGAGATGTATACTCCTGTATTGTCTGGATTGTTTCCCTTGCAGGTTGCTCGTGTGGTTATGCTCGACGTGTACCACATGTCGCTTGTGATTTATCTTCACGACGACACTTTCTGACTCGCTTTGCTTGATGATGGCTTACGCGAAGTATTCTGGACTTCTCTGCTTGCACTTGCTAGCTCATTGCGGATTTGCTATCCGTTCGGTATTGTCTCCCGTTTCATTTTATTTCTCTTGCACTTTATCGCTTTCCGCATCATCCTATAACATGAGAAGTAGGACCTAGACATGCATCTGGCCAAGCCCTCGAAAGAGGCTCTGTTTTTGTTGGTGTGTTTACATTTGTGCTTTGCGGCAGGGAGTCACGGTGTAATAAGTCCTATATGGCACTCCGTTAAGTCCTCTTGGAAGGCATGCGGAAAGGGTTAGCAATCAACCCCCGCCTAGTCTCATCGAGTCTGTTCATTATGCGCACGCTACGCGTCGCTCGCTTCTGAACCTGCACAAGATCTTGTTATCGAGTATGTCAGGAAAAGGGTTCATGTAGCCGGACCCCCGCCTTTCCTATAGCTCGCGTTGCTCGACGTTGATGCTCGGTGTACGCACGCACCGTTTTCCTTTACGATCCGTGACGGCTTGGTTGCTGAGAGGGGTCCGCCCTCTTGTCTATGGCCCGATCATTTTCGCGAGGTCTAATGCTTGGTTGACTTGGGTTGAGCTGCTCCCCTTGGCTATGGCGGGACCGCTTTTCTACCATTCGGTCAGTACCGTTGGTTTTGTTTGCTTTACGAGCGGATGCTCGTTTGTGTGCTCATTGTTTGCTTCCCTTTTTCCTATAGGTTGTTAGCTTAGCTTAGACTTGTACCCTTTGTATGATAACATTAGGTAGCAAGCTTTCCCCCTTAGCTTAGGTCTTCCTCATGCATTCTTTAAAACACAAACCACACTCTTTGATTTTCTTTTCTTAAGAGCTTGTTATTTCCGCTCCATTCCCAAGCATAAGTCTCCAAAGGTCGAGCAGCGGAGTGTGAATGTAACATGTTCACCTAAAAAACACAAAACAAACAGAAATTAGTTAGCCGAGCTACGGTAGCTCTGATTCTGCAAAACAGATACGTAGGCAGCGGGGTAGGGCCCGTGCGAGCACAATTCTTTCTTTTCCCTACATTCTGCATTCATTTTAGTCCAGATTAGCGTAGATTTGTTACACACCCATAGTTTTAGACACAAGCGTGGATACCATCGAGTACGATGGGCGTGAGGGGTGCTCATACCTTCCCCTCGCGTAACCGACTCCCTTACCCTCTTCTCTGGTCGTGAGACCGTTGTTTTGTTTTGTGGTTTGCTGGCATTCCCTTCCTTTTCAGGATAAATATGTTAGTGGCGACTCTGTTAATTTTCGCGGTAGCGCCAGGAGTTGTTGAGTCATGTACTAAATTCATGATCATTCATAACAACAAGCTCACCCATAATGTTGCTCATTTGGTTAAGCCCTTGTTTATTTCACAAAACGGTGTTCTAATGGTATTAGTTGATTCCGAGCTTAACCTATATAACTTAGCTTTTGGTGTTTCCTTGATAATTATTTAGAGACTTTCTATCCATCCACATCTTCACCGCGAGAGTTTTGTATTTTCTGCCATGTTTTTTTTTGTTTTAATCAAGATATATTAATAAAACAAATGTTCACAAAATGAGATTACAAAAGAACGATCGAAACCGCGGGGGAAAATTGCCCACCAATTGGAACCTAACTTAAGTACAACAATGGGTTTTTGTCAAACTCATAAAAGTTACAATTTGCTTGAGAAATATTTCCAATAAAAGCCCATCTCCATAACAAAGCTTTCACACCCCATGCCACATCCCGAGAATTCCACACAAAATCCTTGAAAGTAATGTTGTTGCTAAAAACCCATCAACTCCATAGAGTTGTCAACCACACACACCCCACCTTCCTTTTTTTCAAATTCTTCCTTCTACAAAATAAATGCCAATTCCAAAAACTCTCCTTAAAATATCCCGCTTTATAGTCCGACATACCTATCCAACTAGCTATTTGCAACCAAACTTCATTCGCCCTCCGACAAAGAAGACGAGAATGGGAAGAAGATTCCATACTATCATCACAAAAAGCACAAACTAAATTAGAAGGAGCGAAAGAAATACCTCGGTGCACAAGCAAATCCTTTGTTGCAATTCTATTTAAAAAACACCTCCAACCAAAAGCTTTGCATTTTAACGGAGCTTCAATCTTCCATTTATAATCCCACACAAAATCGAAACAATTAGGAGGACCATGGTGGATATATCTAACACATAACGCCTAATTACACGATGTAACCAAAAACGGAAAATCCTCCGTCCTCCTCCACCTCGGAACGTCCGCGACGCGGACGGTCGAAAATTGAGGCTGCTGCCCCAACAGAAAACGCAGCCTCGCTGCTGCCCCTGCCTCTGTCTGCCATGTTTGCTTCAGATTAAAATTTATAGGTATTTTTTTCCGATATCTAGTACTACAAGTAGGAAACAATCATGGGATTTTCTTTTGATTCTACTTCGTCAAACTTGGGAGCGATTATGTGATCTTATTTTTAATCAATTTAGAACAATTTGATAGAAACAATAATGGGATTTTCAATTATGTGATTCTACCCATATATGTAGTTTCATGGGGATATCTAATAGTACAAGTTGGAAACAATCATCGGATTTTCTTTTGATTCTACTTCATCAAACTTATGAACTATTATATGATCTTTGTTGAAAGTTACTTTGGTTATCTCAATTTCCATTAGTCTGTTCCTTAAAGAATCCACTAGTTTCTTTTATTATTTTGAAAAGCCAAAAATCAACCTACACACCAACTAATTCACCAGTTGTTATCTACAATATAAGAAAGTTTAATGTTCTTGAAAGTACCAATATGCCCCTTTGGTCTGTTGTTGAACCACGTGGCTTGCTTTGTTGATCAGCATTGCTTCCTCCTCTTCACAATGCTTCAATCTTGCTTCTCCCAACGACTTCTGCACGGGTTCATTTTTTTAAAACACAAATATTTCTCTTTCTCTTTCTCGTCTCATTCTCTGTCTTTCTCCATCTTTCTCTTTCTCTCTCCACCTCAATTCAAAAAAACCCTAGCCGCTGCCTTCGATCTTCCTCTCGTCTCCTTACCGATTTCTTCATCTTCTCTGTCTTTTTTCCATATTGTTTTCTCTATTGAGTTTTCTGATTTCTTCTTGTGATTTTGATAGATGGGTCAAAATCAAAGTGGCGGTCAAGGTGGCATGGATAGAGTGTTAGAGATCGAAGAAATGGAGTTTTCGGCGAGATGATGTGGGTGTTTTCCAAGAGTTTATTCAAAGGTAACACATGTTTAATCGTTTATGGCTATTCTGAATCGTTTATGGTTTTTCTGATTTGTTTGCTGGTTTTTCGTGTTCATAGTTTTGTGAGATCTGGTTTGGTTTGGTGAGATTTAGAAATTAGAATCAAATCTTGGATATATGATTTAAGTTGACATGGTTTTTGTTTTGCAGGCTGGTTTTATGAAGCCTGTGAAGCCCAAACCCAAATTGTTGAAGAAGAAGCCACTTAAGCTTAAGGAAGTGGAAAAGGGTGAGAGTTCTGAAAATGGTTAGTGGCTTCTTTTATTGAGCTCTCCACTATTTGTGAGTTTTATTTAAGTGTTCTCTTCGATGGAATCTTATGATTTTAGAGACTTTCCATTAAGATATTCTTTCTTCTCAGATACAGCAGGAGAAATATGGGCATCAATTTGAGTTGTTGTTGTTGATCATAATCAGATAACATGTCAAATTTATCCATATGAATATCTCTGACATTGAGTGAAGAACTCAACCGACTGAATTGAAGATTACTTCCCGAAAGATCTGAACCGGTTCTGAATTATGGTCTGAGCAAGCCAATGAAATCGTTCTGGATGTCTCGAGTTTGGTGTTTGTTGAATTGCTATCTATAGAGTGGATAATTTGGTGGTTAAAGCCATAAAATGGTTTTAGTTTCCCATCAACCACGGGTAATCTATATACTACATTTGATGTTTTACAGCAATGAATTTTATGTTTTTTTTTAATTATGAACTTTTTGGTTGCTTTGTTTTCCTTTTTCGAGGGCTTGTATGTGATGTTTTCGTCTAGGAATAATTTTCCATGGAGCAAAAATATGAAGTTGAAGCAGTGTTTCACAAAACGTCACTTCATTGGAAGAGCTGATTGGCATCATTGCATGTTAAAGCAGACTAATTGTATAAGGTGAAAATATGTTTATGTGATGATTGTAGTTATTCTGTTTTCAATGCTTTTAGATTTCAATTATAATTTTTCAGTTTTATGTGATAGGCGTATCATTCTAATATTTGATTTAACTAAATGTCGCAGCTATTAGACAAAACCAAAAACTATGTTGCTGAGAAAATTGGTGAAATTCTACTCCTTCCGTTTTGTAATTTTTTCCTGTCCCCGTTTACGGTGAAATTCGTAAGCTTTATAGTGGAAAAAATAGGTTTATGCAGTTATGTTTCATTCATTCTAATTGAATTCGTAATCTGATTTAATTTTGGAATGATTTGGGTTTATGAATTTATAACGCTTTTGAGTTTCAATGTATTTGGTCGTATTTTTAGTGTTAATTTCGTTCGCACTGTATCTGAAATTTGAAAAGGGAAGATTGGATTTTATGAGTGTTTTGATTCGATTTAACCATCTTGGATTGACTCTGTTGTTGTAGTCTGTATGTGAAAAAGATCTGATATTTCTGAATCATTGGACATTGAAGATTGATCTCTAAATTAAGAAATTTTTGATTTGATTTATGTTAATTTGGTTTATTTACAATCTGTGATTTGATTCTGCTAATTTGAGGATTGTGGAGATTGAATGTAATTGTAGTTTTAAATAAAAGATTCGATATTTCCTGGAGTTTTGGTTTGCAGGTGGTGATTTCTTGGTTTTATAATTATTTTAGCTAATAATTTCAGCAAAAGTTATGGTTTATGTAAGTATATACGTCTTTTCGAAGATGAAGGTAAATTGATATGCTCACCTTTTAGATGTTATGAATTCATGTTTGATAATAGAGAACAATATATTTCTTCTTCTAAAATGGAATTTACTGCACCTTCTCTATTTTCCTCTTTTACGATATTCTACCATTAATTATTAATGTGTATTGAATGGTTGGTTTGAAGCAGGGTCGTTGGTTTATGTTGTGAATGGTGTCAAGGCGGGGCTGATTCACTTTTTTGGTTTGGGACTACTATGTTGCAGGGTCGGTTTGAAGTTGCAGGTGCAGATTGGTTCATTGATTCAATTTTGGACTGGTTTTTGGGCACGTGTTTGGACAGATTTTGAACATGATTTTGGTGAGTTTTTTGAATCAAGTATTTAAGTTTATAACCTGTTTTATTACCCTTGGGTTTAATAATATATTAAGCAAGGAATTAAGTTAAACTGTCACTGGCTGCAGGCCTTTATGTTGCTTTGGGTTTTAGCTTTTGATGTGTTCAGTAAAGGACTGTATTTTGCTGCTTATAATCTCATTGCCTTTTTTTTTCTATGATGTCTTTACTTGATATTGTGTGAATGTTGATAACCATTACATCATTGTACCGCAAATGGGGGATAGATATAGTAATTCGACGATAATTTTCGGTTCAAATTGGAATCCAATTAACTCAGAGTTGAAATCGTCTGAGTAGGAGTTTGACATGGGACAGCTAAAGTTTTGTTAAAGTTGCTAATTGAAAATCATATAATGGTTGAGAAATTGTTGTTGTAACAAAGTTTGTTGTTTAAATTGTAAATTCAATCCAATGCAAATTATTTTGGAATTGGATTAACTTATTTGATACTTTCTGAGTGCAGATTGGTGAAAACAGAGCTGGAAATTGTGATAATAAGGAATCTCCTGCTGTGGCATCAAGTAATGTTGTAAATGTTAAGAGATTGGATGGAAGAATCGTGCAGATAACTATTCAATTGTGTAATACCAGAATGAAATATGACTACAATTATGTAAATTGAGTTTAACTATTTAAACTAAACTTTTTCTACTAAGCAATAACCACAAAATAAGATGTAACTATTTAATCTAAACTTTTATAATGAACATAATAATTTCCTCACTGCTACTTCGTAAAAATGTATGTTATTTGTTATTATTTTTTCAGTTTTTATTTCCATCATATTTTTGATTTGTAATTGTCATGAATATTCATGATCATTTAATATGCATTTTATAAGTGGTAATTGTGAGATATTTTGTCTACTCCATATTCGATTAATTGGTGAAAATTATTTGACAGAGAGAATTCATTAATGGTAAGATGAGATGAGTGTGACAAATATTCATTACACATATTGATATATATGACGGTTTCATAACTTTTCTCTTCCAATTTAATCAAAAATTAAAATAATCAATCGTTAGTTGGTCCAGTGGTGATTGGCGCTGGACTTGGTAGGGAGAACAAATACTTACATTACTAACATCAATTTATTTTGAAAGGTGATGAGAACAAGATGAGAATGATTTTGAAAAAATTGATTGAAAATAAATCGAGAATACATTTGATTTTTGTTCTATATTTTTTTAGTGTTGAAACAATAAATTAAGTTATTATGAATACATATTACAAAATTAATTTAATAAATATTTTAAGTAGAGAGATTTTTATAAATAAATAAGCATTTATTATTAATAATTATTTTAATTGATTATATATTAAGTAGGTTCTATTTATCACATATTTAATATAAAATTAATATCAAAAAGAATAAAAAAACATGTTTGTATTTAGACGACTGCACAAAAAACAATTAAACATATATGGATCATACAAATAATTGCCAAAATATAAAATTAACCGAAATATACTGTCATATATATATATATATATATATATATATATATATATATATATATATATATATATATATATATATATATATATATATATATATATATTGTATATTGTATAGTTAATGCAATTAAATTAGAATATACAATCATAATATGTATTAATTAAAATTTAATAATTAGAATATACCACAGTATGCGTGCGGACGCACGGGAAACACATTGAATCATGTGCCTACATGGGTCACCAGACCAAAATTATTGTAAAAGCACGGGTAACCAGACCAAAATAATTGTGAATGCACGGGTAATACAAGAGTACACGTGTGAGAGCCCGAATAACCAAATCAAAATTATTGTGAACAATATTTTTAATTTCAAATACAATAATTTGTTATGTCTTTCTTTTATATATTTGAAAATTGATACACTTTTGTTTTTTATTTAAAAAATATGTCTTCATTTAAATATTTATCTTTGATTAACTTATATATATTTATCTTTGAATATTTTTTTGTTTTTTATTTTTTACTATTAAATTTAAATATTTTCTATTTTATTTGAATTTCAAAACTAAACTGGTGACATATCCGCGGTCCACACCAGAACACGTGCGGTCTTAAAATAAATTTAAATATTTTCTATTTTATTTGAATTTCAAACTGATTACAATTTCGCGATCCACACCAGATATTAACACTTAGGCTAAATATATTACATGCAATATTTTACTAACAAAATCAATAAAAGTTTTTTGGTCCCTTATTCTTATTACTTACAAAGTTTTATTCTACTTTCTAATACAACAACAATTGCCAATATTTGTGCAATTCCAATTTTATTTGGTTTTTTTTTGTAATCTCTTGAACAAGTCGATCCAACCTACACCAGTGCACGGATATCCCACTATTCAGTACCGTGTGGACGCACGAGTAATCGCACGCACGGGTGACACACAAGTACCGTATGAACGCACGGGTAACCAGACCAAAATCTGTGTGAACGCACAGGTAAAACACCAGTACCGTGTGAACGCACGGGTTACCAGACCAAAATTTGTATGAACGCACAAGTTATTATATTTTTTAATCCAAAATACACTAATTTTTAAAATAATATATGAATAATTAAAATATATATTACGGTTAAATATGTTTTTGATCCCTATAATTTATCCATTTTTGTTTTTGGTCCCTATAAAAATATTGGTTTTTGTTAAGGAATGGTTATCATGGTTTATATTTTTAATTTCTACAATTTTCATACTTTTTATTTAATTGTTTTAACATATATTGAATTTCCTATTTCTCTTATATATGTTTAGTAAATTTCCTATTTCTCTTATATATGTTTAGTAAGTGGAATTTATACAATAATGATAATATTTATTTTTTATTTATATTATACCATTTTTTGTAATTGTTTTAACTTTTTTTAATTAATACAACATCTATATTTTAATTTTATATGAAAATACATTTCGATTTTTTTACTTAATACTATATGTATCTGATAAACCCGAAAAAATGCAGAGAATCAATATGCTAACTTAAAAGCTTATACATCAAATTATATCACATTTATATGGACAAATCATTGGAAAGAATTCATGTTCAAATCGTATGATAATAAATTTTAGCCACATTTTATTTATCTTATAATTGAACTTCGGATTTTATTCATCTTATAATTGAACTTCGGATTGCATGACCCTTTTTTTTTTCAAGTGTTAACAAAAAAGTAAACACTTGTAATATTTATAAGAGGGAAAACCATCTGCTCATGTGTCAAAACACATCAATGTCTTAATATTTTTGATAATGATACCTAACAAAAATGATTTGTACACGACAATATAAAGTTATTGATCAAAATATTGATTATTAATGAGAACATGAAGTTATTAATTAAAATATTTTTTATTAATTATACATTTAATTATTATTTTTTCACGGGTACCAAACATTTTTCTATTAAAAAATATACATCTAAAATAAATGAGTGTCCCGTACAAAAACTCGTGCGAATGCAGATATTTATAATCCAAATATTTTTTTTTAAAAATTGTTATACAGAAAAAAATATATTATTAATCTAAATATTTATATATAAGAAAAATTACTATTGATTCAGATATTTTTTTAAACGGGTAGCTAGATATTTTTCTATTAAAAAATATACGGATTAATTATACATTCAATTATTTTTTTCACGGGTACCAGATATTTTTCTATTAATATATATATGAAACAAATGCGCGTCCCATACGAGAACCCGTGCGAATGCACGGGTTTGTTACTAGTTTATATGTATGTTTGACTATTAATAGTAAACAATATTATAAATAGGAGATCCAAATGCTCAAACATTTGACTAATATTAATACAAAATATTATAAATAGGAGATCTACATCCTTTGAGACATATCCTCCCTTATTTATTGGATTCAACTAAACACAACTTCTGTTTCTACGGTTCACCTAATAAAGAGGAGAAAAAATGGAACCTATCCTATATTGGGGCACTGTGCTACTTCAGACAGTGTTGAGTTTCAACTGAAAGAGGGGTTTGAAATCCAACAGCTTTAGAAATTTTTATTAAGTGAACACGGGTTAATGTGTTTTCTAATAATGTCTTCAAAGAGAAGGAAACAATTTTCCCAGGTTGATTTGCTAATAATAATTTCTTTTAAGAACCATTTTTAATTCTCAACCTCAGATCCAACAATTAACAACAATGTGTTTTTTTAGGTGTGGTTCTTACTATTTTTCAATGAAAATATGATAAATATACTTAAATATTATTTAGTGACTGAAAATAGGAGAAATTTACATACGTGTAACTGAAAATTATACACTTGTCATATTTTCTTTGAAAAATAGTAAGAACCACACCTAAAGAATTGTACCTAAATTTTGTCCTATTTAAAAATGTATTAAATTTTTTTTTTTTTTGAGATTTAAAAAAAAACATATTAATTTGATTTTTATTTTGGATAGGGATGTTCAAACTATCGATTTGGTTAAAACCATATTAAATTATTAGTATATTTAAAATATGGTTTTAGTTAAAATCATATTAATAATTAACCGATTTTTAATTAAGTATGGATAATTTATATAAGTATATAACGACAACATCTTTAAGGAAAATGAACAAATATGAAAAAGTGATTTATGAAACATTGAAATATGCAGCGATGTGAAAGAAGACGGTATGGTGTGATAGAGAAGAAATATTGCCATAAAGTTCTAACAAGAAGAAAAAAAACATACCTCAGTGCTTTTGGGTAAGTGATGCAAAGCTGATAAACTGAATTGGGGGAAGCAGCAGCTATATATGAAAAACCAAACAATGATTAGAAGTATAAAAAATGAAAAGAGATTATTTTGGAACCATAAAATAAGTAAAGTGGCGGTTAGTTAGCTTCCATCACAGAAACAACCGGATGCTCGGTCAAAAATGGCATAAGGTTGACAGTATTGTGTGTGATTTCACAAGAGATCTAAAAAAATTAGCAATTTCTAATCATTATATTAGGATTTTAAGAGATGAAGAGCGATTCACATCAGTTTTACTTTTCAGTGCCTGGTGCCGGTGCCGGTGCCGGCAAGAATATCCCAATTGTGAAACAAAAATGTCGAAATGAGAAATCATGCACGATAAAGGTAGCAAATTGATTTATAAAGTCTATAGATATGTTTGAAACAAGAAGGAAAGAAAGGTTAATGCGGTGGATCTATACTCAGGAAGAGGAAGAGATTGGTTTTTTAAAAAACATACTGTATCCATTCATGCATGGCATAAATCATTTGGGATAAATCATTACCTGCATCTACATCGGCATGTGATCAATCAATCAAAAAATGAGAACCTTGAGCCCTAGTGGTTAATTCCAAAAGAACATCATCAATGATCCTTTCACTCAAAGCCTGGTCAACGTGGATGGATACTTTCCCATCAAAGTGTCTCAGTTCCAACAGTAAAATGAAAATAATTAGGATTGAAAATGCAAAGATGATAAAACTGGAATCGAACAAAAATGAGAGTGTATGTTGAGAGATTGAAAATATGTGTGAGCTAGAGAGAAATAATAGGACAATTTTTGCACATACATTTAAGCCGGGTCAATAGTGAGACATTTTTGAACTTAAAATTCTTATGCAACTCAATATCTTATTTATGCGAGATCATCCAAAATGGTTTAACAATTAGTAGGAATATATTTTTCAAAAAGATAATTAAGTCCATTTAGCTCACTTACTTAATCCAATAATTCTGAACTAAAATTTCACTATTTAAATTATTTAATTTAAACTTTATTATTAAATATAATATTATTAAATATAATACCTTATTTTTAACTAATTAAATATTAAGACTTTATATAACAATATTCATAAAAACCATACTTTTGCCCAGGTGGTTGCATAGTTTGTATGTGAAGACCAAGACAAAGTCACTAACTATACACGATTATAAAGACATTTGAGTGCTACATATTTGCAAACACCAAGACAATTCATAGATTACCATTTACAAATACCAAAATCAAGGAAGCATATTGCTTTTGTTTCCTTCCTCTAATTTTGTATTCCATATTCATATTAGCATGGTTCAGAAATCAAAGATCCAAAAGCAAGATGGTGACAAAGATGGAGCATTTTCCATAAGATATATTATCCAATATTCTAGCAAGATTACCAGCAAGATAATTGTTTAAATGCAAATTCGTCTCTAAATTAGGTTCTCTCCAACAATTTTATTTACTCTCAAAATCAAGAGAAGCGTCTCTGGATTATTCACAGAATGTTTAATAATTCTGGCGTCAAAATTCATATTCCTCTTCTTTTTTAGAATTTCGATTATCTGAAAAAGTATTTTTCTCTTCTCCTTTAAATTTTCCTAATGTATACATCTCCTGTCTAAGTTGATAGTTATATTATTTGGATATTCGTGTAAATAGTAAATACCATTACATGTACCAAATATTCATTAGGATGGGTATTTACTATTTGCAAGGATATCCAAATAATCTAATTATCATCCAAGAGAAGAAATGTATACGTCGTGAAGATTTAAAGGAGAAGAGGAATCAATGTTTTTTGAGATCACGAAATTCCAAAAAAGAAAAGAAATACAAATTTCGACGCGAGAATTATTAAAAACTCTTTTAATAACACTGCCTCTTGATTTTGACAATAAATAAGATAGTGGTAGAAAATATAATAATTTTAATAAAACAAGGATCAGTTATGAGATTGAAACATGATTTGTAGAGGAATTTGCATTTCAAGAACTCTCTTGTAGGTAATTTTGATAGAATGTTTGATATTATATCTTGTGGCAAATGCTCCAACTTTATTACTTTATTTTTCAATCCAAATAGTCCTTACAAAAACTTTGTCCAACTATGAACTCTATCTATTACATGTCTATATTGAATAACATTAGAAGCCTAAAAAACAAAAAGAAGAAAATCATACAAATACAAACGACCCTTAAACAAGCTTCCTATAAACTCTGGACTTTATAGCATCCGTTTTCAATAAAAAAGGTGAAATGATTTTTTTTTTTGGTAAAATAAATGTGAAATGATTAACGGTTTCGATAAAGACCTATATGCTTTTAGAAATAATTTATTATAGAGATATGAAGCTCCGACACGCCAATTATAAGGTGTGTCCCTGCACCAGACATCGACACGCGTATGACATACGTACGACACGTATTTGACACTTTTTTAAAAAGACTAATGAAAAGAAAAAAATAAAATATAATAGACACCAATACGATACACTATTTCAAATAAAGGATACAACAGCCTCTCAAATTCTAAGAATTTTAAGAAATAAAAAGGTTTCTTACTAATTCAAATTGCAGTGTCTACAGTTAACCAATCCATGAGCTAACTCATTTTAAGGTTTTGGTTTTGTAAACTAAATTATTTGTCATCAAAACTGGTTTGATAAAAATCTGTTTGATGATAGTTAACTGTAAGTAGTAGTTCCTGGCATGAAAAAAAAAAGTCCAAATGAAAAATCATACACGAAAATGGTAACAAATTGAGTTATAAAGTCTATAGAGGTGTTTGACCCAGGGAGGAAACAAAGGTTAATAATTGGGGATAAAAATATGCATATGAATCAAGCATTTTCTACACGACGCATTTGGTGCATCTACAAGGGCGTGTGATCATTAAAATAATGAGTATCCTAGAGAAAAACCTTAAATTCCATTTATTAAATACAAATGAACAGTAATGTGAAATTTATTATACACAGTTCCACAGATGCATGCTATATGAACAGAAACGCATCAAAATACCAATTGAAGTTGAAAAAAATAAAATATAATAGGCTAATGCACAACATGCTCACCTTGATTATTTTGGGATTGACGTAAAATGCAGATATTTACTTTACATACTCTCGTAACAGCCAGAAAATGAGACAAACCCAAATAGGGGAGAGAATAGATTATAGCTGAATAAGGAGAATGAAACCAAAATTATCCTCCGTCAAACCACCCGAAAGAACAGGTCCATGAGAGAAATTCAAAGCCATCACATATATTATTCCTTCCCTATCTATATATACACAAACCCTAACAAAATCAATCAGCCACAAACCCTAACATATATTTTCTTTCTTTCTCCCCCTATAGATTAGGTCTGTAACGACTAACCATACGGATCAACTTTGCGGACAATATGTATGAGATAGTGAGAAATAATAGGAAAATTTTATTTACTAATTTATATCAGATAAAAATCATATTCACTTAGTCAAAAATTAAAAATAAGAAGAGAGATATTGGGTCTGTTTGGTAAAAAGAGCGGTTGATTGATAAGTTAGCTGATAGATTATAGTTTATGACTGATGGCTTATAGCTTATAGCGGATGGTTGAGACTGATAGCTTATAAGCTAATTGAAGTGTTTGGTAATTAGCGGTTCAATTAACTTATAAATGTAAAATAACATAAAAGATAAGCAAAATACCCTTTTTGGTCCCTTAAGTTTACCTCCGGTCCATTCTATCCAATTTTTGTTTATAAGTTCCAATAATAATAATAATAATAATAATAATAGTGATAATATATAAAACTGAATGAAAAAGTCAAAATTTTGGAATGTTTTTTTCAGATTTTTAATGAACTTCAAGATGAATGTGTGCCAACTCATGTGTCATGCTATGACTAAGCGCCACATTAGATGCCAACATGGAAAAGTTGACGTCGTTAACAAAAATTGGACAGAAAGGACTAACGTGGACCTTTTTGAACAATTAAAGGACCACTTTAAAGGTATTTAGCCTAAAAGATATTAATATATAATTATCTATGGATATTAGAAGACATACCGGTTAAAATAGGTCATCTGTATATCCCAACCAATTTTGTAGTAATGGATATCAAAGAAGATGACGAAATCCCGATTCTCCTAGGAAGACCATTCTTATCAACAGCCGGAGCCATAACTGATGTTAACAAGGAAAAATAACATTTGAAGTAGGAGATGAAAAGATAGAATTCATTCTTTCCAAGTTCCTAATGGCACCAGTGATAGGAGATGCATGCTATGCAATCGACATCATTGATGAATGTATAAATGAACTTGAAAAAGATGAATATTTCATTAAATTGCCTTCAACCCCCATTTTAGAGGATGACGGATTCAAGAGAATGGAACCCTACATTGATGACAACTTTTATGAATGTTTGGCTCTTACCCCCGATTCTATGCCATGCCCTAAAAAGTCATCTTTAGAACTTAAGGAACTACCCAAGAATCTAAGATATGAGTTTTTGGATGAAGAGATGAATTGACCTGATATAATTAATGCCACCCTAAACCAAAACGAAATAGATCAGCTCTAAGATCTCTTACAAAAATATACCTCATCCTTAGCATACAAAATCTTTGATTTAAAAGGGATAAGCCCATCTGTATGCATGCATCGGGTTATGCTAGAAGAAAATTCAAATCCCTCAAGAGAACACCAAAGAAGAATAAACCTTGTAATTAGTTATGTAGTTAAGAAAGAAGTTCTTAAGTTACTAGAAGCTGGTATAATTTATCAGATATCGGATAGCGAGTGGGTAAACCCTATACATGTGGTACCTAAGAAAGGAGGCATCACAACTGTTGAAAATGAGAAGGGTGAACTTGTAGAAAAACGAACAGAAGGAGAATTGCGTATGTGTATAGATTACAGAAAGCTGAATAAGGCGACTAGGAAAGATCATTTCCCTCTTCCATTTATAGATCAGATGCTCGATCGTCTAGCTAGGCATTCGTATTTCTGTTATCTAGATGGATATTTTGAATTCTTCCAAATCCCTATTCACCCAGAGAACCAAGAAAATACAACTTTTACCTGTCCTTATGGAACGTTCGCCTATAGGAGAATGCCCTTTCGACTCTGTAGTACCCCTGCCACCTTTCACCGTTGTATGATGTCAATTTTCGCAGAATATCTCTATGGATCTATGGAAGTGTTCATGGATGATTTCTCGGTGTGTGGATTTGATTCAAAAATTGTCTCTCTAACCTTGAGAAAATCTTAGAAAGATATGTGGAAGTAAACCTTGTGTTGAACTGGAAGAAGTGTCATTTTATGGTTAACGAAGGAATAGTTCTAGGATACATTGTCTCTAACAGTGGCATAGAAGTCGATAGAGCCAAGATAGAAGTAATAGAGAACCTCAACCCACCTAAAACCACCAGGGAGGTGAGAAGCTTCCTGGGACATGCTAGTTTCTACCTACGCTTTATTAAGGATTTTTCCAAAATTACAAAGCCCCTAACTAACCTTAATGAAAGATGTTGAGTTTGACTTTGATGAAAATGCACTGAAGCTTTTAACGTCTTAAAACAAGCACTGATTTCAGCTCCTATCATACAACCTCCTAATTGGACGTAACCTTTCGAAATCATGTGTGATGCTAGTGATTATGCAATTGGAGTTGTTCTAGGGCAAAGGAAAGATAAGAAATTGGATGTCATTTACAATGCAAGCAGAACCCTAGCTAAGGAATTTCTAGTTGTGGGGTTTGTAATTGATAAGTTTCGATCCTATTTGGTGGGAGCTAAGATTGTAGTATGCACAAACTACGTAGAAATCTGTTACTTGTTAAACTAAAAGGATGTTAAGCCTAGGTTGCTCATATGGGTTCTTTTGCTCCAAGAGTTTGACCTAGACATTAAAGACAAGAAAGGAATTGAGAATTCAGTTATTGACCATCTCTCTAGGCTAGAACACCTGAAACCTGACTTAATACCTATAGACGATTACTTCACCTATTACAGACTAGTAGCTAAGACATATGCAATTGGAGAAAATAACTCTGAGACTTGTAAAGAAGAAAACCCTGAAAAAGTCTCGATGATGAGAAACGTACCTTGGTACGCCGACATTCTAAATTATCTAGCCGCTGATATCATACCCCTTGATTTAAGTTACCAACAGAAAAAGAAGTTCTTCATTGATGTTAAAAAATTCTATTAGGACGAACCAGTCCTTTTCAAAAAAGGCATAGACAACATCTTTAGATGTTGTGTTCCGGAAGAAGAAGTAATAAACATTATCAAGCATTGTCATGCTGCATCCTATGGTGGACATGCAAGCACGTCCAAGACATGCGCCAAGATCTTTCAAATAGGTCTTTATTGGCCTACTATATGGCGGGATGTCCATGTTAACATTGTCAAGTGTGACCGGTGTCAACGCATTAGAAACATCTCAAGGCGTGACGAAATGGCCTTAAGTAATATCCAAGAAGTGGAACTTTTTGATGTATGGGGTGTAGATTTCATGGGACCTTTTCCATCCACAATGGGGAATAAGTACATACTAGTTGCTGTTAACTACGGGTCTAAATGGATTGAAGCTATCACATCAGCCACAAACGACACTAGAGTAGTGATCAAGTTATTCAAGAACATTATTTTTCGAAGGTTTTGAACACCCCGTCTTACCATAAGCGATGGAGGATCGCATTTTATATCCAGAATATTTAACAAGCTTTTAAGTAAGAACGGAGGGAAACATAGAGTAGCAACATTATATCACCCACAAACCAGTGGTCAAGTGGAAGTATCAAATAGGGAAATCAAACAAATCCTCGAAAAAATTGCTTCTACGTCCCAAAAAGATTGGTCTGAAAAGTTGAAGGATGCATTATGGGCCTATAGAACAACCTATAAAACCCCTATTGGGACTACCCCCTTCCAGTTGGTTTATGGAAAATCCTACCATTTACCTTTCGAACTAGAACATAAATCCTACCGGGCCATTAAATCTTTAAACTTGGACTACTTAACGGCTGGAGAGAAACGTATTTTGGACATTCACAAGTTAGAAGAACTCCGCCTTAATACTTATGAGAATTCCGTCATATATAAAGAAATAACCAAAATGTGGCATGACAAGAAAATCATAAGGAAAAATTTCACCAAAGGCGACCCAGTTCTCCTATTTAATTCCAGGTTACGTCTCTTTCATATCTTTTTTTAAGTGTTCATACAACTTTAACAATGAAACTTTGTACATGACTTTGATATCATTCAAAGAGTTTCATTCAAAGTTTATGAGCACTTAAACTTATTATATTTGAATTGTACGTTAAAAGAGAAGAACATTTCATATATTCAAATTTTGCTTCGATCACCAGTGTGTGGTGACAATATTAGTAATAGAAAAATGTGGGCTTTCTAAAAAGTGTTTTTAATAGAAAGTGGTGTGCTTTCTAAGTGTTGTAAGCAAAAATTAGTCTACTTTTTAGTTTATGTGAGAATCATTTGAAGGTTTGATGTTTTTGAAAAAATCATTTGATTCAGGGAGATTCAAAGTCTACCATATGTTTGGTGTTTATGTTAGTAGATTGTAAGAGAGGTCTTGGTGTGAGGCTTGTTCAAAGATATAATATAGTGGAAATCCTTCAAGGTGTGAGAAGATTAGATGTGCCCTTGGTTGATAAGGGAAACTAGTATAAATATCTTTTGTTAATTTATTTTCTACAATTTATCTTCTCCACTTTATATTGCTATGAACATATCATTTTCATATCGAAAGAAAATAAAGAACATAGTGCAAAATCGATAAAAATTTGACAACCTTAATTCATCCCCCTTCTTAGGTTGCATCTCATAGTTACAATTTGCATCAGAAATCTTGTTGTGAAATCTTGTTACATAATAACGAAATGTAAAATAAACAAAATTTAAGTAAACAAAGTTTGGTTGATGAGAAATCTTGTTTGGATTGAATTTTCTCTACCGTTTGTGTATGCAATTCACTGATTTATTTTCTGTAATATCATTTATTTATCAGTACCTCCACATACTTTTCATAACAATGTATATGTCTATACAAAAATTAATTTAATGTTTCAATCGCTTTGTTTATTTGATGGTGTCTCAGTCTATTAAACAATTCGATCGCATTAAGACCAATTATTCTTTGTGGATATTAAGCCCTAACTCAATGTCTAGCAATTAGTGTTGAATCGATTTTTATCTTTAGTTCAAGAATTCGAAAGTATTTTTCCATAACATATCAAATTCATAAGATAAACAATAAGCTCAAGATAAAAGTGGTAAGCATGAAAACATATTTATATTAAAAGCATAGTCAGTAAATATACATACGATTATGATAGATTCTTCCAATCCCAACAAGAGAAGGAGATTAGCTATCCATTGTCATGGTAGCTTGTACAAAACGAAATAATTGGAGATGAATGAGCAACAACAATGATTCCTCAATTCTTGATGCGTATCCAGCTTGATTCTTTGATTCTCTCCTCTTCATAACTATTACACTTTTCTAAATCTATTACGCTATGATATTACAATATGGTTTCACAATAAGATCAGACATTGTTCTGCACTGCCTTTGGTCCCCTTTTATAGCAGTTATGGCCGCCTGATTTCGCTAAGCGGAGATAAGTTTGATATATGCGAACTGTCTTTTCTTCTCCATTAAGTAGAGATAAGTTTGATATAACCGCGTCTTGGAAACCGCCAATGTTCACTAAGCGGAATCTCCTTCGATGTTGCTTCCATGAAGCGAACTAGAGTGTTTTGCTTCTGCCTCTACCTTGCTTCTACTTCGTAGGTGTTCGCTTAGCAAATTACTTGCGGCAAGGTTCACTGTAGCAAAATACGACATGAATTTTTGCTTTTTTTTTCTTTTTGTTATTTCCAGCAATGTTTAAACCCACAATATTATAAATATCATTTAATGAATATTGAATTTTCCATGCATACTTATTGAATTTTCCGCGTATTTATCTTTTACAACCATCTTTGGCTTTTACGTGTAGCAAGTATTTCTTCAATACATACGTAAAAGTTCCAGAGTCTTGGCCTTTCAGCTCTTGGACCATTTTGTCTCACTTTTAAATATAGCCATGGTTTATTTTCGTGAAATTACCGATCATATGAGCTATGAACATCATTTTTACTCTTTTCAATTTTATTTTAAAAAAAAAAGTTTGTATTGTGGTTTTCTTTTCCGTATTAAGCCATTGTAAAACTCTACTGCATTTTTAATACAACTTTTGTTTTTTAGTTGTTCTGTTTAACTTGTTTTCTTTTGTTTTCTTTATCTATTATATATATGATTATGATTTAATTTTTAGGATAGCCATGAACAAGAATATCCTTTTACTTCTAGGATTATGAGGATTTTATAAATGACAGAGTCACTGCAAATCTTATTTCCAAGTTATGTCATGAGAACCTTAGTTATACTCTAACTTTTAAGCTTTTAACAAACGTCTCTATGAAAGTAAATATAGCATCATAGACCATTTTCCAGACCGAAAGGTGAAGATTGATATCTGATATATAAAAAGTCCAACTGTTTAACAAAAACATGAAAATATTGGTGGTTCAATTAACAAAATTCTATCCTAAAAAAATAGCTTTGCTTAACGGGTCTTAGCATGAAAATATGGGTTTTCAGGATCTAATATACAATTACATACTCTAAAAGGAAATGAATCTTACACTTCTCTATTTAAAATTCTTTGATAGCTATACAACCCTCATGAAATAATAGGATTAACGATGTATTTGGTTTGTCTTATATGAGAATCATAATCCTAGTACTAGTCTTTGATTAAAATTACAATCATCAAAATAATTAAACAATTGAATATCAATTTCGTTTTTGATTATCAAAATAGAAAAAAGATTTAGGCAATGGCTTTTATGAGGATGGTTTTTTCAGCATAGGAAAGCTTTTTCTCCTCCCAACCATTCACTTTGCTCCTAATTCTTCCTAAAATGATGTTGAAATTGTTTATTTCGAATATGCCAATTATAGTTGGGAGACCAAATTAATGCTTTTTCTTTTTTCATGTGTACACTATTGGCCTTTTTTTCTCTCTCTAAAAATGTTGCTCTAACCTCTCTCTAGAAGGGGGTTGGGGTCTGCGTGCTTGCTGATGAGTGGCAATCGGCATTCCAGGGAGGAGGATGGATGGAGAATTGTTCAAGGTCGTCGGAATCTGGGGAGGTGGAGCTACAAATGTGACACCTTTCCTTTTGGGGGGAGTAATCGTAATCTTCAGTCAGCCTGCGTGGAGTTAACCTATTTTTAGGTTTCGGAATTTCTAGACTATTCAAGTGCGAAGGACCTATTTGAATTGTTTGGCTGTGTAGAGGAGGCAGTGGAAGTTTCAATCTCACCGAGGAGGAATAATAGAGGGAAACGGTTCGGTTTCGCCCATTTTGCAGGTATAGATGATGGTAGGTTATTCGCGGTCAGGCTCAATAATATTATGATTGCCAGGAGAAAGATACATGTCAATCTTCCTCATTTTCAAAGGGGAAAACCGGTAGGAGTCTTGGGGATTGTCCATCAGAATATCGGAGGAGGGGGTTCCAAGGGGGTTAAGGAGGCGGCGGAGGGGAGTTCTAGAAGGGGCAATAGAACTTTCGCGGCGGTGGTAGGGGGAGCAATGGGGTGCAATGATGTATGTATCAGGGGAAGTGCCCATAAGTTTCAGTTTCAAGTCTAATGTGGAAGACAAAAACAGATTTCTGAAAGCTTATGTTGGGAAAGTTCTCATTCCAGGGTCAGCTTACAATATCAAATCTTACACGGAGATGGAGGGAGTCTTTGCTGTCAGAGTAACTCCGTTGGGAGGGGATGTATGTCTGTTGGAGGATAGGGAGTCGAGATTCATCGAAGACTTGATTGTTGAAGGGGAGACACGTGGAAAAGCTGGTTTTCTGAGGTTAAGAGGTGGAGGAAGAAATGGTGGGTGATAGTAGGGATGTTTGGCTGAGAATTTTCGGTATCCCTGCTCATGTGTGGAAGTCTGAGTTTTTCGTGGCTCTGGCGGAGGAGTGGGGGAAATTCATTTGCGTGGACGAGAAAACAGCGAAAGGGAAAGCTTTTGATGTTGCAAGGATGATGGTCAAGGTTAATTTATAATTCAAAACCCCTGAATTCTTTCCTGTTAGTATTGATGGTAAGATGTTTAAGTTAGTTGAGAGAGACGGTGCGATGGGATTGTTGAGAAATAAAGTTCAGCCGCCGGGCAGTATGGACTCTGATTCTTCTTCTTCAGCTGACTCTGAAAGGGTATGGCATGAGGTTAATGGAGTAGAACAAGAGGACGTAGGCACATATTTTTCTTCCGATCCCATTCATCAGTTTTCATATAAGGGAATTTTGATGCTCGGCGATGGCGCAACATCCTGCGATCCAGTAGGATTTGATAACTGTGTTTTGCCAGAAGATGGAGGTTTGGTATATCAGATGGGTTTGTTTTCGAATGCGGTTCTGCTGGGCAGGGAAGAGAACAACGCCACTGCTGAGAAGAAAACAGAATTGGGAGGTTTCGATAAAGAAGTGTCTCGGTTTCGTGCAGAGTCTTCTTCTCTGGATCAGGAACCGAATAACGTTGCTGCGAGTTTCAAAGGTGCAGGTTTTGACTCTTTGCTCTCTGCTGTCAAGTGTTCCTTAGAAGATTCTCAAGCGGTGCTGAACAAAAAACGAGGCCAGAAGTTACTTAAGAGAAAGTCCGTTAACAGGTTAGGGAGTGTTTGCAAGGGTGGAGGGAATACTTTCGTTTGTAACGCAGGTAAATGTTTGAAAAAACATAACAGTAGCAGTAAAGGGAAATGCCGAAAAGGAGATCATAGTTGAGAGCATGGGGGAACTTTTCTGTTAAACTTCACTACCGGGTCGGGGAGTCTTGATGGTTCACAATGTTTGATTTTTTATGGAGATCATAATGAGGAGTCCGATATAGTCAGAAACAATGGGCGTCAATGGAAGTTTTTGGAAAAGGATATTGGTGGGAAATTGTGGGAAGCTATAGCGGCCTTGGGGGTGGTTGATGTGGACGGTTGCGGCAAGAAACTTTGTTTGAGCAGTGGCATAGAAGAGGGGAATTATGACAACCGGGAAGGGCGGAAGGAGCTTACCATCGGGGACTCGTGATCATTGGATCTTTGAACATTAGAGGGGGCGTCAATTCTCTCAAGAGGAAGAGAATTTGTGCTATTATTAAAAAATATAAGGCGGATATGTTTTTGATTCAAGAAACTAATATCACTAACATGGCGTAAGGTATAGCGAATAGCTTTTGGAATTCTCCGAAGGTTGGGTTTTCCTTTTCTAACTCTTCGGGAAGGTCGGGAGGCTTGCTTACTCTATGGGATGGTAATAATGTGGAGGTTTTGTGTAGTTTTAAAGGAGATGGGTACTTGGGCACTAAAGTGGAGTGGAAGAATAATTATTATTATTATATTGTTAATATCTATTCATCTTGTATTTTGAGTAAGAAGAAGGAGTTGTGGAAGGAGCTTATTGAATTGAAAGATATGTTTAAAGATGGAAAGTGGATTATGGGAGGGGACTTTAATGCTACCAAAAACTCTAGATAAAGGAAGGGGAGGGAGGTGGCGGCAACATTATTGGAACAGAGCTCTTTTCGGAATTTATTGATAAAAGCCTTTTGGTTGATGTTCCGTGTAAAGGTAAAAAATTCTCTTGGTATAGTGGTGACGCAAATCTATGAGTAGGCTTAACTGTTTCCTTGTTTCTAGTAGCATTGTCTCTTCTTGGGGTGTGGTTGGCCAACTCATTGGTGTTAGAGACATCTCGGATCATTGCCCAGTTTGGCTTATGACGGATAATTTGGATTGGGGACCTAAATCATTTAGATTCAACAACGAGTGGTTTTCGCTTGATTCTTTCCTTCCGTTTATGGAGAAAGAATGGAAGGATATGAAGGTGGAAGGAAGAGGTGATTTTATTTTAAAGGAAAAGCTCCGATTATTAAAAGATAAACTTAGAAGGTGGAACAAAGAGGTTTTCAGGAAGATAGAGTTGGAGATGGAAGATGGTGTCTGGGATTTGAATATCGCTCATGAAAGGTTAGTTTCCAATCATCTTGCTTCTTTTGATGATAATCTTGCTTGTAGGAAAGAATCTAGTGTTAGATTTTGGAGGAATTTGAAAATTAAAGAGAATATGCTTCTTCAAAAATCTAGAGTGAAGTGGATTAAGGAGGGAGATTCCAATAGCGGTTTTTTTCACAAGGTGATGAAACAAAGGAGAAGGATTAATCATTTAGGGTCGATTATCACTCCGGAAGGAGTGGTGGAATCGGTAGAAGATGTTAAAGAGGCGGTTTTCAATTTTTTCAAGAACAAATTCGTGTAACCGGAGGAGACTAGGCCGGTTTTGAATGTTATTCTTTTTAATTCTATCAATGGTTTGGAAGCGGAGGACCTTGAAAAGCCTTTTTTAGAACCCGAAATTAAAGAAGCGATTAGGGAGTGTGGTGGAGACAAAAGTCCGGGTCCAGATGGTTATTCCTTTCTATTCATAAGGAAATGTTGGTTTTTTATTAAAGAAGACTTTCTTCGCTATTTCGAGTATTTCTTTGACAGGACCATTATTTCCAAGGCGATCACCTCTTCTTTTTTGACTTTGATTCCGAAGAAAGCCAATCCGGTTTCTTTGGGAGACTACCGTCCTATTTGCTTGGTAGGGTGCATGTATAAAGTGGTTACTAAGCTCTTGGCGGGGAGACTTAAAAAGGTGTTGTATTATTTAATCTCGAATTGTCAAAGTGTGTTTGTTCCCGGTAGGCAATTGTTAGACGGTGTCTTGGTGCGAATGAAGTGGTTGATTTTGCTAGAAAAGAAGGTAGTAAATGCATGCTTTTTAAAGTTGATTTTGAGAAGGCTTATGACAAAGTGAGTTGGAATTTCTTAAGGTATATGATGAAAAGGATGGGATTTGGGGTGATTTCGATTTGGAGGGGGTTAGTCCTTCGGGTAGTGTGGCGGCTTTGAGGAATTTTGTGGAAGGTTCGGTAGGGCAGAATGAGGGGAGGGATGGAGTGGAGTGGTTCAATAATGAGGACATGGATTTTTTGGTGGCTAGTTGTTATTCTTTTCTTTTGAAGGGCTTCACTCTGTTCGGTCCTTCTAACGAACATGATGAAGCTTTTGGGCTATTATGGAAAATGGAGGTGCCTTTCAAAATCAAAGCATTTGGTTGGAGACTTTTTCACCATAGGCTCCCTACCAAGGATTTTTTGGTGCATAGAGGTATCTTTATTCCTTTAGATAATCTTTTTTGTTCTTTATGTGGTGTTGCCTTAGAAAAGAGTAGGCATACTTTTTTTGTTTGTTGAGTGGTAAAAAGGATTTGGAATGAAATAGCTTATTGGGTCGGTATAGGAGATAGGGTGGAGGAAGAGTGCTTACCAAGTTTTATGGAGTGGCACTCCTTCTTTAAGGTGTGGTTTGGCTAGCGGTCACGTGGTGTCTTTGGTTAGTTAGAAACGGAGTGTGTTTCTGGAATGATGGGTGGAGCGTCAACAACATCGTTTGGAACATTAAACTTACGGTGTGGAGATGGTCCTTTTGCGGGAATATTACTAATTCCAATTACAATTTTCACGATTTTTGTAAGGACCCTTTGTTGTTCCTTTTGTAAGGGTAATTGGTTTGTAATCTTCCTTTTTGTCAGAGTTTTCCGTTGTTCTTTGTAATCGGGCTTGAAAGCCCTTGTACGGCGTAGTGTCTTATATATATAATCCCTTCCTTATGAAAAAAAAAAAAGTTGGGAGATCAAGGTATTTTTCCTAATTTGTTGGCATTTTTATAGACTTATTGATGTTTATCATTTGGCCATGAGCATGCTGGTGTAAATAAAAAATACTCTAAAGCTCATTAGCTTCTTCTATTGCAGCCCTGCATAAAAATTAAAATATCACCAACAAAAAATAGATGGTGTATCGTAGGGGAATTTTGGAAATAGCAAGAGGATAAATACAACACCTACTACGAATTTTAGAGATTAAAATAAATATAACATCAGCACAAAGAATAACAAGTAAGGAGAGGGAGATATCTCTATCTACAACCAAGTCTAACGGTTGAGAATGGAAACGGCATAATAGCAGTTGAAGTTGAGAACTACCATAACTTGTAAAATTAAGGAATTTGTGAGAGAATAAATCATGTTAACAAATCTTTAAATTTTAAAATAAATGTTACTTTTTTACACAACTATACTCACATTATGTTTATGCAAGTTGTTACAGTTCATTCCATGGTAGAACCAAAACAATTAGAATATTTAAAAAATTAAAAAAAAAAAAAAAAAAACCTTCACATTTTGACAACACTAGTGTAATGTGATTCTCATTAATTGTGGTTCTCACAATTAAACTAGTGTTGTTAAATAACATCTTGGTGTTATCTTAATGTGATGGTTTTTAAATTTTGTAAATATGATAATCGTATTGGTGCCGCCATGGGATCAACTATAATTGCTTCAATAAGAATAATTTGAATAAAATTATCTAATAAAATAACATTTAATCGAAAATTTAAAAATGTGTTGATGTAAATTATAAGCTAATTGTTGTTTTTTGTGTTCAATTTAATTAACATGGAAATTAAAGGGTGCAATTGTTTACATAGAAGTGGACAATGTATACTTTATCTAAATGTAGAACACTAAAAATAAAACCAAAAGATAATAGTAGAAGAAAAGGGAGATATACTTTATGCATCACTGCAATGTTTTTAGCAACATCATTCGAAAAATTGACATGTCACATAGACTTTAAAGCTCTGGATTATACTTATTTCTTAAACATATTTTCATAGTATCATCCACTCTCTTTTTGAATAGTTCTATCTTTTTCCTTAGCATAACCACTCCAAAGGTCTCCCTTTTTGAACACCAGCATTCAATTGTTTGTAATACTATATGCTGCTAAATCCTACAGTTTTGTTGTAATTCATTGTGAATAAGATAAAGAAACCGGAAAGAAAAAGAAAAAGGTTCTTTGAAAGTTAGAACCATTTATCAGATAATAATCTTTAATACTATAACCTTGTAATGATGCAGATAATGATTTCATATAACTACATATAATTCATAGATGACCTAACCATACTACTGAAAAGCAATGTCATACATATCAGTAGAATTGATGATACGTCGTAGAGAATCTTATTAGTCAAGTTTGTTATGTAAAGCAAATTTAAAAAGTGTTAAGAGTAAAACATGATATAAGAAGAGTTTACATGAAAATCCCAAAAATCATTTTGCATTAATTAAAAATAAAAGAAAAATCCATGAGAGATTGGCAAATATGAGATGCACAAAGGTGAATAAGTAACAATTGAAAGTGATAGAAAATAATCAATATAGCAAGTGTTACATAGGGATTTGAATTACAAAAATCTGGAATCCAATGTCTCATGGAACACTTCTTGATATATCTGAATTTCAGCAACGAAAAGTTAAATAGAAATTTTAATGGACAACATATCAAGGAGAGTGAAAATGATCTCTGCATCACGAAATATTTTGGAATAGTTTGATTAACCTAACCTTCTTTTTATAATACACTAGATCACCGACCCGTGCTTCGCACGGATATATTAGAAATAAAATTACATTTTTTATAACAATTAATATTTAATTTTTTATTTACATACAAATTTATTTTATAGGCCATTTAAATTATGTTTGCAATTATATTATTACTATTTTAATGTGAAAGCATATAAAATTATGTTGTAGCTCATTTAAATTATATTTGTAATTATACTATTAATTTTTTAATATGAAAGACAATAAATTAAAAAAAAAACTATGATAATCTAAAATGTATAAATTTAAAGAAATAAATATTAATTAACAAAAGAATATTATTAAATACTTCTTTGTAGACTACATGTGACGTTGTATCTATATCTTCACATTCATCATTGGTCTCTAATATCTTTAACCATTTCCTTGAAGTAACCCTTGATATGAGAACATATAGTTGTCCGTGAGAAAAAAAATTGATTGTGGTAGATATACTCTAACATGTTTGAGTGAGTATCCTTACTTTTATTGATAGTGGTGCAAATGAAAGAATAAAAGGAAATTGACGTTGTTGAAATTTAAAAGAGATTCTTTTTTCAGAAGCATAATTAAAAATATAAAAAATAGTTAATTAAAAAAATAAAATATATTTTAGAGTTGTTACTTAAGTTTAATTGTCCATTGGAATTCATCATAGTATCATAGTATCGTATATATGTAGATTATTTTACATGTATATGTAGATGTAGATGTAGATTTCTATTTTTATTTAATTTTATTATTAAAATGATCAATTCCACTTCAAGACATTTGATATGTACTACTATTAATGTGTATAAGACCGTAAACCAATACATACTGAAAAATTTATACACAAATATTAATTACACCGCTTATGTAAAACATCATCAAAGAAATATTTGAAGAATAAATTATACATTTTTTATATTTAACATTTCTCTAGGTGATAGATGATTATGAAATTTTAGTTGATATTATACTCTACACTAAATATTATGTCCAAACATAATACTTGTTTGTTCAATAAACACTTTATATGATGGTAATATCACAAAAATTTGAGAAATCATTATACTTATTCTACAATACTTACATCTATGTCGAATTGAAACATTGCACCCATAAAATAACAAACTAACAAAAAATATATCAATACAATAGGATTTTTATCGATGTATACATTAGATGTATATATTAGAGTTAAAGACATTTACTTATGCACCTACATGAATAATCATTTCATAGAACTCCCAAGCATGCAACAATGATGCAACACAAAGTTATGATCTTCTCCTGATTCAAATCATCAAATAAAAGATAATTAGATAGAAAGTTATAATAGTAGAGAAATAAAAGTTGTATCAATATAAAAGAGAATTGAAATATTTATAATATAATAATTTGAGTCTCTATTCTCTCACAAAAACTAATATTGAGGAGTATAAGTTAAGAGATACTATAATTTTTATCATATAAAATTGAAGAGACCAACGATTTGTATTTAGAACACATTAATACTTCAATATCACATATTTATATACAAAATGATAACTGACATCATAATAACAAATAATGACTAATAAAACTATTAATTAAAATTTATATTAATACAATAAGAAATGATAAATGATCATAATCATGAAAAAATATGAGTTACAAAATATTAAAAAAATGTAGCTTAAGGATTAAGAATATGAGTTTCACAATGTATTTATTTATTTTATCAAAATCTTGTAGTAATAATCTAATAAATTACTACAAAAAATAATAATGTAACAATTTGACTTATGTGTTTTTCCTCAATAAATTATAAAATTAATTTATTTTAATAAATACATTTTTACTATAATAAATTATGAATAGAATTTTTTATAATAATAAATTATTAAACTAAATTTATTAAATTATAAAAATAATGAAGTAGATGATTGAAATTAATGAAACTTTACATTAATAGTTTAATAGTCTTACAAAAATATAATTGTAGGTTTTAATAAAATATTTACTAATAATTTTAATAAAAAAATAACTTAATAAATTGGCATATGTGGTTTTTCTATATAAATTTTAAAATTAAAAATATTTTAATGAATGAATTTGTATTATAATAAACTAAGAATTGAATTTATAAAATAATATTTAACTACGAAATTTTATTTATTAAATTTTAAATTTTTTTTATAACTTATTTATCATATAATGTTCATGAAATTAATAATATAGTAATGTTTGTATCATATAACTTCCATGAATTAAAGGTATTGATGAGTTTTTGAAATGAATTTATATTTTATATATTTTGTATATACATTTTTATTTTTTATTTTTCCTCTATTATAACTTATTTATATAAAGAATCTTAACATATAATTTCATGAGTAAAAAAGTATTTATTTGTTAGAAATGACATATATAAATTTAAATTGTAGTCATATTTTCTTAGTTCTTCCATGTTATATATATATATATATATATATATATATATATATATATATATATATATATATATATATATATATATATATATATATATATATATATATTTGTAATATTATTATTATTATTATTATTATTATTATTATTATTATTACTATTATTATTATTATTATAACTATTAATATTTATAATTTTTGTTATATGTTTTTATTATGTAACTTCCATGAATTAAAGGTATTGAAGAGGTTTTGAAATGAATTTATATTTAGTATATTTTGTATATTTATACGATTATTTTTTATTTTTTCTCTATTATAAATTATTTACAGAAAGAATCTTAACACATAATTTCATGTATAACAATATTTATTTTTTAGAAATGATAAATATAAATATAAATTGTAGTTATATATTTTTTTTGTTATTCCCTATATTAATATAATTAGTTGGATAATATACTATTATTATTATTATTATTATTATTATTATTATTATTATGTTTTTAAATTTTAATTTTTTTATAACTTATTTATCATGGAAATTAGTATTTAATTTATAGCAAATTAATTATATAAAAGAATAACGGGTTCGGAGATATAACTAATAGATGCTTCAAATATATATATATATATATATATATATATATATATATATATATATATATATATATATATATATATATATATATATATATATATATATATATTTAAAAATATGTTTCATAATATGTGCCAAATCAACAATTTCTTAACATGCAAGTTATTAGATTATATGATAAATAATATATTGACATACCAAATATTAGATTATATGGTAAATAATATCGCTATTTGTTTTTAGACAGATAATAATAATAGATTATATTGCCTGATATAATGTGCGAATAGTTGATGCAAGTTGAGGAATTAAACCAAAATTTTGTGTAGACCGTAATGTAGTAAATTTAAAAAACTCATTACTTAAAATTTAAAATATATTTAAATCAGTATCATTAGAAAGTAGACTAAATTATAATAGTTGATATTTAATTTTTTAACATGGCAGATATTAGATTATATGATAAATAATATCTTGACATGCCAAATATTAGATTATATGGTAAATAATATCGCTATTTGTTTTAATACAGATAATAATAATAGATTATATTGGCTGATATAATGTGCGAATAGTCGATGATATTATTTTTAATAGTGGTAGTTGAATATTATATTATTATTCTCATTTTATTATTATTATTATTAATATTATAGTTTAATATTCTATTATTATTATTATTATTATTTTATATTATTATTCTCATTTTTATTTATTATATTAATATTGTAGCTTAATATTCTATTATTATTATTATTATATATTAATGTAGAAATAATTTAATAAATAATATTATTATTGTTATTATTAATAATTATTAATGTTGAATTAATTATTATTTTAATTGGTTTTATTGTTATTATTATATTTATTCTTAATGTAGGGTTAAATTAGTAAAATTAAAATTAGGGTGTAGGGTCATATTGGTAAAATTAGAATTAGGGTTTGCTCTTAGATTTGTTATCAGGTTGACATGTGGCTAGGGTTGCCATCATGACAACCTTCCATTTATATATATATATTAAGATTTCTGAAACCAAAAAAAAAGGAATGGTTTTTGATTTGGATGACCGGGTAATCAAATACTCCACATTTTATGGCATTGAATGATTCATATTTATTTTATTTTGTTTCAATGTCATTGGTGGGTCAACAAATCAATTCTCACATAAACTGAGTTATGGGATAGCGGTTTATAACTCTTATGCATATCAGAAATTATTTTTTTTGTCTTCTTCTACTTTCTTATTAATTTTTTTTCATTTTTTTTTAGGGTAATTTAGAAGTATTTATTGTTAATTTTTAAGTAATTATTATTAGTAGATAAAATTTTAAATATTTCAATTTTATATGAAATTTATTAATGATAATTTATATATTTAATATTAGTTTGATATAGATCACCTATTTATGTTACCTCATTTATTTAAGAGTTAATTTTACACTGTCATCCAATAGAAAGCTATCAATTAGCCATGTCATTATATTATTTTTTAAATAAATGAGTGGTTTAATTGGATACATGGTAGTGATTGATTGACAGTGTAAAAGTATTTTATACTGTCAGTGCATTACCCCTTTTCTCTTTATTTAATATGATTAATGAGTCGACAAATCAATCTCGCTTAAACTAAATAATGGGATAGTGATGTTATAACTCTTACACATATCAGCCTTTTTTATTTTTGTCTTCTTCTATTTTCCTATTAATTTTTTTTCATTTTTAGGCTAACTTAAAAGTAATTATAGTTAAATTTTAAGTAATTATTATTAGTAGATAAAATTTTAAATATTTATATATTATCTAAAATTTATTAATAATAATTTATATTTTTAATATTAGTTTGATATTGATCACCTATTTATTTCACATCATTTATTTAAGGGAAAATACCCTTTTTCGTCCTTTAACTTTGGCTCGGGGTCCATTCTGGTCCCTTAACTTTTAAAAAGTGCAAATCAATCCTTTAATTCTTAAAAACGGAGCACGTTTGTCCTTCCGTCTGACTCTGTTAGTAAGCGTTCAAATTAATTGCATATGTGGCATTTTGATTGTCTGACGTGGCATTTAATTGTTATAATCTTAAGTGTTGTGAACTAAACACCTCATTCTGAACATTTCAAGTACTTACCCATTGTGAAGAAAAAGCTCGTAGTGCAGCGAAGAACGTTGAAGGCGTATCGTCGTGCAGTGAGGGAGGCCATCCTCAAAGCTTTTGCAACCAGGTTAGAAAGTTCATGATATGTGGCTTGTCTGATTGTGGTAGAAATAAGGGTTTTTGCATGTTTCAGTGTTAGAATTTAGGGTTTTATTTTGCTAAATATTGGAAATCCACGGTTTTTCTTCTGATAAATTAGGGTTTCATAGTAAATCGATTGTTTGCATGTATGTATTTAATCTGAGTAATTAGAGTTTTACATATTTATGATTTTAGGTGAAATGGACGAGTATATCGTACTCACAATTCACCATAGTGGTGAATTTGTTGATGTTGATCTTAGAGTTTATAAAGGAGGGGAAGTTTCTGAGTTGAAAATAGATGTTGACACATGGAGTTACTTTAAGCTGACAGATTCACTTAAGTGTTTAGGGTATAGGGATTTTGAGAAAATCTATTACAAAGACCCAACATTTGGGATGCAACAACTGAATGATGATGCAGGAGCATTAGAAGTAGCCGATATGTATAAGGTTCATTTAGGTGTAGACATTTTTATTAAACACACAATTGGGCAGGCTGAGTTTGCAGACCCAGCAGGGTTAGAAAATGTTGTAGGTGAGGAGCATGGTGTCACTGAGGAGCATGTAAGAGATGAGGAGGAGAGGGTAGTTGAAGAAATGCTTTCTAAGTTGCATGAAGAAGTGACTGGTAACTCTAATGAAGCTGAGCTGGAGGATGAGGATGAGAATATTGGTTTGGAGGCTGAGAAGGTTGTGTTAGAGGCTGAGAAGGTTGTGTTGGAGGCTGAACATGCTGAACATGTTATTTGGGAGGCTGAGAAAGATTGTATGGAAAATGAGAAAGATGACAGTTCTGATAGTGGTGAAGTGGATGATTCCATAAGTAGTGATGATAGTGAATACAAATATGACAGTACTCTTGATGTTGAATTTAATGATTCTTCTGATGGTTATGAAGATATAGATGAGGATGAATTGGACAATCTAGTTGAACATGATGAAGAGAGAGATGAGGGTGTTAAAATTGGGAGTGGTAGTGAGAGTGAAGGTTTGGTTAGTGGGTGTGACAGTGATGACAGTTATGGTGTGCAAAAAAAAGATATCCCTATGTTTAAGATTCAAAAGAATATGGCTGATTTCAAATGGGAGGTGGGTTCCTACTTTAGTTCAAAAGATGATTTCAAAGAGGCAATCACATCATATGCTGTTCATAGTGGAAGAAACCTAAAGTTCGCAAAAAATGATAATGTAAGAGTGAGGGTAAAGTGTAAGGATGGATGTGATTGGGAAGCCTATTGTGCTAAATCCTCAAGGGAAGAAACTTGGCAATTAAGGAAGGTGAATGATGTACATAGGTGCAGTATGATTATTGTCATGAATTACTAAGAACAAATCCAGGTTCCACAGTGAAGGTTGGTGTTGAACCATCTCAAGAAGGCTCACAAAATCATTTGCCATACTTCAAAAGGTTGTATATATGCCTTGCAGCATGTAAGCAAAGTTTTAAGTTTTCTAGGCATGTAATAGGGTTGGATGGTTGTTTTCTAAAGGGGCTATGTGGAGGGCAAATACTAGCTGCTATAGGTAGGGATCCAAATGATCAAATGCTACCTATAGCATTTGCAGTGGTTGAAGGAGAAAATAGAGACAGTTGGACATGGTTCTTGGAGTTATTGATTGATGACCTTGGTGGAAAAAATGAGTGCCTCACATACACCTTCATGTCAGACCAGCAAAAGGTATTACCTTTCTTTTGTTTTTAATTAATTTGATTATGGTTTCTATTGAATTTTGTATTTTTATTTCTATTTCTTTGACTGTGTTGCAGGGATTATTACCAGCCATGGATGAACTGTTGCCCAATGTAGAGCAAAGATTCTGTGTCAGGCACTTGTACAACAATTTCAGGAAAAGATATCCTGGGAAAATGCTTAAGGAAATAATCTGGAGGGCTGCTAAGGCTACTTATGCTCAGGCCTGGGAAAGAGAGATGAAGAGGATGAGGCTGATAAATGAAGAAGCATACCTACATATGATGAAGACACCTCCAAGATTTTGGAGTAGATCTTACTTTAGAGGGACTAATAAATGTGATGTTGTAGTGAATAACTTGTCTGAATCTTTCAACAGTGTTATTCTTGAAGCAAGGTCCAAACCCCTAGTGACTATGGTAGAGGAGATAAGGACATATTGTATGGAAAAATGGGCAACAAATAGAATGAGGTTTCAAAAATTGGCTGATGATAATGTGCTGCCTAACATTAGAAAGAAGGTTGATAGAACAAGTACTTACACAAATTCATGGATTGTGAGGTATGAGTTATCTATTGTAATATGTTACTTTACAATTTTCCATCAAATCTCTAAGTTTGTTATTATTGTGTAGGATGTCTGCTGAACACATATTTGAGGTTCATCATGTAGAAAACCAAGCAGATAAATTTGTTGTGAATTTGAAGGAATGTGTGTGCACCTGTAGGAGGTGGGAATTAACTGGACTTCCATGTGTTCATGCATTAGCTAGCATTAAAAGTAGGAACTTCAAGGTTGAGGAATACATCCCTGCATATTATAGGAAGTCAATGTACATGAAAGTGTATTCATCTATAATTTATCCTTTGAATGGATCAAATCTATGGGCCAGAACTGAATATCCAGATGTGCTCCCTCCTAAGTATAGGAGGATGCCTGGGAGACCAAAGAAAAGGAGAAATTTGGAGCAGGGAGAGATAGATGGTTCTGACAAAAAAATGAGGAGAGTAGGATTGGCAATCAGGTGTTCAAGGTGCAAGAAACCAGGTCACAACAAAACAACATGTAAGATTACTCAGAGTACTCAAGGTACTCAACAGAACACTCAAGCAACTCAGCCAACTCAGCCTGCTACTCAACCTGTATCTCAACCTGCAGTGAATTTGTCTCAATCTGTGTCTCAACCTGCTGTGAACCTGTCTCAGCCTGCATCTGCACAAGGATCCAAGACATCTACTCAACCATCCAAGAAATCTACTTAACCATCCAAGAAGACAACTACAAGGCCAACAAAGTTGGGTGTTAGAAGACCAACAACCCCTTTTGTTCCCCCTGGACCAACTACACGACTTAGTGCTGCCAAGAATATGATTGGCCCAACTACAAGGAGGACAACACCAACCAAGAGGACAACACCCAAGAAAAAAAATTAGGAGGAGTGTCTAATGTTATGCTAATGTATTGCACTTTGTACCGATGTCATTTTGTGTAATGGTCTTAACTCATTTTGTGTCATTTTGTACTGATGTCATTTTGTGTCATGTTGAACAAGGTTATCTTAACTGTTTCTCTTTTTCATGTTGAAACTCAATCTGTGTACTGGTATTTTGTGTTATGCAAATGTGTGGCACTTTGTGTTGCAATGTTAAGGCACTATTGACTGAAATTCAGTATGTTACTTTTGTGTTATCACATCATATTCTTCTTTTCTGTTACTTTTGCAATGCTAATACAGGATTAAACTGAAATTAACAAAAATTCTGTATAGCAACAATTCTGAAAAATTTGTAAAATATTGACTGCTACTTTTTCACACTTTTAACACTATACTTCCACTGGTGGAAGACTTGCTTTAAAACTGCACAGAACACTTTTTACACTATACTTCCACTGGTGGATGTCTTACTTTAAAACTGCACTTTTTACTTTCTTGTTGAAAATGAAAATACAAACAAGTCTTATATATACCTAAAAGACTTCTGCTATACTAGGAAATTAAAACAAATAAATACTCTTAATATGCCATTATCTCTTGGCTTTTCCAGTACAAAACTCTTGGCCTTTCAACTACAAGAGACTCTTTATTTTTCATAAAAAAGTAAAAAGTGCAGTTTTAAAGTAAGACATCCACCAGTGGAAGTAAAGTGTAAAAAGTGTTCTGTGCAGTTTTAAAGCAAGTCTTCCACCAGTGGAAGTATAGTGTTAAAAGTGTGAAAAAGTAGCAGTCAATATTTTACAAATTGGTATCAGAGCATGTTCGTAAGGACATTTAAACTGAAATTTTGTGACAACTGAAATTAACAAAAATTCTCACTTCATTATAGCTTAAACATTACATTACAATAGATGAAGAATTACAATACAATATTTCTCGTTTCATTTCATCAAGAACATAATAATCACAAAAGCTGCACCTAAGATAACAAACATCGAGATTTTCTTAAACTTCATAATCTTGTTTATCTCCTTCCTTAATTCTTCATTTGTCAGCTTTACTTTTTCAATCTCCATTGTTGCATCATCCAATTTTTTTGATAACTTTTCCAATCTGGCCATTATAACATGACCTTTGTCATCTTGAACATCCTCATAAAACCATTCAAAAAATCCACACCCATGTTGCCTTGTTCCCTGCATTTTACAAAGGAGATAATATGAACAATGGAGATAAAATGAGAACAACCTCGAAAATACAAACATACCTTAAAATGAGAACAACCCCAAAAATATTTTCCATAGCTCTTCGACTTTGATGACCTGCGAAGAGTAGCTGCATCTCCACAATGACAACTTGGCTTCCATGGAAGATTCTCCACCGTAAAAGAACTGGTTTTCATACTATCTTCGCTTTTCTGTTTCATGGAGGACGAATTGAAACTTGATTTTATCCCTAAATCCCTAACTTGATGTTTCATGGAGACGAATTGAAAGAAGAACCCAATTTACGTTATCCCTAATCCCAATTCTGGACGCGGCTAGGGCAAATTCTGGGGGAGCAATGGAGAATGAAATAGAAGATCCATGTCATGTGCCACGTATGCAGAATCAAACGGCCGTTTGTTCCAAATGGATGGAAAGGACAAACGTGCTCCGTTTTTAAGAATTAAAGGATTGATTTGCACTTTTTAAAAGTTAAGGGACCAGAATGGACCCCGTGCCAAAGTTAAAGGACGAAAAAGGGTATTTTCCCTTTATTTAATATGTTGTTTGTTCTTTAATTTAATCATAGTTGTGTACATCAACACATTAATGTAATAATTTAAACGGTTAATATTATTTTATCCCTCTCATATAGATGATTCTAAAACAAAAATTGAGAATCTAACTTTTTCACGTGAAAATTTTGTTGTTTTAGATTTTATGGACAACTGACTCATCAAAAACGTTAATGTGGGATGCTGATTGGGATTTTTTTTCTATTTTTAAATGGTAATATGCTTACATGAATTTTTATTTGGGAGCAAATAAGAATAATTTTATTCCAAAAAAGTGTTTAGTACAATAGCCCCGATCAAAAGATCCAAGCATCCAAAAGACTACAAGAACACAAAAACTCAAATCAAGTCAACTAATATTCAAGGATGTTGCAGTAGGCTGCTAGCTTTGTGTTTCCACCAATCCTCAGCTTGATGTTTTGGATAATACTTTGGCTAGTTAAGTCCAAAGTGGTGATAACATTGAAGATCTTGTGATTTCTAACAGTCCAAGTTGAGTACACCATTTCAGCAATAGCAATCTGCAGAACTCTACTTTGGCTATTCTTTTTGCTCACAGTTTTACTTAACCAATCCAGCTCCAAAAGCCACCCATGTGGAGTATGCTCTATCTTAAGCCAATGTAAAATTTGTGTCCAAATATTACTAGTAACCCTGCATTCAAAAAATATGTGTTAACAGCTTTCACAACCTCCAAAATAAATGCAATTGCCATCAGTGCTAAATCCAAACTTTGTCAAACGATCTTTGGTCATCAATCGGTTCCTCCAAGCTAGCCAAAGAATAAAGATCGCCCTAGGTCGAGCTCCAATTCAAAAGAAGATCTTTCTCCATTGGACATTAGGTTTGATCCCCTGCTGACTTTTATACATTCTCCTGGTATTATATTTCTGGTGCAGTAAATATGGACATGAAATTATTATTATTATTACTATTTTTTAATTATTTTTAATTTCACATGGCTTTTTCTTTTTTTTTTAACTTAAACCTATAAAAGGTGAAAATATCATAAAGTTGCACACAATGAGACTTGAATCATGGGGAATGAATCGAGTGACTTTACTATTTGGTGACTTTAGTCTAAGTGAATGAATGATTAAAATAAATTATTTTGATAAGAGATGATGTTTGATTTAGAAAAGGACAGTGACAAAGTCACCAAAATCACTGAATGTTAAAGTCATTCAAACATTGTCCAAAATCGTGATCTCTCCCTCATAGTTCAAGTGTCTTATCACTAGAACAAGTTTTTTATTTTCTGAAAGTTATCCATTTAAATGCATAAATTATAAAATATAAATATAGAATATATTATGTTTTCAAAAATGTATAATATTATAAAAACTGTATATATTATGAAAACTATATATTATTGTTTCAAAAATGTTTTAAAATAGTATATATTATAAAAGTTGTATATATTTTATTTTCAAAAATTATAAATTATAAAAATTATACATATTTTTTTTATCTACTTTAATCTGTTTAATTTGTCAATGAATGTATTTAATCTTGAATATATGTTATTCAAAAATAGAAATTAAATTATTAAATCAAAATGAACAAAATATATATTTATATATTTTTTATATGTATTTTTTATTTTATTTCATATAAATTAAAAAAATTATTGTATATGTAATTAAATTTTAATACATAATATTGTAACTATATTATTTAAAATATGTTGAATATATTAATGTTAAATATACTATTCAAAATATTTTATTTTGAATATTCTACATATTTGACTAATATATTTTATTCACCATAAAAAAATTATTCAATATATTTATATTGTAAATATTTTTAAATATATTTTAATTATCTTAAGAATATATTTAACATTAATACATTCAACATATTTTGAATAATAAAATTACAAGTTCGTGTATTAAAATTTAAATTACGAATAAAATATTAAATTTATGTTAAATTGTACTCGTCAAAAAGTACATAGTGTGCGTGTTTCCTCTGCAAGAGCAGGGATACTCATAGATCATTGCAGGTTAACTATATGTTTGGATAGTGAAGGCTTTCTCACGGCGGCGACTTTAACACCCTAACTTTAGTTGTCTAATTTTAGTTGAATTTATATTTGTTTATTTATTTTAAACTAATTATATATATTAGAAATATTAAGAGAAGTGGAGATATTTTAGAGATGTGAGAAAATTTAAATTTATTTAAAATTAGAGAGAAAGAGTTGAAGGTGTGGAGAGATTTAGAGATAATAATAGAAATATTATTTTAACATAGATAATTGAGTTATTAGGATAATTATATAATTATTATTTTAATTAATTTAGATTATTATTTGAATTAAAAATAAAATAATAGACATAGAATTTTAGTGAGGGTGAGAGGAGTAATCGAGATATAAGGTTAGAATAAATAGATAATATAAGGGGAAGTGTTGTCAGATCGTGAAATTGATAAAAGTTGGGAAAAAAGGCTAGAGAGATGGAGCTTAGGAAGGAATACAGCAGAAGATCCCAAAGGACAATAGTTCTTCGATCGACATATTCGAGGTAAGGTGGAAACTCTTTACTTATGGGTATTTAGGCAGTCGGATAGTGAGGGATCCTTACCCTCCTATCTTTTTCATCTCCTTCTGTGAATAGGTTGTTGTGGTTGTAGCCAAAAAGGGTTTGGAAAAATCCTTTGAAGCATTAATTGATAGATTTCTCTCTTATTCTCATGACTATGTTATGATGCCACATTAGATTAAGGTTTCTAATACGATGACACATTGGATTTAGGGTTAGGGTTGTGTTCAAGGTTGTCATCATAACAATCTTAGATTTAACATTAATATATTCAACATATTTTGAATAATATAATTACAAGTTCGTGTATTAAAATTTAAATTACGAATAAAATATTGAATTTATGTGAAATTGTACTCATCAAAAAGTACATAGTGTGCGTATTTCCTGTAACACCCTTCTAAACCCTCGCGACAATTAATAATTAAATCAGAGTACATGCAACCAAGGGTGCCACAATTGATAATAAAATAAACAAATATATGTCACTGTCATGCATTTACTAGGGAATAATCCTTCATAACTCATCAACCTCATGTTTACACAGCGGAATAATTATCAAAATAACATTTCATCATCAATACCACAAATCCTCAAAATTAATTCAAAACAAAACAGAGTTATTAAATTAATTTCAAAACATAGTGTTCCCCAGTGTTACATCTATCAGAGCATGACACCTAACGCTAACTAAACAAAGACTCATGAGCTAATCCTCACCGAGTCGAAGCCGATATCCTCAATCTGAAATATATAATGTAAGGGTGAGTCTCATCGCAGATTCCCAGATTGTCCTTTCTAAGCGCGTTTCGGCAAACAAACTCCGACGCTCTTGAATTTTTCTGTAATTTTCGATACAAAATCAGCCTTCGGGCCAAACATACAAAATGTCGGGAACATCGAGACGGAGTTTCCAGTAAAATTTCAACTCAATCGAGTAAACGGTTCAGGAGTTATGATTTTTTACCATTCGAAAACGACAGTTCAGCACCACCAGCCACACATACTTCTATAAGTCCCATAATCTTGGCCTTTCAGCTCTTGGACCATTTTGTCTCACTTTTAAATATAGCCATGGATTATTTTCGTGCGATTATCCATCATTAAGGGTTCAGGGCTATAAGTATAAGCTATGAACATCATTTTTATTCTCTCCAATTTTATTTTAGAATTCACATATTAGTTTGTATTGTGGTTCGCTTTTCCGTATTAAACCATTGCAAAACTCAACTGCATTTTTAATACAACTTTTGTTTTTTAGGTGTTCCGTTTAACTTGTTTTCTTTTATTTTCTTTATCTATTACTAGCGTTCAAACAGACACTCCCGTGTCCGTTTATCCCCTTTTTTTAATTTGCATTTTAACATGGAAAAACTCATATTGTTTCATAAATGTTGGGCTCTTATAAGAATGATAGATGTTATAAAGAATAAACTACATTAAAAATACATTAAAACCAGTTTTTTCTTGCAAGTAAAAATCAGTAAGTATGTATCTAGGGTAAGGTTCTAAATTTTGATATCCACATGTAACACTTCCATGTCCTCCAAATTAATTCATCCAGTAAAAAAATGGTAACATAAATTGTTAATTGACCTTTGATTTTCCAAATAAAAAATAAATAAAAGTTGAGAAAGCAAAAAAGTAGAGAAAAAAGAGATAATATATTTTTCATGTCACAATATGTCTATCCAAACATCTTTTTTTTTTTGGTCACAATATGTCTATCCAAACATCTTTTGCATGTGGAATCAATGGTTAAAAGAAAAAAAAATACTCATTAAATGAAGTGAATAAAGTTATTGATTTTCAAATCTTGTTTTATCAGATTTTCTTCTCACCAAACAATTGAGAGAGAGTCTAAGTGGTAAAAGACTGAATTTAATTTTGTGGAATTGAGAAAGATGAAGAGTGGTTAAGATGAGATGATTATGCAATCCTGATATAATTGAAAAAAGCTTTTGCCGTGATATAAATAAAATTGTGTGCAAACTAAATTTTTAACGTGTAGTAGTTATGAAACTGTTACTTGTGTATTCATAAATAATTGAAACTATTTTTAACATGTAGTGCAGTTATGAAATTTTTATTCTATAGTGTAGTTATGAAACTGCTTTGATAATGTAGCTAATTTTTATAAATGACAGAGTCACTGCAAATCTTATTTCCAAATTCTGTCATGAGAACCTTAGTGATACTCTGACTTTTAAACTTTTAACAAACGTCTCTATGAAAGTAAATATAGCATCATAGACCATTTTCCAGACCTAAAGGTGAAGATTGATATGTGATACATAAAAAGTCAAACTGTTTAACAAAAACATGAAAATATTGGTGGTCCAATAAACAAAATTCTATCCTAAAAAAATAGCTTTGCTTAACGGGTCTTAGCATGAAAATATGGGTTTTCAGGATCTAATATACAATTACATACTCTAAAAGGAAATGAATCTTACACTTCTCTATTTAAAATTCTTTGATAGCTATACAACCCTCATGAAATAATAGGATTAACGATGTATTTGGTTTGTCTTATATGAGAATCATAATCCTAGTACTAGTCTTTGATTAAAATTACAATCATCAAAATAATTAAACAATTGAATATCAATTTCGTTTTTGATTATCAAAATAGAAAAAAGATTTAGGCAATGGCTTTTATGAGGATGGTTTTTTCAGCATAGGAAAGCTTTTTCTCCTCCCAACCATTCACTTTGCTCCTAATTCTTCCTAAAATGATGTTGAAATTGTTTATTTCGAATATGCCAATTATAGTTGGGAGACCAAATTAATGCTTTTTCTTTTTTCATGTGTACACTATTGGCCTTTTTTCTCTCTCTAAAAATGTTGCCCTAACCTCTCTCTAGAAGGGGGTTGGGGTCTGCGTGCTTGCTGATGAGTGGCAATCGGCATTCCAAGGAGGAGGATGGATGGAGAACTTTTCAAGGTCGTCGGAATCTGGAGAGGTGGAGCTACAAATGTGACACCTTTCCTTTTGGGGGGAGTAATCGTAATCTTCAGTCAGCCTGCGTGGAGTTAACCTATTTTTAGGTTTCGGAATTTCTAGACTATTCAAGTGTGAAGGACCTATTTGAATTGTTTGGCTGTGTAGAGGAGGCAGTGGAAGTTTCAATCTCACCGAGGAGGAATAATAGAGGGAAACGGTTCGGTTTCGCCCATTTTGCAGGTATAGATGATGGTAGTTTATTCGCGGTCAGGCTCAATAATA
The DNA here is from genome assembly GCF_029867415.1 of Vicia villosa. Lineage (NCBI taxonomy): Eukaryota > Viridiplantae > Streptophyta > Magnoliopsida > Fabales > Fabaceae > Vicia > Vicia villosa. The sequence goes on along the minus strand of NC_081181.1, from coordinate 188,752,524 downwards.
TCATGATTGCCAGGAGAAAGATACATGTCAATCTTCCTCATTTTCAAAGGGGAAAACCGGTAGGAGTCTTGGGGATTGTCCATCAGAATATCGGAGGAGGGGGTTCCAAGGGGGTTAAGGAGGCGGCGGAGGGGAGTTCCAGAAGGGGCAATAGAACTTTCGCGGCGGTGGTAGGGGGAGCAATGGGGTGCAATGATGTATGTATCAGGGGAAGTGCCCATAAGTTTCAGTTTCAAGTCTAATGTGGAAGACAAAAACAGATTTCTGAAAGCTTATGTTGGGAAAGTTCTCATTCCAAGGTCAGCTTACAATATCAAATCTTACACGGAGATGGAGGGAGTCTTTGCTGTCAGAGTAACTCCGTTGGGAGGGGATGTATGTCTGTTGGAGGATAGGGAGTCGGGATTCATCGAAGACTTGATTGTTGAAGGGGAGACACGTGGAAAAGCTGGTTTTCTAAGGTTAAGAGGTGGAGGAAGAAATGGTGGGTGATAGTAGGGATGTTTGGCTGAGAATTTTCGGTATCCCTGCTCATGTGTGGAAGTCTGAGTTTTTCGTGGCTCTGGAGGAGGAGTGGGGGAAATTCATTTGCGTGGACGAGAAAACAGCGAAAGGGGAAGCTTTTTATGTTGCAAGGATGATGGTCAAGGTTAATTTATAATTCAAAACCCCTGAATTCTTTCCTGTTAGTATTGATGGTAAGATGTTTAAGTTAGTTGAGAGAGACGGTGCGATGGGATTGTTGAGAAATAAAGTTCAGCCGCCGGGCAGTATGGACTCTGATTCTTCTTCTTCAGCTGACTCTGAAAGGGTATGGCATGAGGTTAATGGAGTAGAACAAGAGGACGTAGGCACAGATTTTGCTTCCGATCCCATTCATCAGTTTTCATATAAGGGAATTTTGATGCTCGACGATGGCGCAACATCCTGCGATCCAGAAGGATTTGATAACTGTGTTTTGCCAGAAGATGGAGGTTTGGTATATTAGATGGGTTTGTTTTCGAATGCGGTTCTGCTGGGCAGGGAAGAGAACAACGCCACTGCTGAGAAGAAAACAGAATTGGGAGGTTTCGATAAAGCAGTGTCTCGGTTTCGTGCAGAGTCTTCTTCTCTGGATCAGGAACCGAATAACGTTGCTACGAGTTTGAAAGGTGCAGGTTTTGACTCTTTGCTCTCTGCTGTCAAGTGTTCCTTAGAAGATTCTCAAGCGGTGCTGAACAAAAAACGAGGCCAGAAGTTACTTAAGAGAAAGTCTGTTAACAGGTTAGGGAGTGTTTGCAAGGGTGGAGGGAATACTTTCGTTTGTAACGCATGTAAATGTTTGAAAAAACATAACAGTAGCAGTAAAGGGAAATGCCGAAAAGGAGATCATAGTTGAGAGCATGGGGGAACTTTTCTGTTAAACTTCACTACTGGGTCGGGGAGTCTTGATGGTTCACAATGTTTGATTTTCTATGGAGATCATAATGAGGAGTTCGATATAGTCAGAAACAATGGGCGTCAATGGAAGTTTTTGGAAAAGGATATTGGTGGGAAATTGTGGGAAGCTATAGCGGCCTTGGGGGTGGTTGATGTGGACGGTTGCGGCAAGAAACTTTGTTTGAGCAGTGGCATAGAAGAGGGGAATTATGACAACCGGGAAGGGCGGAAGGAGCTTACCATCTGGGACTCGTGATCATTGGATCTTTGAACATTAGAGGGGGCGTCAATTCTCTCAAGAGGAAGAGAATTTATGCTATTATTAAAAAATATAAGGCGGATATGTTTTTATTCAAGAAACTAATATCACTAACATGGCGTAAGGTATAGCGAATAGCTTTTGGAATTCTCCGGAGGTTGGGTTTTCCTTTTCTAACTCTTCGGGAAGGTCGGGAGGCTTGCTTACTCTATGGGATGGTAATAATGTGGAGGTTTTGTGTAGTTTTAAAGGAGATGGGTACTTGGGCACTAAAGTGGAGTGGAAGAATAATTATTATTATATTGTTAATATCTATTCATCTTGTATTTTGAGTAAGAAGAAGGAGTTGTGGAAGGAGCTTATTGAATTGAAAGATATGTTTAAAGATGGCAAGTGGATTATAGGAGGGGACTTTAATGCTACCAAAAACTCTAGAGAAAGGAAGGGGAGGGAGGTGGCGGCAACATTATTGGAACAGAGCTCTTTTCGGAATTTATTGATAAAAGCCTTTTGGTTGATGTTCCGTGTAAAGGTAAAAAATTCTCTTGGTATAGTGGTGACGCAAATCTATGAGTAGGCTTAACTGTTTCCTTGTTTCTAGTAGCATTGTCTCTTCTTGGGGTGTGGTTGGCCAACTCATTGGTGTTAGAGACATCTCGGATCATTGCCCAGTTTGGCTTATGACGGATAATTTGGATTGGGGACCTAAACCATTTAGATTTAACAACGAGTGGCTTTCGCTTGATTCTTTCCTTCCGTTTATGGAGAAAGAATGGAAGGATATGAAGGTGGAAGAAAGAGGTGATTTTATTTTAAAGGAAAAGCTCCGATTATTAAAAGATAAACTTAGAAGGTGGAACAAAGAGGTTTTCAGGAAGATAGAGTTGGAGATGGAAGATGGTGTCTGGGATTTGAATATCGCTGATGAAAGGTTAGTTTCGAATCATCTTGCTTCTTTTGATGATAATCTTGCTTGTAGGAAACAATCTAGTGTTAGATTTTGGAGGAATTTGAAAATTAAAGAGAATATGCTTCTTCAAAAATCTAGAGTGAAGTGGATTAAGGAGGGAGATTCCAATAGCGGTTTTTTTCACAAGGTGATGAAACAAAGGAGAAGGATTAATCATTTAGGGTCGATTATCACTCCGGAAGGAGTGGTGGAATCGGTAGAAGATGCTAAAGAGGCGGTTTTCAATTTTTTTCAAGAACAAATTCGTGTAACTGGAGGAGACTAGGCCGGTTTTTAATGTTATTCTTTTTAATTCTATCAATGGTTTGGAAGCGGAGGACCTTGAAAAGCCTTTTTTAGAACCCGGAATTAAAGAAGCGATTTGGGAGTGTGGTGGAGACAAAAGTCCGGGTCCAGATGGTTATTCCTTTCTATTCATAAGGAAATGTTGGTTTTTTATTAAAGAAGACTTTCTTCGCTATTTCGAGTATTTCTTTGACGGGACCATTATTTCCAAGGCGATCACCTCTTCTTTTTTGACTTTGATTCCGAAGAAAGCCAATCCGGTTTCTTTGGGAGACTACCGTCCTATTTGCTTGGTAGGGTGCATATATAAAGTGGTTACTAAGCTCTTGGCGGGGAGACTTAAAAAGGTGTTGTATTATTTAATCTCGAATTATCAAAGTGTGTTTGTTCCCGGTAGGCAATTGTTAGACGGTGTCTTCGTGGCGAATGAAGTGGTTGATTTTGCTAGAAAAGAAGGTAGTAAATGCATGCTTTTTAAAGTTGATTTTGAGAAGGCTTATGACAAAGTGAGTTGGAATTTCTTAAGGTATATGATGAAAAGGATGGGATTTGGGGTGATTTCGATTTGGAGGGGGTTAGTCCTTCGGGTAGTGTGGCGGCTTTGAGGAATTTTGTGGAAGGTTCGGTAGGGCGGAATGAGGGGAGGGATGGAGTGGAGTGGTTCAATAATGAGGACATGGATTTTTTGGTGGCTAGTTGTTATTCTTTTCTTTTGAAGGGCTTCACTCTGTTCGGTCCTTGTAACGAACATGATGAAGCTTTTGGGCTATTATGGAAAATGGAGGTGCCTTTCAAAATCAAAGCATTTGGTTGGAGACTTTTTCAACATAGGCTCCCTACCAAGGATTTGTTGGTGCATAGAGGTATCTTTATTCCTTTAGATAATCTTTTTTGTTCTTTATGTGGTGTTGCCTTAGAAAAGAGTAGGCATACTTTTTTTGTTTGTTGAGTGGTAAAAAGGATTTGGAATGAAATAGCTTATTGGGTCGGTATAGGAGATAGGGTGGAGGAAGAGTGCTTACCAAGTTTTATGGAGTGGCACTCCTTCTTTAAGGTGTGGTTTGGCTAGCGGTCACGTGGTGTCTTTGGTTAGTTAGAAACGGAGTGTGTTTCTGGAATGATGGGTGGAGCGTCAACAACATCGTTTAGAACATTAAACTTACGGTGTGGAGATGGTCCTTTTGCGGGAATATTACTAATTCCAATTACAATTTTCACAATTTTTGTAAGGACCCTTTGTTGTTCCTTTTGTAAGGGTAATTGGTTTGTAATCTTCCTTTTTGTCAGAGTTTTCCGTTGTTCTTTGTAATCGGGCTTGAAAACCACTAGTTCTCTTATATATATAATCCCTTGCTTATGAAAAAAAAAAAGTTGGGAGATCAAGGTATTTTTCCTAATTTGTTGGCATTTTTATAGACTTATTGATGTTTATCATTTGGCCATGAGCATGCTGGTGTAAATAAAAAATACTCTAAAGCTCATTAGCTTCTTCTATTGCAGCCCTGCATAAAAATTAAAATATCACCAACAAAAAATAGATGGTGTATCGTAGGGGAATTTTGGAAATAGCAAGAGGATAAATACAACACCTACTACGAATTTTAGAGATTAAAATAAATATAACATCAGCACAAAGAATAACAAGTAAGGAGAGGAAGATATCTCTATCTACAACCAAGTCTAACGGTTGAGAATGGGAACGGCATAATAGCAGTTGAAGTTGAGAACTACCATAACTTATAAAATTAAGGAATTTGTGAGAGAATAAATCATGTTAACAAATCTTTAAATTTTAAAATAAATGTTACTTTTTTACACAACTATACTCACATTATGTTTATGGAAGTTGTTACAGTTCATTCCATGGTAGAACCAAAACAATTAGAATATTTAAAAAATTAAAAAAAAAAAAACTTTCACATTTTGACAACACTAGTGTAATGTGATTCTCATTAATTGTGGTTCTCACAATTAAACTAGTGTTGTTAAATAACATCTTGGTGTTATCTTAATGTGATGGTTTTTAAATTTTTTAAATATGATAATCGTATTGGTGCCGCCATGGGATCAACTATAATTGCTTCAATAAGAATAATTTGAATAAAATTATCTAATAAAATAACATTTAATCGAAAATTTAAAAATGTGTTGATGTAAATTATAAGCTAATTGTTGTTTTTTGTGTTCAATTTAATTAACATGGAAATTAAAGGGTGCAATTGTTTACATAGAAGTGGACAATGTATACTTTATCTAAATGTAGAACACTAAAAATAAAACCAAAAGATAATAGTAGAAGAAAAGGGAGATATACTTTATGCATCACTGCAATGTTTTTAGCAACATCATTCGAAAAATTGACATGTCACATAGACTTTAAAGCTCTGGATTATACTTATTTCTTAAACATATTTTCATAGTATCATCCACTCTCTTTTTGAATAGTTCTATCTTTTTCCTTAGCATAACCACTCCAAAGGTCTCCCTTTTTGAACACCAGCATTCAATTGTTTGTAATACTATATGCTGCTAAATCCTACAGTTTTGTTGTAATTCATTGTGAATAAGATAAAGAAACCGGAAAGAAAAAGAAAAAGGTTCTTTGAAAGTTAGAACCATTTATCAGATAATAATCTTTAATACTATAACCTTGTAATGATGCAGATAATGATTTCATATAACTACATATAATTCATAGATGACCTAACCATACTACTGAAAAGCAATGTCATACATATCAGTAGAATTGATGATACGTCGTAGAGAATCTTATTAGTCAAGTTTGTTATGTAAAGCAAATTTAAAAAGTGTTAAGAGTAAAACATGATATAAGAAGAGTTTACATGAAAATCCCAAAAATCATTTTGCATTAATTAAAAATAAAAGAAAAATCCATGAGAGATTGGCAAATATGAGATGCACAAAGGTGAATAAGTAACAATTGAAAGTGATAGAAAATAATCAATATAGCAAGTGTTACATAGGGATTTGAATTACAAAAATCTGGAATCCAATGTCTCATGGAACACTTCTTGATATATCTGAATTTCAGCAACGAAAAGTTAAATAGAAATTTTAATGGACAACATATCAAGGAGAGTGAAAATGATCTCTGCATCACGAAATATTTTGGAATAGTTTGATTAACCTAACCTTCTTTTTATAATACATTTCTGAACCCAAAAAAAAGGAATGGTTTGTGATTTGGATGACCGGGTAATCAAATACTCCACATTTTATGGCATTGAATGATTCATATTTATTTTATTTTGTTTCAATGTCATTGGTGGGTCAACAAATCAATTCTCACATAAACTGAGTTATGGGATAGCGGTTTATAACTCTTATGCATATCAGAAATTTTTTTTTTGTCTTCTTCTACTTTCTTATTAATTTTTTTTCATTTATTTTTAGGGTAATTTAGAAGTATTTATTGTTAATTTTTAAGTAATTATTATTAGTAGATAAAATTTTAAATATTTCAATTTTATATGAAATTTATTAATGATAATTTATATATTTAATATTAGTTTGATATAGATCACCTATTTATGTTACCTCATTTATTTAAGAGTTAATTTTACACTGTCATCCAATAGAAAGCTATCAATTATCCATGTCATTATATTTTTTTTTAAATAAATGAGTGGTTTAATTGGATACATGGTAGTGATTGGTCAGTGCATTACCCCTTTTCTCTTTATTTAATATGATTAATGAGTCGACAAATCAATCTCGCTTAAACTAAATAATGGGATAGTGATGTTATAACTCTTACACATATCAGCCTTTTTTATTTTTGTCTTCTTCTATTTTCCTATTAATTTTTTTTCATTTTTAGGCTAACTTAAAAGTAATTATAGTTAAATTTTAAGTAATTATTATTAGTAGATAAAATTTTAAATATTTATATATTATCTAAAATTTATTAATAATAATTTATATTTTTAATATTAGTTTGATATTGATCACCTATTTATTTCACATCATTTATTTAATATGTTGTTTGTTCTTTAATTTAATCATAGTTGTGTACATCAACACATTAATGTAATAATTTAAACGGTTAATATTATTTTATCCCTCTCATATAGATGATTCTAAAACAAAAATTGAGAATTTTACTTTTTCACGTGAAAATTTTGTTGTTTTAGATTTTATGGACAACTGACTCATCAAAAACGTTAATGTGGGATGCTGATTGGGATTTTTTTTTTCTATTTTTAAATGGTAATATGCTGACATGAATTTTTATTTGGGAGCAAATAAGAATAATTTTATTCCAAAAAAGTGTTTAGTACAATAGCCCCGATCAAAAGATCCAAGCATCCAAAAGACTACAAGAACACAAAAACTCAAATCAAGTCAACTAATATTCAAGGATGTTGCAGTAGGCTGCTAGCTTTGTGTTTCCACCAATCCTCAGCTTGATGTTTTGGATAATACTTTGGCTAGTTAAGTCCAAAGTGGTGATAACATTGAAGATCTTGTGATTTCTAACAGTCCAAGTTGAGTACACCATTTCAGCAATAGCAATCTGCAGAACTCTACTTTGGCTATTCTTTTTGCTCACAGTTTTACTTAACCAATCCAGCTCCAAAAGCCACCCATGTGGAGTATGCTCTATCTTAAGCCAATGTAATATTTGTGTCCAAATATTACTAGTAACCCTGCATTCAAAAAATATGTGTTAACAGCTTTCACAACCTCCAAAATAAATGCAATTGCCATCAGTGCTAAATCCAAACTTTGTCAAACGATCTTTGGTCATCAATCGGTTCCTCCAAGCTAGCCAAAGAATAAAGATCGCCCTAGGTCGAGCTCCAATTCAAAAGAAGATCTTTCTCCATTGGACATTAGGTTTGATCCCCTGCTGACTTTTATACATTCTCCTGGTATTATATTTCTGGTGCAGGGTGGTTTCTCTCCATGCCTCTATCATCCTCAACTCTATTCCAAACTTGAACATAGATTTCAAAATTCAAGAGCATTGTTGGGGAGGAATATAGTTGGTACAGTCCCTGTCTTTGATGTAGTAAATATGGACATGAAATTATTATTATTATTACTATTTTTTAATTATTTTTAATTTCACATGGCTTTTTCTTTTTTTTTTAACTTAAACCTATAAAAGGTGAAAATATCATAAAGTTGCACACAATGAGACTTGAATCATGGGGAATGAATCGAGTGACTTTACTATTTGGTGACTTTAGTCTAAGTGAATGAATGATTAAAATAAATTATTTTGATAAGAGATGATGTTTGATTTAGAAAAGGACAGTGACAAAGTCACCAAAATCACAGAATGTTAAAGTCATTCAAACATTGTCCAAAATCGTGATCTCTCCCTCATAGTTCAAGTGTCTTATCACTAGAACAAGTTTTTTATTTTCTGAAAGTTATCCATTTAAATGCATAAATTATAAAATATAAATATAGAATATATTTTGTTTTCAAAAATGTATAATATTATAAAAACTGTATATATTATGAAAACTATATATTATTCTTTCAAAAATGTTTTAAAATAGTATATATTATAAAAGTTGTATATATTTTATTTTCAAAAATTATAAATTATAAAAATTATACATATTTTTTTTATCTACTTTAATCTGTTTAATTTGTTAATGAATGTATTTAATCTTGAATATATGTTATTCAAAAATAGAAATTAAATTATTAAATCAAAATGAACAAAATATATATTTATATATTTTTTATATGTATTTTTTATTTTATTTCATATAAATTAAAAAAATTATTGTATATGTAATTAAATTTTAATACATAATATTGTAACTATATTATTTAAAATATGTTGAATATATTAATGTTAAATATACTATTCAAAATATTTTATTTTGAATATTCTACATATTTGACTAATATATTTTATTCACCATAAAAAAATTATTCAATATATTTATATTGTAAATATTTTTAAATATATTTTAATTATCTTAAGAATATATTTAACATTAATACATTCAACATATTTTGAATAATAAAATTACAAGTTCGTGTATTAAAATTTAAATTACGAATAAAATATTAAATTTATGTGAAATTGTACTCGTCAAAAAGTACATAGTGTGCGTGTTTCCTCTGCAAGAGCAGGGATACTCATAGATCATTGCAGGTTAATTATATGTTTGGATAGTGAAGGCTTTCTCACGGCGGCGACTTTAACACCCTAACTTTAGTTGTCTAATTTTAGTTGAATTTATATTTGTTTATTTATTTTAAACTAATTATATATATTAGAAATATTAAGAGAAGTGGAGATATTTTAGAGATGTGAGAAAATTTAAATTTATTTAAAATTAGAGAGAAAGAGTTGAAGGTGTGGAGAGATTTAGTGATAATAATAGAAATATTATTTTAACATAGATAATTGAGTTATTAGGATAATTATATAATTATTATTTTAATTAATTTAGATTATTATTTGAATTAAAAATAAAATAATAGACATAGAATTTTAGTGAGGGTGAGAGGAGTAATCGAGATATAAGGTTAGAATAAATAGATAATATAAGGGGAAGTGTTGTCAGATCGTGAAATTGATAAAAGTTGGGAAAAAAGGCTAGAGAGATGGAGCTTAGGAAGGAATAGAGCAGAAGATCCCAAAGGACAATAGTTCTTCGATCGACATATTCGAGGTAAGGTGGAAACTCTTTACTTATGGGTATTTAGGCAGTCGGATAGTGAGGGATCCTTACCCTCCTATCTTTTTCATCTCCTTCTGTGAATAGGTTGTTGTGGTTGTAGCCAAAAAGGGTTTGGAAAAATCCTTTGAAGCATTAATTGATAGATTTCTCTCTTATTCTCATGAGTATGTTATGATGCCACATTGGATTAAGGTTTCTAATACGATGACACATTGGATTTAGGGTTAGGGTTGTGTTCAAGGTTGTCATCATAACAATCTTAGATTTAACATTAATATATTCAACATATTTTGAATAATATAATTACAAGTTCGTGTATTAAAATTTAAATTACGAATAAAATATTGAATTTATGTGAAATTGTACTCATCAAAAAGTACATAGTGTGCGTATTTCCTGTAACACCCTTCTAAACTCTCGCGACAATTAATAATTAAATCAGAGTACATGCAACCAAGGGTGCCACAATTGATAATAAAATAAACAAATATATGTCACTGTCATGCATTTACTAGGGAATAATCCTTCATAACTCATCAACCTCATGTTTACACAGCGGAATAAATTATCAAAATAACATTTCATCATCAATACCACAAATCCTCAAAATTAATTCAAAACAAAACAGAGTTATTAAATTAATTTCAAAACATAGTGTTCCCCAGTGTTACATCTATCAGAGCATGACACCTAACGCTAACTAAACAAAGACTCATGAGCTAATCCTCACCGAGTCGAAGCCGCTATCCTCAATCTGAAATATATAATGTAAGGGTGAGTCTCATCGCAATTAACAAGTATTATTGCATCATTATGAATGAATGCAACATATATAACATACTTATACCATCATCATCAGCATCATCATCATCATCATCAAGTATGTTTAAATATATATTAGCATCATTCACGTATCATCCAATCATCATCATACAATTCATAAATCATCACATAATTATTACTTCAAACATAGCATGTAATTAACATATCTCATCACATATATGTATAATACATCATTCATCAAGAAGTAAAATCATGTTTCAAAATAATTTGAATTACACCTCATTTAATCATTTATACTCATAAGTTATCTCATGAGGTTCATCGTACTCGAAACGGCACTAAAAACAGGTCAACGGTTCAAAAGATACATCATTTTCAAGTTCGGACAATTTCTTGCATAGCAAGGTCTGCTCAGCGGAGCACTAGCGACGTGAGACAGAAACTAACTAGGTTGGGTCCTCAGCTTAGCGGACCCCCTCCGCTTAGCGGACCTGGGATTTTACCAATTCTCAGGTCTGCGATAGACCCTGCGATTTCACACATACTAGGTCCAAAATCGATTACAAACATCATTTACAGACAGTTAATCATCAATTGCATCATTATTCATCGTCACACATCAAAACAACACATTATTAACTAATAATCTATGCAATTTCATCAATTATAACCTCACTAAACCTAACCTATAATCTAATTGATTTAGACAATATCCCTAATCAATGTAACTATCTAAGACACGATAAGAAATGCTAACCGGATAGTCCACCCTTACCTTAGCAAAATTCTTGATTTTGATCCCTTCCTTTCCGTTCCTCTTTACGTTCCTCAGCTATTCCCTTAAACTTCTTCATTTTCACGTTCTGCTCTTTCTTTCACAATTCCTTGTTATTTTATGAAAATAATATTATAATTAGTAATGGGCTTACTAACATAACACCTCCTTCTTACTAATACCACATTCGGCCCAATACCATAATCCATCATTTTCCAATTATTTTCATAAAACTCATAATAATTCTAATTATTAATTCAATTTCCAAATTAAATTAAGGGTTAAATAAGTTTTTGGTCCCTATAAATATTGGAGTTTCATTTTTAGTCCCTCTTGAGTTTTGGCAACAATTTTAGCTGATTTTGTCAACGGTTTTTTTTTAAAAAACCGTTGCCTAAAGGCAGGGAGGGACTAAAAATGAAACTACAATATTTATAGGGACCAAAAACTTATTTAACCCTTAAATTAAAATTAAAATATACGAGTGTTACATTTCATCTGCAAGAGCAGGGATACTCATAGATCATTGTAGGTTAATTACATGTTTGAATAGTGAAGGCTTTCTCACGGCGGCGACTTTAACACCCCAACTTTAGTTATCTAATTTTGATTGAATTTATATTTTTTTATTTAATTTAAATTAATTATATATATTAGAAATATTAAGAAAAGTAGAGATATTTTAGAGATGGGAGAAAATTTAAATTTATTTAAAATTAGAGAGAAAGAGGTGAGGGTGTGGAGAGATTTAGTGATAATAACAGAAATATTATTTTAACATAGATAATTGAGTTATTAGGATAATTATATAATTATTATTTTAATTAATTTAGATTATTATTTGAATTAAAAATAAAATAATAGACATAGAATTTTAGTGAGGGTGAGAGGAGTAATCGAGATATAAGGTTAGAATAAATAGATAATATAAGGGGAAGTGTTGTCAGATCGTGAAATTGATAAAAGTTGGGAAAAAAGGCTAGAGAGATGGAGCTTAGGAAGGAATAGAGCAGAAGATCCCAAAGGACAATAGTTCTTCGATCGACATATTCGAGGTAAGGTGGAAACTCTTTACTTATGGGTATTTAGGCAGTCGGATAGTGAGGGATCCTTACCCTCCTATCTTTTTCATCTCCTTCTGTGAATAGGTTGTTGTGGTTGTAGCCAAAAAGGGTTTGGAAAAATCCTTTGAAGCATTAATTGATAGATTTCTCTCTTATTCTCATGAGTATGTTATGATGCCACATTGGATTAAGGTTTCTAATACGATGACACATTGGATTTAGGGTTAGGGTTGTGTTCAAGGTTGTCATCATAACAATCTTAGATTTAACATTAATATATTCAACATATTTTGAATAATATAATTACAAGTTCGTGTATTAAAATTTAAATTACGAATAAAATATTGAATTTATGTGAAATTGTACTCATCAAAAAGTACATAGTGTGCGTATTTCCTGTAACACCCTTCTAAACCCTCGCGACAATTAATAATTAAATCAGAGTACATGCAACCAAGGGTGCCACAATTGATAATAAAATAAACAAATATATGTCACTGTCATGCATTTACTAGGGAATAATCCTTCATAACTCATCAACCTCATGTTTACACTGCGGAATAAATTATCAAAATAACATTTCATCATCAATACCACAAATCCTCAAAATTAATTCAAAACAAAACAGAGTTATTAAATTAATTTCAAAACATAGTGTTCCCCAGTGTTACATCTATCAGAGCATGACACCTAACGCTAACTAAACAAAGACTCATGAGCTAATCCTCACCGAGTCGAAGCCGCTATCCTCAATCTGAAATATATAATGTAAGGGTGAGTCTCATCGCAATTAACAAGTATTATTGCATCATTATGAATGAATGCAACATATATAACATACTTATACCATCATCATCAGCATCATCATCATCATCAAGTATGTTTAAATATATATTAGCATCATTCACGTATCATCCAATCATCATCATACAATTCATAAATCATCACATAATTATTACTTCAAACATAGCATGTAATTAACATATCTCATCACATATATGTATAATACATCATTCATCAAGAAGTAAAATCATGTTTCAAAATAATTTGAATTACACCTCATTTAATCATTTATACTCATAAGTTATCTCATGAGTTCATCGTACTCGAAACGGCACTAAAAACAGGTCAACGGTTCAAAAGATACATCATTTTCAAGTTCGGACAATTTCTTGCATAGCAAGGTCTACTCAGCGGAGCACTAGCGACGTGAGACAGAAACTAACTAGGTTGGGTCCTCAGCTTAGCGGACCCCCTCCGCTTAGCGGACCTGGGATTTTACCAATTCTCAGGTTTGCGATATACCCTGCGATTTCACACATACTAGGTCCAAAATCGATTACAAACATCATTTACAGACAGTTAATCATCAATTGCATCATTATTCATCGTCACACATCAAAACAACACATTATTAACCAATAATCTATGCAATTTCATCAATTATAACCTCACTAAACCTAACCTATAATCCAATTGATTTAGACAATATCCCTAATCAATGTAACTATCTAAGACACGATAAGAAATGCTAACCGGATAGTCCACCCTTACCTTAGCAAAATTCTTGATTTTGATCCCTTCCTTTCCGTTCTTCTTTACGTTCCTCAGCTATTCCCTTAAACTTCTTCATTTTCACGTTCTGCTCTTTCTTTCACAATTCCTTGTTATTTTATGAAAATAATATTATAATTAGTAATGGGCTTACTAACATAACACCTCCTTCTTACTAATACCACATTCGGCCCAATACCATAATCCATCATTTTCCAATTATTTTCATAAAACTCATAATAATTCTAATTATTAATTCAATTTCCAAATTAAATTAAAATTAAAATATACGAGTGTTACATTTCATCTGCAAGAGCAGGGATACTCATAGATCATTGTAGGTTAATTACATGTTTGAATAGTGAAGGCTTTCTCACGGCGGCGACTTTAACACCCCAACTTTAGTTATCTAATTTTGATTGAATTTATATTTTTTTATTTATTTTAAATTAATTATATATATTAGAAATATTAAGAAAAGTAGAGATATTTTAGAGATGGGAGAAAATTTAAATTTATTTAAAATTAGAGAGAAAGAGGTGAGGGTGTGGAGAGATTTAGTGATAATAACAGAAATATTATTTTAACATAGATAATTGAGTTATTAGGATAATTATATAATTATTATTTTAATTAATTTAGATTATTATTTGAATTAAAAATAAAATAATAGACATAGAAGTTTAGTGAGGGTGAGAGGAGTAATCGAGATATAAGGTTAGAATAAATAGATAATATAAGGGGAAGTGTTGTGAGATCGTGAAATTGATAAAAGTTGGGGAAAAAGGCTAGAGAGACGGAGCTTAGGAAGGAATAGAGAAGAAGATCCCAGAAGACAATAGTTCTTCAATCGACATATTCGAGGTAAGGAGGAAACTCTTTACTTATGGGTATTTAGGCAGTCGGATAGTGAGGGATCCTTACCCTCCTATCTTTTTCATCTCCTTCTGTGAATAGGTTGTTGTGGTTGTAGCCAAAAAGGGTTTGGAAAAATCCTTTGAAGCATTGATTGATAGATTTCCCTCTTATTCTCATGAGTATGGTATGATGCCACATTGGATTAAGGTTTCTAATACAATGATACATTGTATTTAGGGTTAGGGTTGTGACCAAGGTTGTTATCATAACAATCTTGGATTTATATTAAGTGGATTTAAATCAACGATAATGTTTTTTGTTGTATAATAATGTGTGGTTATGCCCTTGGGGCATAATTTTAATAATTGAATTATGGTATATTGGTGTTTGTGGTTGTGGATCTGTATTTTTTTGGGCGATGGGTTCCAATGGGGTGAAGGTCGATAGATTGTAAAATTTAGAGAAAAAGTCTGAAAAATCACAAATAGAGATTTTCGAGTAAGTTTGAGTTCGGTGACCTTTCGTTGCGTAGTTGATGAATTTAGAATCATATTTTTATTTGTTTTGGGTCCTTTGACAAGTTGAGAGTTATAGTTGAAAGTATTTGACTCTTTTGAGTTGTTTGAGAAATATTATTACTTATTTAAGGATGTCAAGTTATTAGAGTCACGTAAATTCACTTATTAGGTAGTTTAGAGTAATTTCTAAATTATATTGTTTCCTTATGATAAGGCGAGAGTTGAGTTTGTGATGTTTGATTCATATTTATCTTTATCAGTAGGGAGGAAAATATAGAAAATCGCATGTGGACATAGAAGGGGATTGGCTGTCTTGTTTCATGCGTAACTTGAGTTTCGTAAGACTGTTTTATGTGTCGTCAGTTGTGTTAGAAAAATAATGTAATAATATTTCTTTTGAGGCGGGGTAATCGGGTCTAAGGTCACTACAACGGTAGCAGTTTTCTAGTTTTTATACCAAATGCGTAGTCAATTTTAATCATCTGTTAGTCATCGTGTTTCACGCGTAACTTAAGTCTCGTGAATTTGTTTGAGGTGCGGTCATTTGTGTTGGAAAGAGGGTTTAATGATATTTTAAACTGGAGAGTTTGATAATTTTATCATAAGTCTATAATATTTTGTGATATCTTGAAGTCAAGCATTATGTTTTAGAGTTTATGCAGGAATTATTGTGATTGGGTTGAAGTGAAACAAATAGAACTATAGTTAGAATATTTCGTTCGATATGCAATAAATTGCATTTGAAAGAGGGTTTAAAGATCTTTCAAACTGGATAATTTCATAATTTAATCATAAGTCTATAATTTGTGGTGCTATTTTAAATGAGATAATTTTAGAGTTAGGTCCAGAGTTTTGAGCAATTTTGAGTTTAGTGACCTTTTGTTACCTTGTAAACTTTATTGTTGTGAAACATGCATTCATTTATATCAAATATATGTAAGACTTCGGTTCGACGAGATCACGATTCATAGAGGAACCAATGACGATCTCAAGTTCAAATGGGGAACACGATTCAGAGAGAAACGAGAGACATGGATAATTCACTAACATAACTTCGACATCCAAAACTTGGTACCACATACATCTTGAGAAAGGAGTATATTGCCTTATACATTTGCATTATAATTGATGTTGCTGTAAATTATTGTGTGAGAATGATAATTGATCTTATTGTTAATTGAAGACTATCATTCATATGAACTAGGCACTTGTGTTGCGTAAGAAGGAGTGACAGCAATATCAAAGCTCTCATCATCACTATGAGGAATGTGTTTTCCTTTTAGAACAATTGACCATCTCCCCGATAAGTCTGCAGGGTCTTTCACATAAAAAAATTGTTTCGCTTGAGTAGCCATAATGAATGGTTCGGTCTTTCACATGTTTTTAGTTTAGGAGGACAACGTTATTATGTGTTATTTTTAGATGATTTCACAAATTTTCTATGGACTTTTCCATTAAAAAATAAAGGGTTAAATATGTTTTTAGTCCCTATAAATATGCGACCCTGCATTTTTAGTCCCTATAAAATTTTCTTTCAATGAATGGTCCTTATAAAATTATTATGCACCTAGTTTCAGTCCCTATTGTCAAACCAATGTGTATTTTAGAATTATTATTTTGCAGACATGTTCATAATGTTTTAAAAAGTTCCTGGAAAAAAAAAGAAACTCAAAATTTAATTTTTAAGTTGAGATTTTCATTACTTTTATCATTATTTTTTGAAATTTGAAAAATTCATATTTAATTTATCTCCATTTAAAAAATTCTAAAACTTGATAAATAAATATTCTACAGTATTCAAAACATATATAAAAAAAATTATTCAAAAGTTTAAAAATTAAAGGGTAATTAAACAGTTTTTAAAATTTTAGAAAATAGCAGAGACTGAAATTGCATGCATAAAAATTTTAAAAGGACCATTTATCGAAGGAAAACTTTATAGGGACTAAAAATGCAGGGTTGCATATTTATAGGGACTAAAAACGTATTTAACCCAAAAATAAATCTCAAGTTCATTCTATGTTTCTTCAATTTCGCACTTATATTAAAACCCATTTTGAACAAGAAATCAAATGTTTTCAATATGATAATAAAAAATAATATGGCAATGCTTTCTTTCAAAAATTCAGTGAACTTAATGGCATGTCATTTAGGTTTTTATGTCCTCATACTTCCCCTAAAAATGGAAAGGCTTAAAGAAAAATTCATCATCTGCGCCCTTCTAGCCTATGCCTCTATCCCACAATCCTTTTGGCACAATGCCTTGCAAATGGAAACATACTTACATAATATCCTCCCATCCAAAAAGCATGCCCTCCATTCACCAACTATGATACTTTACCAAAAAGATCCTTCCTACTAACATTTTTTTAGTCTTCAGGTATCTATGATATCCTCTAATTCTCTTAACTTCTAGAAATAAATTACAACCTCGATCAATACCATGTATATTCTTGAGCTATCACATGATCATAAATGGTATTAGTGTTATAAGTTGTCCATTCGTAAGATCTTTATTTCTAGCCATGTCATATTTGAAGAAAATGTGGTTCCCTTTTCTACCTTAAATGCTCCTAAGACGAGTGACTATATTTTTTAAGATAATGAATCCACACCTTTTATTCTTTCTCCCATGGCACCTCTCCACCAAATACTCAAACTCCAACTAACCTTCAATATAACAATTCATAAACACCAACCTCAAATCCACCTCCATCTACGCCTTCTCCCAACCAACCTTCCCCGTCAACCTTCCTCCATAGTTGTATCTTTTTCTCCTTTAACTCACAACAAACAACAAACCCCAGTTGCTACATTGACAACCACACATTTTCCTTCACCAATATTACCATAATACTCTCCTCAAATGACTACCCGAGCCCAACATGGTATAGTTAAACCTCACAAGCTTTTTGATTGACATACTTCATCTTAAACATCCATATTTCCCTTACCTACAAACCTTATAGATGCATTATATTACACTAATTGGAAAATGGTCATGAAAAACTAATATGATGCTCTTATTAAAAATAAGACGTGGGACTTAGTTCCTCGTCCGTCTAATGCTAATATTATTCGAAGTTTGTGGATTTTCAGACATAAAAAGAATTCAGATTGATCATTTGAGCAGTATAATTGTCTCTTTGTAGGAAATAGAGCGAATCAACAAATAGACGTTAATTATGGTGAAACCTTCAGCCTCATGGTTAAATCGGATACTATTCGCATAATACTCAACATTGCCTAGTCAAAAGCATGGTGTCTTCATCAATTAAATGTTAAAAATGCCTTCTAGCATGGAAATCTTGATGAAATTGTGTACAGCACCAACCTCTAAAAGTATGTCATCCGCAATTTTTGGACCATGTGTCTTTGCTCAAAAAAAGTCTCTCTATGGATTTAAAGAAGCATTGCGCGCCTGGTATTAGCGATTCACTGATTATGTCGCTACAATGGAATTCACTCACAACATTTATGATCACTCGTTATTTATTTATCATCATGGGAATAACCTGGCCTACATTCGCCTCTATGTAGATGGCATTATCCTTACTGCTTCATTCTACTCTCTTTGTGAGTATATTATGTCCAAGTTGAGTTCTGAATTTGCAATAAAGGATATAGGTTCTCTGAGTTATTTTCTAGGCATCTCTGTTACTCAACCTTATAGATGCATTACATGACCCTAATTGGAAAATGGTCATGAAAGACTAATATGATGCTCTTATTAAAAAAAATAAGACGTGGGACTTAGTTTCTCGTCCGTCTAATGCTAATACTATTCGAAGTTTATGGATTTTCAAGCATAAAAAGAACTCAGATGGATCATTTGAACAGTACAAAGCTCGCCTTGTAGGAAATGGAGCAAATCAACAAACACACGATGACTATGGTGAAACCTTCAGCCTCGTGGTCAAACCGGATACTATTCGCACAATACTCAACATTGCTTTGTCAAAATCATGGTGTCTTCATCAATTGAATGCTAAAAAATCCTTCTAGCATGGCAATCTTGATGAAATCATGTACATGCATCAACCTCTAAAAGTATGTCATCCTCGATTTTTGGATCATGTGTGTTTGCTCAAAAAAGCCTCTCTATGGACTTAAACAAGCATTGCGTGTAACGCCCGTTAATTCAATTAATTATTTAATTAAATTATTTTTGAATTATTTGTTGAAATGTTGTGATATGTGGATATAAGTTGCTATATTATTGCTAGTTGATTAATATTAGTAATAACGTTAGAATATTAATAAGATTAATTATTGGGCTAGTTTTGGTGGTAGAATGTAGTAAAGGTGGATTGTGAAAGTTAGGCCCAAAAGAATAACAAAATTGTGAGGTTTAGTTAAATAGAAAATTAGGTTAACCAATAAGGGTCGATAAGGATTTCTATAATTGACCGTGAGAAAGTTGCAGAGAAGGAAAAAGGGGCAAAAAGCTAGGTTCGATCGGAGATTTGTAGAGCGAACTTCAATCCAAGGTAAGGGTGGGATTCTGACTCTATAATGGGGTTTATGGTGAATATTTTATAGGGATTGGGTTTGTGTAAATTTGTTGTTGTGTATAATTGTTGTGTGGAATATACCGAATCTTTGTTGTTTTCATGTATGAGTGTTATAATGTTCTAAAATTGTTGTTTCTGGAAATTTGGTGTTGATTGTCATGAGTTTTGATACAGTTGCAATATTCCAAATGATAGAATCTGGCTGTTCGAATTATGTGGAAATTATGTCAGAAATATTATAGTTGATATATCCTTGTGATTATATGTTGTGTTGGTCGAAATTAATAATTGAGTAGAAATTTATGAGTGGAAGGAAAATTGAAGTCTAGAAATTAAAAGAATTGGTGCGTCGCGGGCACTATAGGGATTAGGTGGCAACTTCCTCCATAAAAGAGGAGTGGGGGTGGGTGCCACCCTTAGCATCAAACAAAGTGGTGGGGGCCACTATATAAAGAAAGGGTGGCTGCCTCTATGTAAGAAGGAGGATGGGGCGTCCACCCCATGGATGAGAAAGAGAACGGGGGCCCTAGCCCCTGTGGGGGTGACTGCCACCACTTTTTAATGTTTTTTTTTAATTTTATTAAGTTCATGTGACATGTAGTTATTAGAACTCTTTTCTTAATTATAGTAACAATTAGTTATGTAATCGCACATGTAGTTAACTAATGAAACAAAAAAATTAGTTGGTTGAATATAGTTAGTAACATTAGTAGAAGGTTAGTGTTAATTACAGAATATTAGCCATAGGTATCAGTAGAGAATAATTTAACAGGAAAACATACAGTAACTAGTAGTGAAATTTAGTAAGTAAATTATAGAAAATAGTGGAAGCTAGCTGACAGTAGAATAATACCATGGATAGTATAAATTTGTTAACATCGGTATTAACAGATATAGCGGAGCAAAAATATTAAGTCGTAGCAGAAAATTAATTAACGGAATATAGTTGAACTGTCCGAATAATTATATAGAGTATTTTGCGAATATTTCAGTTGAGACCGTGGATTGTATAAGTTGCTGAAAAGTAGATATTAATAATGTGAAGTTGCGGGTGCAAGCGAATCTTTTGTTGTTGTTTGTTGTAGGCTTATGCAAGTGTTGAATTGTTGTTGTTTGTTGTAGGCTTATGCCAGTGTTGAGTTGTTGCTATTGTTGTTGTTTGTTGTAGACTTATGCCAGTGTTGAATTGTTGTTATTGTTGTTGTTGTTTGTTGTAGGCTTATGTCAGTGTTGAATTTTTGCTGTTGTTATTGTTGGTTGTTGTAGGCTTATGTCAGTGTTGAATTGTGGTTGTTGTCGTTGCATTCATAATGTTGTCGCATACATGGCATAAATGTTGGGAGCTTATGCTCTGTAAGTTGGCCTAGACCGGCAAAAGTTTAAAGTTGAATGAAGGCTTATGCCTTATTAATGCCTCTATTAATTGGCAATGTTAAGTTGGGGGCTTATGTCCTGTTGGTACCACATGCATGTGCATCATAAGGAGTCACATTCCAAGTTGCATTTTTGAGTTGTTATGATGATAAAATAGTTGATTGTATTATGTTGATGATTTTGTTGTGATAAATGTTGTTTAAAAGTTGTGAAGCGGTGATTGTGCATGAATTGATTCTAGTATAGTATTTATCATACATCCGTTTACGATCACGTTTCTGTCTACGCCAATCACCAATAAGGGCCAGATTTCCCCTTTAGATTTGATCACGTTTCTGTTTTGGTTCAGGGAAAAGATTAGGTACGATCACTTGCGAGAATAAGTAGTTTGAACTCAAACCATCAGCTCACTTCCTCAACTAAATGCATGGGGACACTATCATGAATTTTTCCAATCCAATATATAACAAATCCCTCCAAAACCGCCAACCTGGGACCAAACCATGGCCACATCTTAAAGGCATACCATAGCAGGTCCAATGATCAAATCAGAGCCATGTGATGAAGATCAGGTCATTATCTATCTGCAAATGTAATCTAAATTATCTGTCCGATTAGGATTTAAGGTCCTAGAAACTATGATCCTTCTCCTATAAAATTTAACTTATGACTCATGTTTAAGTACACTATTTTAAGCCCTAAAACCTTCACATCACCACTCTTACTGACTTAGGTCATCAAAGTGTTTGCACACGCGACTTCCTCTATGGAGCCGCTGGTGTTCTCGTCTTTCAAACTATCTCTCAAGTACTCCTATAACTCAACCTTAGATTTTAGGAACTATAAATAGATAAATTTATTTTAAACACACTATATAAGATTAATAAAACAGATGCTTTGAGTTCTTAAAATACATTTTTTTTCATTCCTTATAATGATCAATTTAAGGATTTACTTACATATATACAGTACGTTCAATATATGACACCTACTTCATAACTCCCTATCAGCATACCAGCACACCACTGTTCTATTCCAAGGACTAGAGAATAGAGATTACATACATTAGAGTACAGATAGCCTATGAGTTCAATGTTTGATAATCAGTTTGTCTGGTATGAGAGCTACTTCGACGCTTCTTCCAGTATCTCCATGCCACCTGAATTCTGTTTGCTGCAAGAGATCTCCAATAAGGCGACGCATACCTAACATAACACAATCGTCAAATCAATATGTCAGATCCATGGTTTCGATAATGGATATTATTGTGCATAAAAATCACACCTATTGTAATATTTGTATGTAAATGTGATGGTCATCTTTTGTAATAGTTCCTAAAATATATTACAAGTGGTGGGTGGTCCTACCCTTACAAACTAGTCTTATATGAGTTTTAAATTATAAGTAATAGAGAAAAAAAATGAAACAACATTCTTCATGAAAGATAATGCAATTGAATCATAAAAGGGTGAGGATAGGATGAAGTTTTAGCACAAAAACGACAAGAAAATGGAATACCTTATGACTCCTTGAACACGAGGGCTCCGCAAGAATCTTGCAAAAAGAATTGTGACTTCTTCAATGTCTTTTGCGCGAAGAGAAAAAGCCTCCACATTGGTTAAGCATTTTACTGTTCTGTCACTAGTCAACCCCTTTCCTTGAAGCTTTACTTTTTTACCTTCTACATGAGAAACTGCGTTAGATCACGAGATCAAAGAGATGAAGATTCATCCAATAGATAAACAGAAACTTGAAAGCTTGAAAGGAAGAAATAATTCTTAAAACTCTTATTGATTGATAAAGGATAAAATGAAAATGATTACACTTTTCTCTTTATCTAATTTATATTTTTTCTGATAAACCACATTTATGAAACATGTTGTTTCGCTTTTCTATCCAGTGTAGTAGTACCTTTGCTTTCGGAAGATTGTTCAAGATACCATCTAAGAAGTTCTTCACCACAAGCATCTCCTTCAGATAACGAAACCGGAATTCGATCTTCTCCAATGCTCTCCAATTTTCCACGCACAATAAACACCATCTTCTGCACTAGACCGCCCTGACTCAAAATTTTACTTCCTTTGATGTAGGTTGTTTGTACTAGTCGCTCACAAATGGCATCTAAGATAGGCTCATCCTCATCCATCAGGGAAAAAATACGAACCTGTAAATCCGAACTTGTTTAATATGATTGGTTTTGATGTGTCATTGTTTTAGTTTCAAGATCATTATGCATAAAATTTGGGCATAAAAAAAATTTCCGCATTCAATTTAGATTGGATTCTAGTAAGATATTGGTAGACAAATAGGGAAAAGATAATTTTATTTAAAAGATCAAAAGCAAGGTTTTGAAATTCACGTAACATGTAAATCCGATAAACAAAATCCACTTAGAGAATAATCATGAAATTCTTTAAAATGTTTGAATGCATACTTTTTTAACAAACTTGAAGAGATGACGTCGTATGTCTGTCACAAGATCTTCTGGCAAATTCTCCAAAACCATTTTCTCAGGAACACCTCTTGTTGCAGCCCAACTATATCTTTCAGCCTGTCGTACTCTCCTACATGTCAGACATAGAATTTATCATTTGTACATTACGCTTGATCCATTATTTGATGGGTGCGTTTTTGACAAAGTTGGTGTGATTAGTTAAAGGAATTAGAACATTCCATACCTTTTGAGATCTTCTGGTAAGCGACGATGACTCATCCATTGCTCAACATCACGGCCTCTAAGTTGCATTTCCAGCCTCCTGTAAACAAGATGGAACAAAACATATTGAGTTTGTTACAATCCAAAGGAAGAAACACATCAAAATATCAATAACAAAGTTCTATTAAACTTGCATCTTTAGATAAATTTAAAATGGTCAACATGAACTAAGAAAACTCCCTACACATAATTATCATAACATAATATTATGACAAGACTTTTTCTAGTCTTACATAAGTATCACATTCCAAATTAATCATAATATGAATCACATAGTAGGTAAGATCAAACATAACAGGTGCGAGAATTAAACAGATGACAAACAAGCACCATTGTTGCCAACAATTCAAGTGCACACAAAGAAAGAAAAAAAGTTCTACCTTCGTCCAAGAGCTTGAAGAAAGTTTTGTATGTTTCCAATGAGAAGAGCAAAAAGCAAGAGTCCCAATCCAATGATGGACATTGTAAAGAGGACTTCCCACACAAAATAACTTGGGACTTGATTGCCAGCCAGAGTACTGATTTGCTGTATTAAAGATCACACTGGTAAAATTGGTAAACAATATTAAACCACTAAACATAATTAACCACAATTTTGATGTTAAATTATATTCAAACATACGTGATTTTGAGGTTTTCAAATATACAGGATACGGATTAACTACAATTTGTGTTTAAATATACACAAGTATATTGATTAATGACATTCAAAAACAAGGTTAACTTGTTATGTAGATGGTTAATAAGTTGTGACTTATTTTTATATTCATTAATCATCTATGAAATATAATTAACGGTGCATTTGAACTGCATTAGCCATCCAAATTATTTTTGAATTTTGATGTTCCATTTTGTGTCAAAATGACACGGCTCTTATTTTTAAAACCTAATTTGTTCTATCATCAACCATAATTGGTTTTGAGACATCTATTTAACATTTGCATAAAAGTTTACATATCAAATTACTTTGTCATCTTCATAACTCTTTTATTATACCATTTTATTAAGAAGATATGCCATTAAGCAGTTTATCTTCAAAGGAGGAACATTGTATTAAGCCCATTTGAACATTCACGTCTCGATACTATAGGACAAAATGTAAATAATTACAACAAAGGGAAGAAATTAAAATAACGAAATGCATACCTGGAATCCCCAAAACAATGCATACACATACTTGTTGATCACATTAGTTTCTATAGTAAGTGGTACAGCATTGGCATATATTCCATAAGAAAAAACACCAGATGTTGCATTTACACAAGCATTGGTGATACCTTTATCTCGCAAACATTGGTTAACCCTCTGAAAAAGGAAAGAGGGATAAAAGGAGAGAAGTTAGTAGTTTGGAAGTTACCAAACACTAATTTATAGAATTAAATTATTAATTCTTTTTGAACCATTCATCTCATATCACTGTCATGCTTAGTTTTAACTATAATACTTCCAATGTATTATCATATAACTTTTAGAATTTGGGATGAGTCTAATTTAATTCTACAAAACCGACTTGTAAGGAGAGGACTTCTCAAACCCCACATGCATGGTGAGAATTCAAAGCAAAGTATGAAGCTTTGTTGAGGAAGAAATTTTGTATTTCCTAAAATTGAAGCTTCAAATGTCATCTTAACTAACCTGTAGACCGAAGAGGTACCAACACGAACCAACAACATGGCCAGATAGCATAAAAATAAGAAGATTTAAAATGAAATTTGCCCAAGCCGACTCGAATATGAGTCCGGATGGAGACTGGCCAATTAGTAGAGGCAAAAATCTGAACAATCTAGGAATATATTGTACTAGGATGGCTAGACGTAGAAGATTCTTAGCATAATTTGCTCCTGAAGACCACAAGTGATTTGGTAGGATAAACAATATTATTATCTGCAAGTAAAACAACAAATTTGATGAGTTCATCATAAAAACCCGTAGTCTTTTTTACATATTAAAATTCCATTCCTTTCACAAACTATTTATTTGTTAGTATAGGTTATGTTCTAATACAGTTATCAAATTTGGCTTCGGCCTTCCCTCATAAACACACATTTAGACCGTATTTCATCCGACGTGGGACTCTCAACAGAGACAATAGAGCATTGCGAACTTATTTCTTGACACAATCAACAACAAGGCCTCTGACAGTGATACCTTGTTAAGTTAATTATCCTATAAGCCTGAGCTACTTAATTTCTGTTAGAAGTTAGTTTTTCTATCTTTAATAACTTTTGTGATGTGGCAGTGTTATGCTTAAGAACTTCTAAAGTATTTTCTTTCTTATTTCTATCTTTATATAAACAGGTTATAGTTCAATTTAATCATGTTATGTTTCAAAAAAAATTAATCATGTTTAAGTTCAACATGAGCATCTCTATTATTCAAGGAAAAAGATCATTTCATGTAAAAGTTCATGAGATAAAAGTATTTATGTGCATGCATCTAAGAGCATGGAGAGATAGGAGGTAGTATACCTGAGGAAGAGGTAATACAACAAATAAGTCGAAGAAAAAATAACGTTTAAAGTAATTAATAGCAATTTCCTTGGGACGGTCAACTAAATCTCCAGCACCAACCACCGTTGATTCAGGAGCAACATAAGCCAACCTAAACTGCAAAGAAGCAACTTACTAGAGTTATTTAATCTTTATATTATAAAAACATGTTAAACTAGACTTAAAACTCAACAACCAAGTTTAAGATTCAGAACACATGCACATTTTTCTTCTAATAGGTAAATAGAGACACCGAAATTAAAAGACAAACTATTAGAGACATCTATATTTAAATGGTCAATCATTCTATGAATAAATGGATTACCTGGAGAAGAATGTTCAAGAAATACACAACATCAGTTATGCTTCTAAGTAAAACAAGTATATATGCCACTCCCCAATCGATAACGATTCTTAAAATATGCTGCAGAAAGCGAATAAGAAAAAAGATGTTTTTTTTAAGAGTAAAGTAAATGATTGGGAATATTTCACAATTAAATAAAAGCAAAAGAATCATACCTTGTCCACGTAGATTGAGAAGAAAAATAATGGATCAACAAAAATTGCGACCAAGCAAAATATGGCCAAAAACTGGTTCCATTGTTGTACAAATTTAGTGTGAGGGTTCATCACTCCAGGAGTACATGAAAAGCAGAAAGAAAGAAATTTTCTTCCAAAACCTTTGGCATCACCATAAAGAGAATTGTGGAACTGTAGACATCCATTAACAGCAAATAATTTGTATAAAAGGAAATTAATAAGGTAACAAGAAGTACAAGTATACTGATACAGTATCAGTAAGTTTGCACAAGAAGTTACAAAGAATTACTGGTCTATTACTTTAGGAAGAGAGATACCTTGGGATCAAATATGGCGGAACCGCTTGGTCTTCTTTGCTCAGAAACTTTGACGTAAGTTGGGCAAGTTGTGCAATAAGGATCATTACACATTCCGAGTTGTCCGGACCTCAACAAGTGTTCATTTTTTCTGTCATAGTCATTCTCCCAATGATTTTCATCTGTCTTGTTCTCTCCTACAGTGTTTCGCGCCACTACTAAACTATTCTGAAAAGGATTTCCAGTAGCGGAAGTAGCATGTAGTGGACCGCTCATTTGGTTAAACGGAGTTTTCCTCACCGTACGAAGCGGACCAGTATGTCCGACAAGATTTGGTTGTCTGTCATATGGATGATCCAAAGAAACCATAGGAATAGACATTGAGGCACTTCGTGTCCTAAATATGTTTCTTCGAAATGAAGAACTCTCAGGTTCATCGGATCGTTGTGCACGTGTTATTGGCAGAATTGGAACTTCGTCATTATCAAAATGATTCATGTTTCCTTGATTCTGAAAACAATAAAAATCATCAAAATATTTATCTATGTACCATATCAGCAATTTTAAAATGAAACAATCCAAAAGAGGAAATATAAATCATAAAACAGTAAGGTGAATAGCGGGGTGTCGTGGGTTCGAACTCGGCTCTTGCATCTCATAGCCCTGCACAGCTACCATCAGAGTTGGCTTAAGGGAAAGTTAGTTGGTTCATTTTAACAAACACATTTATGCAATTTCTCTTTGCCATACAAAAATAACTAGGTTTCTTAATATGTGAATTAAAGGGGTAAAGAACAAGCAACAATAATGAAATTATAAACAAAACAAAAAAAAGCAGCAATAAAGAAGAAACATGCAGTAGAGAAAGCAAATCCAGAAAGAGTAAAGAGTGAGACCTGATTAAAGAAGAAAATTCCAAAATTAGGTTGCACTGATTCAAGTAAAAGCATGCATTTTGGGGGGATTTGTGATGATTGAACTGAAAATAAAAGAAAATGAAGTGCGAGTGTGTGTATGAGAGTGTTTTGGGAAGGTGAAGACTTCGACAAGTCAATTCGTAAGGTGAAGTCATTGAAGGCTTGGCGCGTGAATTTCAATGTTTACAAGTGCGCTTTGTTATGGACGTACAGAAACAGAAACACTTTTTTGCGACAAGAACATTGACGAGGATTGACTTAACTTTAGAAGATTTAAAATTATTTTTTCTAGTAGATTTATTTGACTCCTCTTTTTTTTTTTTAAATTTCTTTACCCAGCTCCCTATGGGGGTCACCCCCAGCAAAAAACCTAAACTACCCCTGCTTCGGAGATGAATCTCCGAAGTTATATTTTTTTTTTGAATTTTTGTTGACTTCGGAAATGCATCTCCGAAAACACCAATTTTTTGGTGTTTTCGGAGATGCATTTCCGAAGTCAAAAAAAATTCAAAATCCGTGCATATTTTCGGAAGTTCATTTCCGAAACTGTTGTTGCATATACAAATTTCCCTCCTTCACTATTTCATCATTTTTCTCCAAAACTTCTCAAAACCCTCTCTAAAACCCAATCAATCTCCATCAATTTTTCGCCCTAAAATCAAGTTTCAAACCGTTGATCACGTTAAAGGGAGCATAGAAAGCTACAATTCCAGGTAAACATCTCTCATTTCATCCCCTATTTCACTACATTTATTCAACAAATTTATGCTGAAAACTGATATGGTTCGGAAGTTCATTTCCGAAATATATTACCTAAAAAATTTCGGAAATGAACTTCCGAAATATGCCCTGGCAGTTTAAAAAAAAACAGTTTTGGCCAATTTTGCTAATTTATTCATTTGTTAGGTATGGTGCATCCGGACAACATTGTGCAAGACGATGGAGTATTAGTTCCGGAAATTGTCAACGTTAATAACGATCTGGTTATTGACGTTACTCCTATGATCAATGCGGTCGATGTTCGGCAACATTTTACAAATGATCGGAGCTTCGGTAGTCGCGAACAATTGATTGATTGGGTTCGGAAGGAAGCTAACAAACATGGATTTGGAATTGTTATTTTAAGGTCGGACAACGGAAATAGTAGGCGGAAAGCTTTCGTTGTTTTGAATTGCGAACGGGGTGGTAGTTATGTACAATCAAACCGGGTGCTAAAACACGAGGACACGGGATCGAGAAAGTGCGGGTGTCCGTTTAAGTTGCGTGCCACTCGGAGGGTTGATGATTTGTGGCGGTTAACCGTAATTTGTGGAATGCATAATCATGCCTTGGATGTCAAGTTACACGGGCATCCAATGGCGTGTCGTTTGTCCCACGAAGAGAGGAATGTGATATCGGACCTAACGATAGTCAAAGTGGCGCCTCGCAACATACTTGCCGATTTGAAGCGTAAGAAACCGGATAGCGTTTCAAATATCAAGCAAATTTACAATGAACGGCACAATCTCAAGGTTTTGAATATGGGCCCTCGGTCGGAAATGCAACAACTTTTGAAACTACTAGGCGATAACAATTATGTTTCAAGCTTCCGAACCTCTGAGGACAAAGTTACGGTGCGTGATATTTTTTGGACACATCCCGAAAGTATCAAATTATTCAACACATTTCCAACCGTTCTTGTCATGGATTCGACGTACAAGACAAACAAGTATAGGCTTCCTCTTCTAGAGATCGTCGGTGTGACCTCGACGGACAAGACTTATTCGGTGGGGTTTGCTTTTTTGGAGTGTGAAAAAGAAGACAACTTTACGTGGGCCTTGGGAATTTGCAAGTCTTTGTTAGTTGATCAAGAGGTTATGCCAAACGTCATTGTCACCGATCGGGACAATGCTTTGATGAATGCGGTCGATACCGTCTTCCCGACATCTACCGCTTTACTTTGCCGGTATCACATAACTTGCAACGTGAGAAGCAAGTTGAAACCCGCGGTTGGGACAAAAGATAGGCCGGATGAAAACGGTAAATTTGTCAAAGCCGGTGTTGTGGTTGATAGGATAATGTCGGCATGGAGGGGAATTTTGGATGCATACTCCGAAGAGGATTATACCAAGAAATTGGTACACTTTAGGTCTTTGTGTGGTTCCATTAAGACTTTTTGTCATTACGTCGAATCCACCATTCTTGACAAAGTTAGAGAAAAAGTCGTGTGCGCTTGGACAAATCGGGTTAGATATCTTGGTTGCACCACGACTAACCGAGTTGAACCCGCACATGCGGTCTTCAAGAGGTGGTTGGGTGATAGCAAGGGAGATTTGTGTCGCGGATGGGACACCGTGAACCAAATGCTTGAAAATCAACACAATGAAATTCAAACGTCGTTCGGTCGGAGCAAGACGGTTATGGAACACCGGTATAAGGGCCAAATTTTATTCTCCCAATTGATTTACAACATATCTCGAACGGGTTTGAATTTTTTGTTTCATGAAGCTAAGCGGTCGGAGACCACGGGGACGGATAGTTCATTATGTGGGTGCACCATTAGAACTACATATGGCCTTCCGTGTGCTTGTATACTTGCAAAAAAGAAAAATTTGAATTCACCCATACGCATGGATGTGGTAGCCGACCATTGGAAGAAACTTCGTTTTGATGATTTTGACCCGCCGAAAGAAAATGACTCCAAAATCACCATCTCCGACGAGTTGGAAGTGATAATGGAGAAGTTTGCTAAAGCGGACGACACAACAAAAATGCACATAAAAGAACAATTGCGAAAGATCGCATTTCCGGAGACCACCGATTTGAAACCGCCATCTCAACCGGTTAAAACGAAAGGTGCACCGAAAAAGTCCAAAATTACACAAGATGACACGTCAACAAAACGATCTCCTTCCTATTTTGAACATGTGGATGCATAGTTCCCGGAAATTCATGAGACACCGAAGTCTAAGTGTAATGGTAACAAAGGAGCCCGTATTTCGAAGCCACCTCGCACACCGCCGATCAAAAAAACACCAATTGTCTACATTGATGAGATGCCACTTTTTATGCACAAATATATCGATGACATCGTTGATGTTGGCGGCGACGGCAATTGTGGATATCGGGTCGTTGCGGGTTTGCTCGGTAAAGGGGAAAATAATCACACTTTAGTCCGACGGGAACTCATTGCGGAGTTGACTTCGCATCGGGACATCTACGGCCGACTATATGAAAATCAAGAAAAGTTTGCGAAAATTCATGATTCACTTGTTCCATCACTTACCGGTATCGCTCCGGTCTCGAAGTGGATGTCATTCCCCGATATGGGTCATCTAATAGCAAGTGCCTATGATATTGTATGCGTCGATTTGACGAGGTTTGGACTAAGTGAGACTTTCTTTCCACTTCATAGTCGACCGCCATTAGACTCGTCGGGCCGGATCATATGCATCGAGTATCTACGATCGCGGCACTTCGTCCAAGTGTTTTTGAAACCGGGGTGTCCTATATCGGCGGCTACTTGTTGTCAATGGACCGCACATCGTTCAAATGAGGCGGAGACTTGGCCGGATCCTTTCGTTTCAAGAATGGCGGAGTTTGAAGAAATGATGAGCCAAGAGCGCGAGCAAAATAGAGAGCGGTCGAAGGACGTGCCTATTTTGGACTTAGGATCCACCGATTGGTTCGGTGAATTTTAGTTCGTTCCGGATCGTTTTTGTTTGTAACGATCATTTTTTGTATGTATTGTTGTTTATCATGTAAAATCGGACCGATTCAATACATATATAATATAAGTATGTTTTATGTCATCTTTGTTTAATTTATGTTTAATGTCAATTTCATTTGTTCAATTTACACAACACACTAAGCAATCAACAAAATGCAAATTTTATGTCTGTTTCTGCATAATTCGGAAATGAACTTCCGAAATATGCGTGTCTGCCTCCTAATTTCGGAAGTTCATTTCCGAAATGTCCCCTGAGGCAGGATAAGGTTTGTTGGGCCATCAATGCTCCAATAAGTCTATAAATACCACACACTCTTCTTCATCCTCTTCACACCACAAAACACAAATGACACAAACCTACCCCCACCTAGCATTCGTCTACTTTGAAACCGGCTACCCGATGCCGTTCCAATTTCGCTTCTCGCGCGACACGCCGTTTGCGGAGTTGATACCGTCGCTCAACACGCTTTTGCGCTATCCCGAGAATCGAAAGGTTGTCAAGCTCGAGTACCGCTCGCCATCGCTTAACGACGAGGGAGACATTAAGTTCACACCTTTTGAGATCAAGAACGACGAAGATTTAGCGGTTTTGTGGACAACGTTCGACCGATTTTCTTCGAAAGGCCCGATCGAGTTGGACGCGAAACTTCAAAGATCGGCGGACGACGTAATCAAAATGTTGACTCATCCCCACCTACCCGTGTTCAACAATATGTAACTTTAATTTTCAGTAATATTATCGTTGTAATCTTCACCCGATTAAATAAAGAGAATCGTTGTTGTTTTCCATTTTTCTTCTGTCCAGACATAAATTCGGAAGTTCATTTCCGAATTTCTCCAAGGGGGTGCGTTCGGAGATGAACTTCCGAAACACCACATTTTCTAAAAATGTAACTTTATTTCGGAGATGCATCTCCGAAATCAATATTTTATATTAAAAAAAAACACGTTTTCGGAGATACATTTCCGAAAACACCTTTTTTTCAAAAAAAATACCTTTTCGGAAATGAACTTCCGAAACAAGGAGTAGTGTTGTAAATTCACCAGGGGTGAGCAAGAAGGTTAGGAGGTGGGTGAAGAAATTTTCTTTTTTTTCTAGAGCTAACCTTTAAAATCAGGTTGCAGGCTTACAGCTTCAAATGACAAGAAAAATCATATTACATATCTTCTGTAATATAAAAAAATCAGATGGACTTGAAATCTCATTTTTACCCGAGGCTATGATTTTTCTCTTAATCAAAAGAGGGCATTGACCCATGATATAAAAAGAAAAAAAATAGGTAAACAAAAAATGAGAGAACAAAGATCAAAACCTCAAATCTAACAAATATGAAAGTTAGGAAGGCCTAACTTGTTTCTATTGAAATCCCTAGTTATTTTGGATTGTAAACAATTCTACCAAATATAGTTAGCAACTAAAAAATTTAAATTAGGCCAATTCTGACTAAGAGCATGTTCCATGGCTAGGATGGGTCGCATGAGCTCCGCAAACAAAGCATTAACTGGACCTAAAAAGCTAGTAAAACTGCCCAAATGATCACCACTATGGTCACGAAAAATGCCACCACAAGCAGCCACCGTAGGGGTACCAACAGTTGCCCCATTCGTGTTAACCTTAACCCAAAACCTAGGCAGAGGACTTCACAAAACCTCAATACATAAACGCTGCTTAGGAGGATGCACAGATATCGCAAAATTCTTCAAAATGATAAAATCCTGAATATCATTGTTGGAAGTTTTAGGGGTGAGATTACCTGCTAAAGTTGTGAGAGAAATGATGGAAGTGCAACCAGACTTCCAATGGGAGATCTTGTTTTGAAATCGGACCATGTTTCGAGCATTCCAAATAAAGAAGATGGTGTTGGCCACCGCAACAAGGGTGACTACCCTGCACTGCAAGAAGTGTCTACTGCCAAAAATAAATAGGCAATCCTCAAGAGAAGTAATAGGAGCACTTAAACCAAGTAAACAACTTAACCCGCCCCAAAGACATTTGGCATATTTGCAATCAAAGAACAAATGTTGCAGAGTCTCTAAATCGCAAAGACAAAGGTTGCACTGGGAAGGAAACAACCAGCTCCTAGAGTTAATTCTATCATCAGTGGGTAACTTCCCAAAAATCACTCTCCAAAGCAACAGAGATTTCGAATGGGGGGCGACAGGTTCCAAATAGCCTTGCCCCACAAGCAAACCTGATGGTTAGCAGCAAGGTGTGCGTACGCATCTTTGACAGTGACTAAACCATTATCTGTACCTTTCCAAAACATTATGTCATCACCGAGCGGGTTAATCGATAAATGAGTCACAAGTTGCTGCAACAAAGGGCCACAAGACATCAAATTATGAGGAATGAAAACTAATTGATCTACATATTTAAGGGAAAAATCATTTGCGTATAATGTTGATCTACGTATTTTTATATATGGAAAAAATTATATTTATGATCTAAATATAATTAAAAATTAATAAACTTTTTTGATTTAGCAATTTTTTCTTTCTTCCAATTTATATTTATTATATTTTTGAAATAAATGTGTGTACCATATCAATACCCGTGCGTAGGCACGTGTATTTTACTAGTTTGTATTAAACTCGATTTACATAGCATTTGAGTTTATAAGTGTGCGCATATACATAATATTTTACAAATCGGCATGGAATGATCGATTGAAGCGATCAAACTGAAAACAATATAAAACTGAAAACAATATCAAACTGATCTAAATGGAATATTGGATCACGTAATTAAATTAGTGTAAATGACGAGAACCAACCAAATTTAAAAAAAAAATCGATGAATTAGAAGATTTTGCAAATCATATGAATTAATATTTGCTTTTTTTCCTTCTTAAAAGTCAAAATGAATATTGTTTTATAATTGTTCTGTTTTCTTATGAAATTCGCTAAAACGGTATAGAGATGAATGAAAGATAAAGAGAAGAAGAAAAGTGATCTTATATTATTATCTTCAAGTTCCCTTAACATTGCAACCTGAACCATATTTATAGTACATGATCAATAACAACAATTAACTCAAATAATACACAAAGGTTAGAAACTTAGCTCAAAGGGGTTAAGGAATATAAAAAGATTAGGGAAAATGGACATCCACATCTATTTACTATTATTCATAACACTCCCTCTTAGATGTTCATTGAGGATATGCCTCGTTAAAACCTTACTAGAAAAAACCCATTGGAAGAAATCTAGTGAAGGAAAAATTGTACAATATCCTTTTAAAATAAATTCATTTTTCCCCTCTTCTGAACGATCATTTCTTCGACGATGAAGATCAATCTTTTGTACTAGTTGACTAAGTTATACTTGGGAGTGACTTTGTAAAAAATTCTGCAAGATTATCACATGAACAAATTTGTTGGATGTTTATATCATCACTCTTTTGAAGATCATGAGTGAAAAAGAACTTTGGAGAAATGTGTTTTGTTCGATCTCCTTTAATGTAATCATCTTTCAATTGAGCGATGCATATAGTATTATTATCTTCATATACGATCGTTGTATTTAATTTTTCAAAAGATAAACCACAAGTATTTTGTATGTGTTGAATTAATGATCTCAACCAAATACATTCTTGATTTGCCTCATGTAATGCTAAAAGTTCTGCATGATTAGATGATGTTGTTGCTATGGTTTATTTCACCGATCTCCATGAAAATAGTTGTACCGTCACATATAAGCAAATAACATGTTTGTGATCTACCATTATGAGGATCAGACAAGTAACTTGCATATACATAACTTGTTAATTCGAATCTGGATATTTTGCTATAAAACAAACCCATGTCTATTGTACCTCTAAGATAACGAAGTATATGTTTGACTTCGTTCCAATGTCTTCGTGTAGGTGAAGGATTGTATCTTGCTAATAGATTGACAGCAAATGATATATCAGGAAGTGTATAATTAGCAAGGTACATTAGTGCTCCAATTGCACTAGGATATGGTCCTCCAGAACCAAGCAATTCTTCATCCTTTTCTCGAGGTCTGAAAGGATCTTTCTCCATATCTAATGATCTAACAATAATTGGAGTAGACAACGGGTGACATTAGTCCATATAGAAGCGTTTTAACACTTTTTTATATAGCCTTGTTAATGTAGAAATATTCCTTTGTCCAAATGTTCAATTTGTAAACCTAGACATAATTTTTTCTTTCCTAGGTCCTTCATCTCAAACTTTTTTTAAATAATTCATAGATTTTTGAAGCTCTTAAGGAGTTCCAATAATATTTATGTCATCTACATAGGCAACTATTATTGCAAATTTTTTTCCTAATATTATTATAAAAATACAAAGACAAACGAAGTTATTTGTATATCCCTCTCTAAGCAAATATTCACTAAGACAATTATACCACACGCGGCCAGATTGTTTCAGCCCATAGACATACTTGTTCAATCTTATGGAGTAGCTTTCTCAAGATTTAGAATTATGTGCATCTGGTATATTGAACCCTTCAGGGAGCTTCATGTAAATTTCACTATCAAGTGAACCATACATAAAAGTTGTTACAACATCCATCATGTGCAAATTAAGCTCTTCATGTTCTACAAGGCTTATTAAATATCGAAAAGTGCTTGCATCCATTACAGGTTAATATGTCTCATAAAAATCAATTCCAAGTTTTTGCGAAAATCCTCGAGCAGAAAGTCAAGCTTTGTATCTTACAATTTCATTATTTTCATTTCATTTTTGCACGAAAAACCCATTTGTATCCAACTGGATTTACACCTGGATGTGTTTGAGCTACAAGTCAAAACATTTGTTTCTTGTGAAGTGAGTTTAATTCTGCTTCAATTACATATTTCTATTTAGGTCAATCATCACTTAGTGTACAAACTTTAATAGACATCGATTCATGATCTTCTTTGTCATTTATCACATTAAACGCTATATTATATGAAAAATATCATCAATGTCGACTTCATGTTGGTTCCATTGTATTCCACTATGGACATAATTTATCGAGATCTCTTTATTTTCATAAATTTTAGGTACCTGGTCAATATCTTCTGGAGATAAAATGTTATAATGCTTGAAGATTCTTCTAGATTTTCTATATCCTCACTTGGACCATCTTTATTCTTAGCTCAATTTCTTGTTTGAGTATTTTTATCTTTGGAATCGATTGATTTTGCCA
Source organism: Vicia villosa (assembly GCF_029867415.1). Taxonomy (NCBI): domain Eukaryota; kingdom Viridiplantae; phylum Streptophyta; class Magnoliopsida; order Fabales; family Fabaceae; genus Vicia; species Vicia villosa. The sequence goes on along the minus strand of NC_081181.1, from coordinate 188,715,647 downwards.
CGCTTCAGACGTGGTTTAGACTCATTAGATTGTCTAGCAAGGATATCAATTGTTATTCGAGCATTTATAGTTCGTATATATGATTTAGTCACACCTTTTGAATCAGTGAATGCATTTGGTAATTGATTTGCTAAGTTTTGCAGCTGAATTATCTTTTAAACTTCTAGTTCACATTGTTTTGTTCGATGATCAAGATGAGATAATGATAATTCATTCCAACTGATCTCTTTTTCCAGCTTCTTATTCTCTTTATTCCAACTTATCGCTTTTTCCAGCTTCTTATTCTCTCTCCTTAATGCTGAAAAACTTGATTCATCAAAATGACAATCAGCAAAACGAGCAGCGAATAAATCTCTCATTGTTGGTTCAAGGTACTTACAGTATATGGAAATTCATATCAAACATATATTCTCATCCTCCTTTGAGTACTCATCTTATTGTGTTGTGGTAGAGAAATTGGAACATACATTGCACATCCAAATATTCTTATATGGGAAATATTATGTTCTTTACCAAAAACTAGTTGTAAATGGGACGAGGTGTGGTAACTCGTCGGTCTAATATGAATCAATGTTGTAGCATGCATAACTGCATGTCCCAAGCAGAAACTGGGAGTTTGCATCTCAAAATAAGCGCTCTTGCAATTAATTTCATATGTTTAATAAATGATTCTGCAAGTCCTTTTTGTGTATGAAGATGTGCTACTAGGTGTTCAATGTCAATTCCAATAGACATACAATACTCATCAAATGCTTGAGACAAAAATTATGCATCATTATCAAGACATGCTTTCTTGACAGGATAATCGAGGAAATGAGTTCTTATTTGAATCAGTTAAGCTAGCAATCTCGCTAACGTTTGGCTGCAAGTTGACAACAAACAAACATGTGACCATCTAGTTGATGCATCAACTAAAAAAATAAAATATTTAAATGGTCCACATGATGGGTGTATTGGCCCACAAATATCACCATGTATACGCTATAAAAAACTGATAGATTTATTTTTAGTTTTTTGTTGGTGATGGCCAGATTCAATTTCCCTTGGGAGCGAGAGTTGCATGATAACTTATTTGATTGAATAATATTCTGACTCATTAATTAATGATCGCGTGAATTTTCAATTATTTTTCACATCATTATATAATCGGGATGACCCAATCGGTCATGCCAAATTAGAAATTTATCGTTATTTGTAAACTTCAAGTTTACAGTTATTAATATTGGAACTTACTTTCCTACCATGCTTCATGTACGGTTTTAATTCATTTCCAATATAAGATTATCCAACACGAGAATCCACTTCGATTGTAATATTAGCAACTGTAATTGGTTGTATAAAATTTACATATGAATAATATTTCGAACTTCTGGTTCATATTAGTTTGTACAAAGCTCAAGATTTAAAATTGTTTATTTAAACTTCTCATTCATGATTTCAGTTGGGTTGCAATCAAGTATTTTATTATTTGCTCAAATTATATCCTCAAAACTGGGATTCATATCAATTATATTTTTTTCAATATTCTTTCATGACTCATCTTAATGTATTATATTGGAGCAATTGGAATATACACAAGACATCTAATTGTTCACTTAGATGAGAAGTATTAGAATAAATTGTAAGTTAAGGAGGGTTAAGATATACTATCTTGTTGGCTTGATGCGAATAAATATTTCAATGTGCCTGATTGCATGTTCTCAAATCATAATTTAGAAGTTATAATCTCATAAGTATGCATCATACAACTAACTTTAGACGTTTAAAGAATGGATCTTCAAGTCTATTTTTTTATTATATGAACATATGCTACAAATGTTCAAAATCAATTTTTAATAATATATGTGATACTTATCCAGAAAGTTCTGGAAAGAAAAAATTTATGAAAATGAGATCGTTGTCTTAGAAAACTATGAGATATTGGATCGAACTCTAGTATGGTCGAAGGGGAGGTTCTTGGTTCGAAAGAATTAAGCATGAAGTCGAAGGTTGTTCACATGCTTGTGTCGAAGATGCTAGGGTTGTTAGCATGTTAAATTAGGTTTTAGTGTTTAAACTCTAATTTGTTAAGTTAACTTGTTTATTAAGTTGGCTTGTGTAATGGGCCTTGTGGAAAAAGCCCATTAGTTAGTATGTTAGGTTTTATTATAAATAGCATACTAGTCTCTCATCATTGCTAAGCTGCAAATCCTAATTTAGGGTGAGAGAGGTTATTTGTTATTCTTGTAAACTTGTAATCTTGTTTTAAGAGAAAGTAAAAGAATAACAGTTATAACCAATTCTTGTGTTCTTCTTATCTTCCCTAATCCCTATTATATTTTGTTCTTGACATCGTTTTTCACAACAAAAACAATTTCACATCCTTCTGGGTGCGAGTAGACAATAAATATTTTACATGATATTTAGGTCGATGCAACAATTAATGTCATGAAAAACTCATTTTCTCTTATTTTTAATTTCTTTTAGAAACACAAAAATTTATTGGATTGAAGAAACTTCTAGTTCTTCAATATTAATTATTCGCATCATATTATATCCGAGATGACTCAACCGAATTTACCAACGACGCATTTAAGTGTAATTTGTAAATTTTTAGTTTACAATGACGTGTGCTTCAATGGTACCAATATAAATGTAGTACAAACCCGGGGAAAAAGCTGATAGCTTTTCTATTACACATTTTTTGTCTAAATTATGTTGTGTAATACAAAGATATTTGATACCTACAATATAATTCAAAACCAATATAATAGTATCTCATGATTAAACACTTTAATCATATACTTTGAAAATATTATCATATAATTATCAAACAATTATCCCTTGTAAAACTAAACATATTTAATCATACAAAATCATATCACTAAAATTATATCATCATATAAGTAATTTGTTTTACTATCCTTCGGGGATGCTTGATAAGTTTTTTAGGAACTATATAAATAATTTGTGTTGTTATCCTTCAGGGATGCTTGATAAGTTCTTCAGAAACTATATGAATAATTTATTATAAACAATAATCTAAAAAATATAATCATCCTTTTGGGATGCGTTAAAATTATTTGTGTCAATTTTCTAGAGTGACAATCTTTTATGAGCATATTTTAATACTATTCTTGCAATCTTTTTGGGAGGCATCGAAACCACAATTGATATTATCCTAATCAAATAAGATATAATAGGTTGAATAACTAATATATTTTATGAAACTAAAACAAAAAATATATACCTGAGAGCGTCATGTTGATAACGTGTTATGAAATTCACCAAAACAATATACAGATGAATGAGAGACAAATAAAGAAAAGAAAAATAATCTTATATTATTCTCTTCAAGTTCCCTTAACATTGCAACATGAATCATACTTATAGTACATGATCAAGAACAACAATTAACTCAAAAAATACACAAAGGTTAGAAACTTATCTCAAAGGAGTTAAAGAATATCAAAAGATTAGAAAAAAATGAACATCCACATTTATTTACTATTATTTATAATATTTTTATATAAAAAAATTAATAAAACTTCAAAATAAAATAAAATTTATTAGATACTTATCTCAAAGGAGTTAAAGAATATCAAAAGATTAGAAAAAATGAACATCCACATCTATTTACTATTATTTATAATATTTTATATATATATAAATTAATAAAACTTCAAAATAAAATAAAACTTATTAATAAAACTCCGAACACAAAAGAAAATTAGAAGAGAAAAAGTTTAATAAATACTTAAAATTAATTTAATCTACGATATTTCTGAACATACAATTTAACTCAATTAAATAATTATATAACTTGATTATTAAGATTGACTTATGTGATTGAGTTTTTCAATTTTATTTGAATCAATCATGTGGTTTAACTAGTAAAAAAATCGACCAGTGACCCTTTGATCCCATGACTTTTATGGGTCAATGGTCAGACAAAATTTTAAAACATTGCTTAAATTTATATATTTTTTTATTCTACCACCAACCCTTTAATCCCGTGACTTTTATGGGTCAATAGTCAAGCAGAATTTTAAAACATTGTTTAACCATATATAAATTCACTTCACACAAAGTTTAAAACTACTCCCTTCGTTCCTTTATAATTGTCACTTTTGTGGAAAATATTTGTTTCTTTTTAATTGTCACATTTCAAAGTTCAAGAAAGTATTTTTGTTGTTTTGTCAAAATTACCCCTAATCATTATGATAGAAAGAGAAAAAGTTAAATAAAGTATTAAAAAGTTTAGGGTATTATTGGAAAAATAAATATCATTACTTAAAAAGTAACAATAATCATTGGTTGTCTTGGTATGTGGAAAAACTTAAAAAGTGACAATTATAAAGGAACGGAAGGAGTATAACTTTAAGCTACATGTGGGATGTAGGATTTGATCACAAAAAAATAAACAAAAATGGGAATACTCCTTGAAAACTAATAAATTTATTAATCTATGCAACATATTTTTGGATTATATCTAGGATGAACCATCAACTAAATGACTCATGGTGAACCATAAAAAGGAACCATGAGATTAAGCCATTTTACAATAAGTTATAATGTATCACTCATATAGGATAATTCTTTCTTTGTTCTTATTTATCTCTTCCCCTTACCCTCTCAACCATCACTATGCTTCCCATATCACAAAAATTTACTCTATTGATTCTCTTTCTTTCTTTTTCCCATAATTTCTTTATCTTCTTCCACTGCCATTTACGTATCGTAAGACTTATTCAATCTGACAAAAAATTGAATGTTTTAATTTTGTATTCCTTAATTAAGTCTAGATAGCAACACAGGATGCACAATTAACTAGTCGAAATTGATTTCAAACATTGCATTCATCCACAAAATAAAACAAAAAAAAGTAGAATAATATACTTTTATTTAATTTAAGTGTAAGTATAATTCCTTATTTTTTACTTTAGTATTCATGGAAAATTTTCAAGAGTTAGTATTTGGATGCATGTTTGCTTTAGATCATACAGTCGTTCTTGAAGAGTTGAAGGAAGATTTAAATGAGAGGTTGGAGACTTGGAGATGAATTTTAGAAACACATGTTTTTTGCTGATGAAGAAGTAAAATGAAGTATATGGAATATAAGTTCAACAAAAGAAGAAGTGTTCATAACCTAAATGTGAAAGTTGGAGACCATGTCATCCCTCAAGTCACATGATTCAAATCTCTTGAGCTCGTAATGAAAAATGATGGAGAAATATAAGGGAATGTAAATCATCGAATTCGAGATGGAGCATATGTGTCTTGCTACAGCGGTAAGTCGAGAACAGTGGTTATGGCACTACCATCTTGGACACCACAATTTTCTAGACCTCGACACGTTACAAAGGAATGTTATCGTAATCGGGTTGCCAAAAATCAATATTCCAGGTGAGATGTGTGAAGAGTATGTGCAAGGGAAGCTGCACAAGAGTAGTTTCAGCAAGGATGAAAGTCATAGGACCAAGCATCATCTTGAGTTGGTGTACTCCGATGTGTGCGATTCAATACAAGTCAGCTCGTATGATGGCATTAGGTATTTGTCAATTTTATCGATGATTTTAGTATGAAACCATAGATATACCTAATCAAGAGAAAAGATGTGGTATTTCATGTGTTCAAAAGATTTAAGTCCATGGTTGAGCGGCAAAGTGGTCACAAACTTAAAATTCTCAAAACGGATGGTGGAGGTGAATATACCTCGAATGAGTTTGGGAAGTATTGTGATGAAGAGGGAATAATGCGTGAAGTTGTGCCACCCTACACGCCACAGCAGAATGGTGTTGTCAAGAGGAAGAATCGTTCGATAATGAAAATGGTTCGAACCATGTTAAAAGGAAAGAACTTGCCAAATAAGTTATGGGGTAAAGTTGTTTCTACAGTAGATTATTTGTTAAAATAGGTGTCCCATAAGAGGCGTGGTCTGAATTTAAACCAAGCTTGAGTCATTTGAGAGTTTTCGGTTTGAAAACATTTCGACACATTTCGGGTCAACATCGAAAGAAGTTGGATGATAAGGGTGAAAAGATGTTGTTCGTTGGTTATCATCCTACCGAAGGTTATAAATTGTTTAATGTTGCGAACAAGATAATCGTGATTAGTAGGGACGTTGTGGTCGACGAGCTGAACCTTTTTTATAGTAGAGTCATCCGCCACTAAGGCAACCATACAGAGAATTTTTACCCGCCACTAAGGCAACCACAAGATGCACATGACAGGTCATACATAATAGAAACAAAAATACCATCCCGACAATTAGGGTGTGTTTGGTTCGAGGTAAATAGAGGGGAGTGGAGGGGAGAAGATATTTATAATAAAATGTGTTTGCTTCAATTTTTATGAGGGGAAGGCGGGGAGCAAATTCTCTCAAAATCACACTTTTTTCGTCCCCCAGAATCAGGGAGATTCGGAGGGGAGAGAATGTGACGGTTGATATTCAATACGTTAATATATTTATTGAAATATTCTAAATTTTATTTTATTATTTCAAAATTATTATTTTCTTTCGTGTTCCTGCTCTTTTTTTTTGTTGTGATTTTTCTCTATTGTTTTTATCAATTTATCATAATTATTCCTTACCTTCAAATTATTATTTTTATTTAATAAAAATTATAATCATTGTCGTTTTTTATTTTTATTATAATTTTTATTTTTATTTGTATATTTATTTATTTTTAAATTTTGTTATGTATTTTATATATATATATATATATATATATATATATATATATATATATATATATATATATATATATATATATATATATATATATATATATATATATATATATATATATATATATATATATATATATATATATATATATATATATATGAGAGATCAAATTACACCCGAAGAGTTACACTGGGCGTTACACTCGCTTAATAATTTCATTTCGAATACTTTTTTAATTTCATTGGATTGAAACATAATATCATATCGATCATACTATAAAGTTTGAGATAAATCTATAATGATTTACTATACCATCACGGTATCAAAGATTAACGTCAAAATAAACTTTCATATACTGTAAATTTTGATGTAATTCAATGGCATAGTAAATCATTATAGATTTATCTAAAATTTTATATGTATGATCTATATGATAGCATGTTTCAATCAAACGGTTGATTTTAAAAAAAATCGAAATGGAGTTATTAAGCGATTGTAACTCGTGGTGTAACTCTTCGGGTGTGATTTGATCTCTCCTTATATATATTATTAACCAAAATCTCTCTCCTCCGCTTTCCTACTTTCGTTTGAACCAAACATACATATAATTAAAAAAAAATCCTCCCCTCCTCCTCTCCTCTTCTCTTTCCTCCATTAAAATTTCTCTTCTCCCCTCCCCTCGCCTCCCCCTTATTTGAACGAAACAAACCCAAGCACTTACGGAGTAAAAATCATATTTAACTCTCCCACATATATTTCAGAATCACAATTTATGCACCTAATTTAAGAGTCCATAAGACAACCACATCAATTCAAACAAAATTATTCTTTTGTTTGTTTGCTCTAAAGCAGAATAGGTCAGACTGCATGACAATAGAATAGACTATAAACCTAAAAAAAAAAAAAACACTATGGAATAATTAAAGTAGTTAATTAAAACTTGAACAGGCTTAGGAGCTGTATTATGTATTTAGCCTCTTTATACCTCACATTTCAACCACCACCATTAGCGGCGGAGCCAGAAATTTTAGGGAGTCCGGACAAAAAATTTATACCTTGTTTTTACTAATTTTACAACCTGTTTCTACTAATTTTACCCTTAATTTTGTCTAAAAATTTTGCCCTTAATTTTATCCAAAAAATTTACACCTTGTTTTTACTAATTTTGTCTAAAAATTACTAATTTTGCCCCTAGTGTTGTCTAAAAGATCAACTATTAGATGGAGAGTATACAACGAAAGAAGGGGTTGAGCCCGAACGCGTGCCCGGACTCGCTAGGCTATAGATCCGCCCCTCACCACCACACTATCATTGTAATTAAATATACATATTTTACAACCTTATGCCTTTAAACCAACATCACCCTATGTATTAAATCTCCAGCTACATAAATTTCTTAAAGTATTAGACCTTAAGGTATTAAATAGCAGCAGATCACATGTATATATGACTCACGTTTCAGTATTAACTTAAGTTTTAGGAATTGAGATTACAATAAATTAGCCAATATAAAAATCTGGTAGCTACATAATTTGGATTTCAATTACTAACATTTTTTCAATTGTTTTACTATCTAAACAATCAAACATGTATATTACATCTACCCAACTCTTAATTCAAATCTAGTTTAAAATTTACATGGGAAAAAACCCTTACCTTGCAGTGTTTGTCCTTAGTGATAACATCAAAGAATACTCTTCCAAAAGACACCACCAGAATGAAGATTAAAGAGTTGTTGACGATGAGGAATAGAGAAGAATTTTCTTTTGGTAAATATAATTCCTCTTTGTTTTTGTGGAGTGTTTGCATAAGAAACAATTAGGAGTTTACAAATGAAGGTTGAGAGAAAGTAGGAGGTAGTTGTGGGCAAAAACAATTTAGTGACCTATTCACCATCCAATAATCACGTACATACTTCTTTTCCTTAACTCTCTACTACCACTACTTTCTTACTACTATCATTACTATTTTTATCATTATTATCACACCAAATAACACCTACACACGCACATATACTATTCCTTATTATTTTACTTTTATAACTAATAATAATCAATAAATAAATTATAATAAATATTATTAATAATTTCCATTTATCAAATAAAATACGTAGGGTGTGTTTGTTTCAGGTTGTAAAAGATATTCTCAAAAATATAATCATGGAAATGCAACATTCTCATGTTTAATTCAAGTTTTAAAAAAGTATTTCAAGACATTTTTTCAAGATTCTTTTTTTTTTTAATAAGCAATGGAATATAAGAAATCGCACTAGGGGTGCAACCCTTACAACAAGAATGCACTAGTTAGTGATGTTACAAAGTAATGGTAGTTTATACCAATCATAAAAATCCATCCTACTCGAAGATTCCCTCCTACTAATCCATCTCCAAGAAAAATACATAATATTTGATATCACCTCATCATGACTAAAAGAGCCATTATCAAAAATAATTGTGTTTCTCATGTTCCAAATGCACCAAATAAAAGCTAACCAAATTGTGTTTATAATAGCTTTTATGTTGTTGTTTGTCACCTTTTCTTGAATACTCCCGAATTGCTTGAATTCCTCTTGAGAAAAGATTGCATCATCACCCAACCATAAATAAATTCTATTCCAAACCTCCTTTGTTACATGGCATTGGTAGAAAAGATGGTCCAAAGATTCCGGATAAATAGAACAAAAAGGGCAATCAATGGAAGATAAGATAGACACACCTCTATTAACAAGTTGATCCTTAAGCGGTAGTCTTTTGATGAAGAATCTCCACGAAAAAATCTTGATCTTTGCCGGAATGGTTGTCTTCCAAATTACATCCAATAGCTTGATTGTGGAGTTTGGCCAAGCTATCTCTTTTGCACTTGACATCAAATGCGAGACACTAGACACCGTGAAGACTCCGTTAGAGGTGAGATTCCAATGGAAATCATCCTTAGCCGTTATGTCCAACACAACACCTTGAAGAAGCTCAATTAAATCCCTAATTTCGTCACCAATTTCCTTGCTCGTTACGGACAAGTTGATTAAAGTGGCGTTCGGTACCAAGTGAATCAAAACCTCATCACCGAAGATGGCTTCCCAATTCCACGAATTGTTACCATTGTTCGGATTAAGTATGTCCTTCACCGCACATAATTCGTTGGTTGTACGATCAAACAAGAGTGGGAAGTAAACACGTAGCGGTTGGTCAACCAACCAAACACTATGCCAAAAGAGAACATTATTACCTTGCTTTAAGTCACATTTGATCCGATCGGTGAACCCATCGCCTAAGGCCTCCTCTTTGTAGTCATTAAGAACAATGTCTCTCCACCATCTAGAATCATCCCGATTTAGGAGATCCTTGCTAGCGGCTAACACTTTTATCTTCGGTTCATGATATCTCAAGCGTATGAAATTACTCCATATTGCCTTGTCCTCTTTTAGGATTCTCCACTTCCATTTTAGGAGAAGAGATTTGTTCATTTCTCCCACATCTCTAATACCTAACCCTCCTTTTCCTTTGGGCTTGCAAATGTTCTCCCATTTAACCCAATGGATGCATTTTGATTTCGCATTCCCGCACCACAAAAAGTTGCTAAGAAGGCTTCTTATTGCTTGAAGAATTTTGCTCGGAGCTTTGTAGAAAGAAAGGGTGAAAATAGGTATTGCATTAAGCACAGAGCTGATAAGAGTAACCCTCCCTCCTATGGATATGTTCCTTCCTTTCCACTTGGATAATCTAGATTTTATGTTGTCAATCACCTCTTGCCACACTTTTTTCTTATAAGCACCTTCACCCACCCATATTCCAAGGAATTTAAACGGTAAGCTTCCTTTTTTGCAAGCAAGAAAAGTTGTCGCGGATTTAATGAACCAATCACCAATGTGGATTCCAAAAAAGTTACTTTTATGGAAATTGATCTTCAATCCGGAAACCAATTCGAAACCTCGTAACAACACTTTTACACTCCAAAGATTATCATAAGTGGGTTCTCCTAAGATAATGGTATCATCCGCAAATTGTAAAATATCCACAAATTCATTCGCTCCATACTTGAAAGGCTTAAAATCTCCCACCTCCACCGCTTTCTTGGTTAGAGCGGTTAACCCTTCCATAGCAAGAACGAATAAGAAAGGTGATATGGGATCCCCTTGTCTTAAGCCTCTTTGAACCTTGAACTCTTTTGTTGCACTTCCATTTATCAATACGGACATGTAATTGGTAAAGACACTTGATTCCATCCATTTCATCCATTTTTTGCCAAATCCCATTCTCACCAAAATCCACCTTAGGTAATTCCAAGAAATCGAATCATAAGCCTTTTCGAAATCTACTTTAAGAAGTAAGCACCCCCTCTTCTTCTTCTTTTCCCAATCAAGAATCTTGTTGACCAAAAGCACCCCATCCATCATACTTCTTCCCAGAACGAAAGCGGTTTGATTGGTAGAGACCAACTTGTCCACAACGCCTCTCATTCTCGCCGCTAAAATCTTTGCTATGATCTTATATATGCTCCCCACTAAACAAATTGGCCGGTATTCAAACAAGTCTTGCGGATTCTTCTTTTTAGGAATAAGAGCAAGGAATGAAGAAGTGATGGATTTGACAAGGGTACCTCTATGATAGAAATCGTTGCAACACTTCATAATATCTCCTGTGATTAGATACCAATACTTTTTGTAGAATTCCAATGAAAAACCATCCGGCCCCGGGCTTTTGTTTCCATCACACGACCAAATAGCTTCCTTCACTTCGTCTTCCTCAAAAGGTTTCTCTAATGTCGTTGCGTCTTCCGAAGATAAAGAGTTAAGATTGATCCCACTAAGCTTCGGCCTACAAGGATTTTCTTCTTTAAAGAAGTTTTCGAAATGTTTGAAAGTGAACTTTTTAATGTCTTCTACGCCTTCCAATCTACCCTCCGAATTGGCAATGGAACAAATAGAGTTTCTTCTTCTTCTATATTTTAAGGAATTGTGAAAATAACAAGTGTTGTCATCTCCTTCGGAAAGCCAAAGTTGCCTCGATTTCAATCTAAGCAAGCCTTCTCTCTTATTGATGTTGTCCCAAAACTCCTCCGCCACTCTTATTCTTTTTACTACTACATCTTCCGGAACATTACCTGCAAAATGAACAAACACGTTATCTAAAGAATGCAACTCTCTCCCATCATTGTTGATTTTGAGGTCTATCCACCCATAGACATTCTTGTTCCACCAAGTTAACCGGCTTTTGAGAGTTTTCAACTTTTCCACCAAGCAATAATCACCTCTTCCTTTTATAACTATCTTCTTCCACTCCTCCTCCACAAAGGTGTCCAAATCCTCATGATTGAACCACATATTATTGAACTTAAAAGGTTTGGGACCCCAATCTTTTCTATTTTCTTTCAACCAAATAGGAGCATGATCGGACACATCCCTCTCTCCAATATATTGGCCTTCCACCTTCCAATCTTCTATAAAGCTATCCGATAGAAGAAATCTATCAATCCTACTCATGCATTTGCCATTACTCTTAATCCAAGTAAACTTGCCTCCTATAGTAGGAAGATCCACCAACTCCATGTCCTCTATAAAGTCTTTAAAGGTCGATATCTCCCTCCTATAGCTACGAGTCGATATCCCGATTCTTTCTTCTAAAGAGGTGATAGAATTAAAATCTCCTCCTATGCACCAAGATCCTTCGGAGTTGTTGTTTTTGAACTCACATAACCTATCCCAAGAACTTTTCCTCTTGCATAAATCACAAGATGCATAAACGTTCACAAAGTAAATGAGTTTACCATCCTTCTCCACACAAAGACCTAGAAAGCCCTCGCCACGGAAGCTAAAGGCTAGATTGAAGAGGTCACTTTTCCACATAGTTAGAATGCCTCCCGACGCCCCGATGGCATCCAAGTGTGACCACTCCACTTGATTATCACCCCACATTTATTTTACAACATTAAACTCTACACCTCTTAACTTTGTCTCTTGAATGAAGCAAATATCAACGTCCCCTTTTTGAACATGGTAACCAACTCTCTTCCTCTTGGCCCGACTTCCTCCTCCTCTTAAGTTTAAGGAAAAAATAATCATGGGGATGATCGAAAAGTGTTCCCCGTCTTCCCTACTACTCCTTTGGTGTCTCTATGTTCCATCTCCTTTATTTTTGTTATTGGATCAAAAATATCGGAAGTGTTCTTGATGCTCAACTTAACCATCGAATTCCACAAACCCTCCGCCGCCTTGTTGAACACTCTATTGGTTAATCTTTTGTTGCAATTTGTAATATCGCTACTAGAAATTGACTCACAAGTTAAAGGTAATCCTCCTGATAAATAATTCGGTTTCAAAAAAAGCATGTTCTTGTTGGATTGAGGTGAGGCTCCTACCACACTTGAATCCTTTCCTTCATGAGGCCGAATCTCAACAGGGTAAATGAAATTTTCTGCTTGTTCCCCTAAATCCAACACCTCTCTAATTTTCTTCCTTTCCTTTTTGCAATTCTTCACTCTTTGGCAATGCTCATCAAAGCAAAAAATTTGTTTTCCTTTGTTCACATGATCCTTCTTCTTGAAATTTTTAACCACTTTCTTTATGGGCACTACAAAATTCTTTGAAACTTTTTTGTTGTTTTTGGTGTTTAGAGATAGGCCTTGCATGCATGCTACGTCTAAACCTGTGGCTCTATTAATCTCTTCCTCGTCCTGGCCCACCTTAAAATTTAAAAGGCCCATATCATCTTTTGTAATTTTTAAATGAGTCATCTCCTCTTTTGTCGTTTTACAAATATCAGTGGGGACCACTTATTCTTCCTGCGCTTGAGTACTGAGTTTCTCCAAGACCACTTCCTTACTTGATTTCTCAGCCACCTCATCACTTAAAACATTATAATTTAAATGCTTATTAAGAATAACCATTCCTCCTGGTCCCACCCTGTCAACGGGAATATTAGAGGGACTTTCCTCTTTTGCTGAAGGCGTAAACACGCTCAACACCTTCTCTCTGCTCAGTGAGTTTTCTGAAATAGGATCTAAGGTGCACAGGTTATCTGAAAGAGTAAGGAATTTCTCCCCTAAAAGCTCTAAGCATTTAATGTTTCCTGTAAATCCGCTTCTCCTCTGTGATCCGTCGCTATCGTTTTGCAGGTTCTCATCTCTGATGTCGACATCGTAATTAATGCCATGGTACGGATTCCTAGGCGTGTTTCCGTTCTGATTCGACCGGCGCCGCGGCGAATCGGTTTCTCCACCGAGGGATCCCTGAAGAGAAGCCGTGTTGTCTCCGACCGACGATGACCCGCAAGAAGATGGATTCACGTCCGATTCTCCTGATGCCCAGGTTTGTTCTTCGATGATTAAAACAGTATACCAATCTCCATCTATGTTAACCCTAGCTCTGCTTCGAATTAAATCCAGGTGATCTGTGAAAATCATTATTCTGCAAACATCCAGTCGGTTCTCCTTTTGATTCAGGGTTTGGGGATTCAACATCTTCCCATATCCAGCTAACAGGGTGTTCAAGAATCTTTCGTTTCTGGAGAAGCAAGGAACACCGTAGATGGCCACCGAAGCGACTCTAGCACATTCAACATCTGTTTTCTTCCATCTCCTCACATCTTCAAACCAGAATTCCAGCCAGTCTTTCCCTTCTTGCATCAACGTTTCAAGCTCACCTTCCGCTATCTCCTCTAACAGACATAAGCTTGGGCCTAGAGCTGTTGCCGACACGGTGAAGATCCCCTCCTCCAATAAACTGTTAGCCACTACGTAAGCATCTCCTACTCTTCTTGTTATGCCAACCTTAGCTTTGTTGAATCTCAACATCTCTGATTCATAAGAAGTAAAGAAAAGGGTCTGACTGGCTATAAATTCCTCCGCAGGTTTCGACTCAAGATCTCCTTTGATGATGTCTGCAAAGGACTTCGAAGAACCCTCACCTCCCCCAACCTTAGAAACCATTTTGTTATTTCTGATAGCATTAGCTGAGAAACTCGCCCTTTTAGGTAAAGAGTTTATCTCCTGTTTCCTTAGATTAGCTGCTGGGTTGTTTATGTTTCTCAATTCTTTCCGTTTAATCCTTGAAATGTTGGCGCTAAGCTTAGTGCCATCAAGCCAAACATTGTCCATTTTGGTCTCCAAGAACTTCTCGTCTGTTACGTTTACGAATCTGACGAACCCAAATCTTTGACCTCGCCAATCCCTTTTTGGAGGTATAACAATTTCTTCAATCACCCCCATCTCCTTGAACCCTATGAAAAGGTCTCTAGCACACCATTTTTCTGTGAAATCAGTAATGAAAATGGTGAGAACATCCTTCCTGTTTGACTCTATCTCCTTTCTAACAATGTCCCATTTAGGTCTCTCCACAATAGGTCTCTCCATGAATTTGTTCTTCTTCCCTGTTACCCTGCGCCATTCTCCTGCCATGACTAGCCGGTGAAAACGTTGAAATCTCAAAAAAGCTCAAAACCTGATAGAACACTCACACACTCTCTGTTTTTTCTACATTCTGTAATATTCATGTTGTTTTTTTTTGCAACAATGATTGTTTAGTTAACGGTGGAAACACTATTCCTAATGGAGGTGTTATTTCCTTCAAATATGCTAACACATATTCTTATGCTCTTTCTGTTTCATCTGTGGATTGTTTTCCAAGATTCTTATTTACACATGATTTTTCTATTCTTATTCCAAGGCTTAAAAGAGTGAGAATATAACATTTTCTTAGGAATAAGTTCAACCAACTCTAACTTTCCATTGTCAATCTCATTTTCTATTATTTTTATTTTTGTATAATTTTAAATTAAACAAATTTTATCATTATTCCTTGGAAATTAAATTCTTAGCAAACACATATGTTGGAATATTATTTCAAGGAATACTAATCCTAGGAATACCATTTCAAAAAATAACTTTTCTAACCTTGAAACAAATACACCCTTGAACATATAAAATAGAGGTGTTACAATTAACTTTGCTAAAAATCTCATTGCACATGAGATGAGAAAACATATTAAGATGAGGTTTCATTACTTGAGGGATCTAGTGTGTGAATGCAAGCTGGGGTTGGGATACTGTCGAAGTGAAGAACAAGTTGCAGATTTGCTGACGAAAGGGGTCACAAATGTTTTGTTCAAGAAGTTGGTAATGAGCCTGAGCATGAAAAACTTGGAGCATTTGAATAAAGGTGGTGTATTGAATGTGCATAGTAATTCAAACGCAATATAAGCTTCTGGGAGCAATCTGATGTGAACAACTTAAAAAATAAACACTTTTGAAAGCATAACCGATTACAGGAGGCTATTTTAATTTTTGCATTTCTGTTATGTGTAGGCGTGACTGGTTACAGCATTTGGCGTAACCAGTTACGAGCCCAAGTTTAAGCTTTTTAGCTTTTTTTTTAGTTGTTTTGTATTCCACTTGTTTGGACTTAACTTGTATAAGTACCATCAAGTGTAACATTTGTTGTTAATGTCAAATTCACTCATCATCTCAATTACTCTCTCTTTTTCACTCTATTATTTTCTCACTTTCATCTTCCTCAATTATCACCTTTCTCCGTTGATTCACCAAAATAATTTATGTAAGTGCTAACATATTTGATGTATTTTCTCTTCAAGAAGATAAAAGATAAAAAGAAAAGTTATGAGATTCATTTATAATTAATGGGATAAAATTGTGTCTCCGTAAATGTTCGAAGATGCATATTTAAATTTTGAAGATGTATCTCCGTAAACTGTCTTTTCACCGATACTCAAAACACCAATTGTTTATGCATTATTATTTCTTGAAATATATATATATATATATATATATATATATATATATATATATATATATATATATATATATATATATATATATATATATATATATATATATATATATATATATATATATATATATATATATATATATATATATATATAGTCTCAGTTATTAGGTATTTTGAGTAGTTGTATGTTCCATTGAATTTTTCAGTTGTAATAGAAAACTTAAAAGAAGATTGAACCTAGTTTATATATGATTATTGATTCTCTTTAGTATGTTGACATTTGAAAGCAGGTCTTGACTCCGTGTATCTTTAAGAATTAGTTGCGACTTGCGGTGTGATTTTCTCACTGACCACTCACTTAGGAAGTGTGCTTGCAATAGCATAATTTGAAAGATATGTGTTTTACATAGATACGTCTTCGAATTTTCATAGATGCATTTTTCCAATAAAGTTTCTAAAAAAAAATAAGAATGTCTCACTTACTAAATAAATATATATATATATATATATATATATATATATATATATATATATATATATATATATATATATATATATATATATATATATATATATATATATATATATATATATATATAATATGCAGGTGCATTTTCAAATTCTAAAGACATTTTGATTTTAATATTTTACCGTAGTGTAGAGCACCTCCTAAAAGAGCAATCCGTAAATCTCTATTATATTACGTTGATGCATGAGATAGTAATAGTTGAAACTTTCTTTTAAGTATCTCAAATTTTTTTTAAAACCCGCGGCAAAATTTTAAAAATGTTCTTATATTTCAGAAGTGCATCTCTGAATTTTTTTTTTTTTAAAAAGTCGATTTCGGCAGTGCACTTCCGATTATTTTTAGGACAAATATGTGTTTTCGGAGATGTATTTTCAAAAACACTTTTTTTTGGGAAAAGAGTGTCTTCGGAGATGCACTAACGAATTCACTTCATTAGAATATTTCGGAGATGCACTTCCGAAATATTGTCTGATACATAAAACATAAATCAAGGTGAATCATTTGTATTAATAGTATAATTAATTATATTACTTAAAATATATACTATTTTAATCAAAATATCTATTTAATAAAATAAAATAAAAGGAATATTAATTATTTTATAATATATATATATATATATATATATATATATATATATATATATATATATATTAACATATTAATTTATCAATGGCATATTTGGAATATTAATATTCTTTTATTTTACGATGTATTTTTTGAATGTACGGTATCACATTTATTTTATTTTATTTGTGTTTTAATTTATGTGTTAATATATATAATAGTATTTAATTGATCGTTAAATTTACCAATGACATATTTGGATCCCCATAGAGAGTCCACAAAGAAGTTGTCTAATAATTTGACGCGGACATTATAGGCTACAAACAATTGTGCCTGGGCCTTAGGTTGACCCAAGAAATTGGGAATGTCATATTTGGTGCATTGCTTATTAGAGTTTTTCAACGTCCTATCTTCACGTGGGATTATAGGATCTTCCTAATACACCCCTCACATTCAATATTCTTTTAAGACTTCGTGCGTGAATATTAATGGTGGGTGGCTTATGGTCTGATCGATAGGCTCTGATATCAAATTAGAATTTGACATAACTCATCCTTACAAAATCGGTTGGTAAGGTGAAGAATGTCTCTCTATATATACTCTTTCATTACTCTATCTGCAATAAATGTGAGACTATAGGATATTCCTACCAGTTTTACTTTCACATTGCTTCATCAGTTTTCCTTTTGAAGTTTTTTGTTGATTTTTTATTTTTAACTAAAATAAATTTAAAAATAATTTAAAGGATTTATCAAATACTTTGAAGGAAATAGTATTCCTAGAAATTTAATCATATCCAATAAAACTAAAAGAGTAACATGGACATTTCTTCATCACACACTTGATCTCCATTAATTTATTTTTAGAGGTGTGTATTTATTTTCTAAATCATTTTTTATTCAAATGTTTACTTCTAGAATGTGAAAAAAATTATTATCCACTTGTCGGATTCTATCTACAAAAATTATTTCTATCTAGCGAAATTCAAATATAAAATCTTAAGAAAAACACAACTCCTAAAATTTATAATTTGGAACCATATGTTTGTAGTGTTCCACTCGTAATAATATTGTTTAAATTCATTTGTCAATAAAATAAATTATTTGCAAATTAAGTTTGATTTTTCCGCCTGACTTTTTCTAAGTTGCAGTCGAATTTAACTTTTCGATGCTTCCAGAGAAATACAGAAATAGTCGTATTTTGTCTTTTGGTAAATTTTGATATTTTAAAATTAATTACAGCATGTCAAAAAAAGAAGAAATATTATTTAAATGAGTATTTTCTAAAATAAAAGGATTACTTAAAGGAATAAAGTATTCAGTCTTTATGTGAAGATTACTTCACCTCCTCTTCAATTTTTAAAATAAATTGTACACTCCTTCTTATATGCATGATAAATATTGAGTGGATGTCTTATTTTGGTCCTGGACAAATATTATGAATTCTAATTTGATTTTATTTAGGAGGTCAATGAGAGGAATTAATTTTGTGGTGAGTTGGAATATTGGTAAGTGATAAAGAATAATTAAGGAAATATGATTGGTGCCAAAGTGATGTCATGCTTCCCTCTTTTTTTTTTTTTTTAAAAATTGTCTCAAGAAATTGATTTCCTATATGAGTAAATTGATTTCCATAGTGAAATTTTCAGAAAATGTTTTTCTTGCACTGTTTTGATTATTGCTCGATCTTTTACCTGTAAAAAGCAAAAAAAGGAAACAAACAAAAATATTTTTGGATTTTGGTTAGTATACAACAAATTAAAAGCTATAGGTGTCTGATAGTTCCCCTCAGAGATGAACACGATACTAAAAGCATAACTTTGAGATGGAGCTCTTGATTAATGATCGAGATGCAAATGATGTATGATCTTATGGTCGAAAATTGGGGTATGACAAAGTCATTGACAACTTGTCTTTGAGTTGATTTCCTTGAGGGACTAAGGTTGGTCAGAATCCTTAAGAAGACGTTGGCAGGTAGTCTTTATGGTTGTAATTAAAGATTTTGATTAGTGAATTAAATCTTTGTAATAAGGCAAAATCACCTTGATGGGTAGATTGGAGGTAGCTTAGTTAACGGTGAACCCAAGATAAAATACTTTAGTTCTTTATCATTGTTAGTTTTGTGATGTTTATCTTTGGGTTAACGAAAAGACTTTGTATCTAGAAACCAATTCAAATCGTCTTTCTTGTGTTTCTTTGAACCTTTCATTCATATATAAGTCAGCTTGGCCGAATTTCATTAGAAATATTCATTTTTTATGCTATTTATCTATATTATGGGTTTATGTTGGTACCTCTTTTCTCTACAGGTGAGTAAAATTGATTTTAGAAGCTTCAATTTAAAAAATATATTTTGGTATGTAATCCGATTCAAATATATTGGTACCCCCTTGTGAAATAAGTGACATGTATGATAAAGAGGGTCGTCATTGTTAGTGTAAAAAATATTTTGGTACGTAATCCGATTCAAATTAGATATTATTAGTTTTTATTTAATTTTTTACTATTAATTGAATTAAAATATTAAAAATTTATAACCCATAGGAGTCTGATGAATTGATGACTTCTCCCATAACTTATACATATAACTTGTACATAGTCGTCAATTCAATTTAGGGATGGCAAACAGACCCAAACCCACAGGGTCCACCCGCACCCGAACCCGAGTCAACGGGTGAAAACCCGAATTGACTGGGTTTGGGTTTGGGTTCGGGTGCCACCCGATATTTCGGGTGCGGGTTTGGGTAGTGTGAAACCCGCGCCCAAAACCCGAAATCACACCCGAATATATATATATATATATATATATATATATATATATATATATATATATATATATATATATATATATATATATATATATATATATTTTAAAAAATATATTATATATAATATAATATATATATATATATATATATATATATATATATATAATATTATTTTTTTGTGTGGAAATTTGTAAGAAAATTGTAGGAAAAATATATTTTATGTATTTTGTTGCGGGTTTGGGTGAAAAAACCCGAACCCAACAGATGTGGGCGTGGGTGTTATTTTGTCATCCGAATAACTTTTGAGTTTGGGTTCGGGTGGTAATTTCGGGTGCGGGTTTGGGTAGTATAAAACCCGCACCCGTTGTCATCCCTAATTCAATTGGTTAGACACCAATTCAATTGATCAGAGCTCTTGTTTATTTAATGCAGTTTCTAATTAGATTGATTGGTGCTATGCGTTACAATTTTTTATTTAAAATATAAGTATTTTAAAATTAATGGAAAAAGATGATTATTCTAGTAATTTTGATTAAAAAGATACTATTATTTTAATATAAAAAATTTAATATAGTGGTTTGGTTTTCTAAAACCCTGGTCTTAGTATCTGCCTCCGTCTTTGAATCCGCGTAACAAATACTATATACATAAGAATCTTTGGTAAACAAATGTTGATGTCGTGACTCTAATACCAATCCTAAGTTTGGATTAAAAAATTGCACAAATATAAACAATTTTTTATTTTTTTAAATGATGAACATATAATTGAATACAATAGTAGAATCTTTCATATAATACTATTTTTTATTTTTTTTTCTCAATAACCTTCACACATCATACTTTTGTCCCTAGAAGAAAACCACCCTGAATATGACTTGTCCCAGTTGCAACACAATGGAAGACAAGAAACTAAAGAAAGCTAAAAAAATTGAATGATCTTGTATTCTTGTCCAATGAATTGTCCCACGTAATTGTTTACTATATTATTTTTGACATAATGACTTACTATTTTATATATATGACACATTCTATGTATAAACGTTAACCAAAAAAAAAAAACTATTAAATATTAACTATGAAAAGAATGTTATTTTGTGGAATATTCTTTTTCACTAGCTGTATTTAATTGTCGGGCCCATTAACTATATCCGTAGGGCTTTTCTTAGTTGTATCATCTATTCTGATTTTTTTATTCTACCATATGTCAAAAGAACAAATCATTTACAATTTTTAAAATGCCCTTTTAAAATTGAAAATTTTCGGTGTGTTTTTTTTTTTTATTAAAATTGATTAAAAATCGAAAGTATATTTATTGTTTTAAACCGGCAATATATTTTCGGTTTTAATGTTGCCAGTTGCAGAATATTTTTTTAGACAATATATATCATTTTTAGTTTTAATATATTTACAGTTGTTTCGCACTAAATACAAATAATTGTACAATTAGAAAATATATATATATATATATATATATATATATATATATATATATATATATATATATATAATTATAATATTACCAAATACAAAAATATAATCCAAATATAATAACAAAAAACAACAACCAAATAAATAAAAAAAATCAACAAAAACTACTAAATATGGCGGATGGTGAGTCGGCCTGTCACCCTCGAGGCGTCCCTCTGCTGCCTCTTGTAAAATAGAGCCTCTGCCATGATGGCATTCAGAACACCTCTGGCATCGGATCCATCAGGAAACAAACCTTTGTCAATACCATCTCACGCAAGCTCCATGATATGACAATACCTGGAAACACGTCAGTTGCATGATCAGCCCCAGTCTGCTCTTTCATTAGGATCTCTTGATAAACTGGCCTCGGCGGGTTTCTTGGAGTATCATGTATCATGTATGGATGGGACACCCAGAAGAACCATACCATGTAATTGTACTCGTAGCTCCATCGTCTGGTGCTACGGTACTCTTGGCCTCTTCAGGAACAAGATGATTCTCAAAATCATCAAACATATCATCCATATCCCTCCGTCTCACCGTCGGAGGAGCAGATACAGTAGGATCCCATGGAATAGTCTAGGTGAACCCGAACTGACGCATCACCCACTCAGACATATAGGCAGCCGTCTTGCAAATCGTGTAGGCCTACAAACCCGTAAACAAGACAACCTCGTCAAATGGTATCGTCTTACAGTGGTCGACGTATGAAAAGAACTGTATGTCCTCATGTGTCAGTCGGTCATTGTACAACCGGAACGACTCTACCGCCTCGTTCCCTTTGAGGGGTCGTATGCGCAGGCACGTGACTTATCTTCAGTATAACCCTCCCCAAGTGACCAACCCGAGATGCGGGGGAAGTGCTTTAGGACCCATCCCTGAAATAAGAAAATTAAATAGTTAGTTTCCCGAATCAAAATAATTAACAAAGGCCACAAAGAAAAAGAAGTTATATCGTCATGAGTGACATGCTGTCGATTATTTGCTTCGTATTCCACTTAATCCCTTCATCCAACTTCGTGTACAAGTATACCAGGAAAGCAACCCCCGGTTTCACTGGTGGATCGTCTCAAAATCATCAAAAAAATTGGAGGTACATAATATCAGTGTAAGTGGCACTAGTGTCCATAAAAATATGTGTGCCTACAAGATACAAAAGGTATGCTCTCATAGCAAACCTCCTGTGAATGGTAACCTGCTCGGCATCACCATCAGTCTCCCGTGCATGCCATATCTCATCCTCGAACACCTGAGCTAAATAATTGTACCTGAAGTGACTACCTCGGGTTTAATCACTCTCTCCCAGAGCACTCTCAGGGGTAACTCCCAACATCTCAATCAATAGATCTAACACATCCTCTTTGCTTATTCTCTCATGATCCAAGAATTTCCCCCTGATTGGAAGATGCAGCAGACATGCGACGTCGTTGAGTGTGATCTTCATCTCACCATGTGGTATGTGAAACGCTGACGTCTCATGGTGCCACCTCTCAATGAAAGCGTTAATCATACCCAAGTTGACCACGTTGTATTCACACTACAACACGGAAGGGCTTTAAAAGCGCTTTTATGGGCTTTAAAAGCGCTTAAAAGCACTGTGAAAGGCAGCGCTGGCAAAGGTAACAAAAGCGCTTAAGAAAGCGCTCTGGTAGGCCCCCTCTATAAGAGCGCTTTTCTGGAAAAAGCGCTCTGGTAGGCCACCCTATAAGAGCGCTTTTCTGGAAAAAGCGCTCTGGTAGGCCCCCCTTTAAGAGCGCTTTTTCCAGAAAAGCGCTGTGATAGCCCCCCCTGTGAGAGTAAAAAATTAAAAAAAAACCCCAACATACGAAAGCGCTTTTGGAAAAGTGCTCTTATAGGGTGGGCTTTAAGAGCGCTTTTTCTGGAAAAAGCGCTCTGATAGCCCCCCCTATAAGAGCGCTTTTCCAAAAGCGCTTTCGTATGTTGCGTTTTTTTTATTTTTTATGCTTTTTTATTAATCTTTGGCAGCGCTTTTACAAAGAAGCGCTTTAGTAGGTGGACCTTTAAGAGCGCTTTTTAAAAGCGTTGTCGTTGCTAAATGAGGTATTTTAATGTGCAGCCTGTAATTTAATCCTCCCAGTCGACCTGTAATATTTTCGACCTGTAATATGTTTTCAACCTGTAATATTTTCGACCTGTAATTTATTTTCGACGATATTATTTCAGCCATCAGTAAGACAATATATATACTAATATAATACCATTATAATATCCAAAATTATATATATACATCATTACAACATCAATAATATTATAGTTCAAATCGACACAAATCCTACATGAAAAAGCGCTTAATATAAAATTGACACAAATCCTCTTTTATTTCTTCCAACTTAAGTCTCGGGTACCCAGTAGCACGGAATTCGTCAAGGTACTACAAAACAAAAACATAATATGAATGATACATTTAGTTAAATGTAATAAATTATATGAAATTATCTTAAGTTATAAATTCATACCGTGAGCGGAATCTCTAATTGATTTGCCTGAAGGATTTCTTTCATAAACCTCAATACAAAGTATCCGCAATCGTAACTGTTTCGCTGTTGCGGACACTACATAGAAAAACAAATAAGATCCAAGTAATGTTGTGAAAAATATATTATAAGCAAAATTGTGAAAAATAATGTACCTGCACTTGGATCCAAGTAATGTTGTTAGATTTAGTTCGGGATACCTGTGCGTCCCGTTGACTTCGGAACACTTGTATTGATCTAATTAACAAATATATAAAAGCATATGTTTAGACCAATCCCACAAATAAGTAAATATATAAATATACACGAACATATATTTAGAACGATCCCACTTACAAATCAACGATGTCCTTCATAGCCGGATAATTGGTCCATTCACCATTTACCGAATTCAGATAATACACGACTTCCCTTATAGGGTTGATAGCAAGCAGCAACCAGTGTGCTCTATAAATTAAAACAATAGGTTATATGAAAATTTTGCTATACACAAAAGAAACAGAGATTAGATGAACAAAGAATGAGAAACTAACCCTACTGGTCGGGTATTATACGCCCAAAGATGCAGACTTTCTGTATTGCTGGTGGACATGAATCTATCGACTAAGCGCTGTCTAACTGATTCCGGTTCCGAAGCAATTGCCATTCCGCTGCAATGGGCGGAAGACACGAAACGGAATCTGTTAGACAATGGATTCCGCTACATGTAAAGAATTCGACAAACGGATACATGGTTCAAAAGTTATGTACATAACGAGAATATGCACCAAAATTGAATAAGTACTATACTATTGATTAAAACAATCGGTACAAATTGAATAAAACAAATTAGTCGGAATATGTATACTATTACCTTTATCACTAACGTCTCTTTCTTTTCTTGGTAGGATTGTGTTCTACGCGTCTCTTAACAACGCGGACGGTTGGATTGATCCAAATACCCTCATTATGATCATTTCTAGTACAAGATTCATTCTCATTTTGATCGTTTCTTGTACAAGATTCAATGCCAACACCAAAATCACCTTGATCTTCAATGTTTTCATCAACTATTTTGTTAGATAAAAGCACTATAGACCATTTCGTACTTGTCGGATCATTGACATAGAACACTTGTTTAGCTTGAGAGACTAGAATGAAAGGCTCATCTTTGTACCCTACCCTATTGAGATCCACTTGCAAAAATCCTGACTTATCCATTCGTATGCCACTATTATTTTCAACCCACTTGCAACCAAATACAGGAATCTGAAACTTCGCGTAATCAAACACCAAAATGCGCTCGATAACCCCAAAATATGATAAATTTGCAAATTTCGGATTTAAGTCATTCGCACTTGATATGTGCATTGCTTCAGCTACCAAGGTAACACCACTATTTTGCATAGTACTTTTATCATCCTGTTCTTTGGTATAAAATGTGTATCCATTAATAGCGTATGCGCTATAAGAAAGCACAATTACAGTTGGACCATAGGCTAAACATCTCAACCTTTCTGTTACTGAAGCAGGATCTGAACGATACTTCGAATAAATATGATCCCTAAACCACGGTATGAAACTTCGATTGTGCTCTCGTACTATCCAGTTCTCATTTCTATTTGGATTTAAATCTCGGAGAACAACCTTGTGCATTTCAACATACAGCTCAACCTCAATCTCATTGTGCAGAACATACAAGTGCGCTTGATCCCGTTCGACCATTGATACTGTCACAACTTTATTTCCAATTAGCCTTTTTCCTTCTTTTTTCTCGACAATATGAGATTTGGGGAGTCCAATTGATTGAACATTTGACAGATATTCAGTACAAAACTCAACCGCTTCTTCAACAACGTATCGTTCGGTAATACAACCCTCCGGTCGACTTCTGTTTTTCACGTACCCTTTTAATATTTTCATATAACGTTCAGCAGGGTACATCCATCTCATATAAGCTGGTCCGCACAATTGTGTCTCTTTCACAAGATGAACGACTAGATGAACCATTATGTCAAAAAACGAGGGAGGAAAATACATTTCAAGATCACATAAAGTAACAACTATCTCTTTTTGCAATGTTGGTAAGATCGCGGGATCGACCACCTTACTGCAAATTGACCTGAAGAAGAAACACAGCTTAGTTATTGCGCTTCTTACTTTTTCTGGCAGAATAGAACGTATACCTATTGGTAAAAAATGTTCCATTATAACATGACAATCATGCGTCTTCAAACTCTTTAACTTGAGGTCTTTCATGGACACAAGTCTTCTAATATCTGAAGAGTAGCCTTCTGGAACTTTAACTTCACTGAGGAACTTACACAATGTTTTCTTCTCCTTTCTAGATAGAGTGTAAACAGCAGGTGGCAGATATGTTCGTCTTCCTTTCGTCACGGGTCCCAATTCAGTTCTCATTCCCATGTTTACCATGTCCTTCCTTATGTTAAGGCTATCCTTAGACTTTCCTTGTATATTGAGTAACGTACCTATGACGCTGTCAAATACATTTTTTTCAATATGCATAACATCCAGGAAATGTCTTACGTACAACGACTTCCAATATGGAAGTTCAAAAAAAATGGACTTCTTCTTCCACCCACCCTTGACAAGTGAATGTGCAAAAGGCTTGCCAAACTGAGTGCTCATATCTTTCACCTTTTCAAAAATTTGATCACCTGACAAAAAAGGCGGGGCTGTACCATGTTCGGCCTTTCCGTTGAATTCTTTTCTCCACCCACGGTAGTGATGATTAGAATTTAAGAATCTACGATGGCTGAGAAAGACATTCTTCTGACAAAGCTCCAATCGTGTCGTATCGGTTTCATCTTCACAAACGGGACACGCCTTTTGACCTTTATTGTTGTACCCGGATAGATTTCCGTATGCTGGAAAATCATTAATTGTTCCAAACAACATCGCCCTCAAGTTGAAACTTTCCTTGCTATACCCATCGTAAACCTCCACACCGTTGTCCCACAAAAACTTTAAATCTTCGATTAACGGTGCCAAGTATACGTCTATGTCATTCCCTGGTTGTTTAGGCCCAGAAATTAGCATAGATAACATCATGTACTTACGCTTCATACATAGCCACGGAGGTAGGTTATAGATCATAAGAATCACAAGCCATGTGCTATGCGAGATACTTTGAATACCATGCGGGTTCATTCCATCAATAGACAATGACAACCGAAGGTTTCTTGCTTCTTTTCCAAATTCAGGATAATCAGTATCAACTTTCATCCATTGTGGTTAGTCTGTCGGATGTCGCAACTTTCCATCAATAATTCTTTCATCTGCATGCCAAGTCAAGTGTCTTGAATCGGTCTCACTACGATACATGCATCTAAATCTCGGAATTATAGGAAAATACCATAAGACTTTAGCAGGAGACAACTTTTTCTTATATTGAGGGGCACCACATTTAGGACACTCATTCAACGCTGCATACTCGTTTCGAAACAAAACGCAATCGTTTGGACATGCATGTATCTTATCATAGCTCATGCCAATAGAGGACAACATCTTTTTGGCTTCATACGTTCGATTGGGAAGAACATTATCCTCTGGTAGCATATCTTTCATAAGGGCTAATAACTCTGTGAAACTTTTATCCGACCATCCATTGTCCGCCTTTAAGTTGTACAACTTTAACACCGCAGACAATCTTGTGAATTTTGAACAACCATCATACAACGGTTTCTCTGCATCGCTTACCAACCTATCAAACATTTTGGGACAATCCGCAAGATCTTCTTCAAGCGCTTCTGCAATCTCTTCGACTCGATCGCAATCGTATGTGTCTGTGCAATCGTCGTTTGAAGCATACTTCCTATTACACCTCGACTCAGCATTCCCGTTACTTTTCTCACCATGCATTGTCCAACATGTATAACTTCTATCAATTCCAAACCGTAGTAAATGGGATCCCAACTGTTTCCCGTCAACCTTACCCCCATAACAGCAACCCAAGCAAGGACACGGCATTCGAAGCGGGTCTTCGGAGTGCGCAACCGCAAACTCAACGAATTCCCATACCCCTTTCTCGTACTGTTTCGACAATCAGTTTGAATTCATCCATGTCTTATCCATGTCTTAATTAAGCTAAACAAATGCTTCTTGGTTTCTCTATCAGATACTAAGGAATTCTGTCAAGATAATAAATAGCTATCATCATTATGTCTTGATCAAAATACCTAGTGAGATCCTATAAAGTGTGAATAATAGAATACCTAATCAGAATACCTAATCAGAATACCCGATTTCTTAAAGAAGACATTACCTTATTTCAAGGTAATATAAGTTCACAAACCAAAAAATGGATTGAGAGACACTAAATTGCAAAAAATACGTCAAAACTGGGACAAATCTCCCAAAGCAAATTGTTTGCTCAAAAATCTATAAAAATAAATAAAAGAGGAAATCTAGATAGGAAGAAATTGATAGTTGTATAACTAATTTAGTTGTAATTGATATAATAATAATTTTTTATAAGCAATATAATAATTTTGTTTAATTGAAATCGATTGTTTAGTTAAAATTAGTATCTAATCAATATTGTTTTTCAAGAAAGTTTGAACTTTCTCTCTCCTACATGATTGAATGGAAAGCGTAAGAAAAAAATGATATATTTGTTAAACTACAAAAATATCACAAAATATGAAAGTAATATAGTATAAAAGATTATTTTTTTAAAAATAAAAAGTAGAAACAGTTGAGAAATACCCTCTAATATAATAATCCATCATCTTCAAGTTATGGTTCTCATATAAATTGAAATTGAAATTAAGCAGAAAACAACAAATTATAAGCAAGAAGAAAGGGATAGTAACCTGAGTTAGACTTGATGTGGGAGATGGGTAGGTTTGAATCGGCGTTGTACAAGTAGAAACCAGAGACTTCAAAGTAACTGTAAAATTAAACATACACACGATGCAGTTAAATACACCACTACTAACAAATATCAAAATAAACCCAATCTAGAACTCAATTATTTAAAATGCACAATAATTCACATAAACATGGTACCAATTAATTTTCAGCTGCTCGACCTGCTCTAATTAGCACCAAAACACTAATGTCATTACCATTTTTCATGCTCTAACAAGTTGCAATGAACTCAAAACAACACTATTATCAATTGTCCATTTAATTTCCAGCATTTCAACACCATTGAAACTCATCATTCTCTCAATTTACATGTTAACAACACCACCAACCATCATAGAAATTTCCAGAATCAAATGTCCACCAAATAAGCAATACAATTCACATTATCAATCACTAAAGCAACACCAAAATTCCTGCATTTATATACCTTCGTACAACCACATTTCAAAGCATTTTTATTAGTTAAAAGTAGTGGAAAAAACAACAGAGGACAAGTCTGAAATACTGCACTCAAATGCTTAACTCTAAAGTATAAATAGGAAAAGTTGCAAACATTAGAAATAAGTGAGCAAAGAGATAGAATTGAATTTATCCCAAATGCAGTACCACAAACAACAATCAACCTGCATTAGAAACACTCTCTACCCTTCAAACAAACAAAAATCTGTCCTCCAACTCTAGCCAGCAAGAATTCCAAAACAGTACAATCCACAATAGCAGAACCACAATAGCAGTACAATCCACAAATACAAATCCACAAAACCAAATACAAATCCAAAATAGCAGAACCACAATAGCAGTACAATCCACAAAACCACAATAGCAGAACTTCTTTTTGACATTGCCATCAGAAAGTAACAAGGTATGAAATACCAAACACAAATCCAAAATCAGTTCATAGGGATAGGGTTCGAACTTGCGTTTTTTCTCGAAGGGAGTACGAACGGCGGCGGCGACTAGTTGTTTTGGGAGTACGACGACGGAGGGAGTACGAACGGCAGCTCTGCAACTGCAACCGTCGGAGGGAATACGAACAGTGGGCGGCAGAGGGAGTACGAACGGAGGCGGCGGCAAGTTGTTTTGTGAGAGACGGCGAGAGATGTGTTGTAGAGAGAGAGTTAAAGGTTTGTGAGAGACAACGAGAGATGTGAGAGACTGGGTGATGAGCGAGGAAGAAGAAGACCCTTTTTGTTTTCTGAAACAAATAGGGTGTTTTAATTTTATGAAATATAAATTTAAAAAAAGGCTACTAGAGCGCTTTTCAGAAGCGCTTTCATATGCCCCTTTATACCAGCGCTTTATTACTAAAAGCGCTTTCGTACCTACCCCCTATAAGAGCGCTTTCAAAAGCGCTTTCATACCCACCCCCTATAAGAGCGCTTTTAGAAAGCGCTCTCGTACCCCCCCCCTTTACCAGCGCTTTCTAGAAAGCGCTCTCGTACCCCCACCATTTACCAGCGCTTTTTCCCTTATTTTTTTGTTTTGTTTTTAGCGAAATCTATAAGAGCGCTTTTCCCTAAAAGCGCTCTCGTAGGGGTGCTGCAAAAGATCATATTTGGCGTAGTGTCATTTCCAAATATTTCAACCCTGAAAGTGATGAAAGCTCATCAAACCATGGCTCAATAAGTGGTACCAGTCTACTGATCTTTTGCCCATGGCTAATGACCTTGAGCGTATCACGTTCCTGCATAAATATATAGACGGATTTAATCAACATACCAAAATTCAAAATTAATAAGAAAAAAAATTAAATTTTAAATTTTAATAGATATCAAAATTCAAAATTCATACCTGCTTGTCCCAGGTATGTCTAGCAACATGGTCAAAACAAAGAGGAAGAAGGGATAAATCAGACGGTCCTCCTCCAAAACGCTGAGGCACCGCTGGAGCAGCCCGTGCATTTGCATGCTCAGGTTCCTGCGATGACTGAGGAGTCGTCTCAGGTGTCATCTGAGGCTGTGACTGGGCCTCTGGTGTTTCCTGAGAATCGGAGGTCTCTCCCGCCTCAAATCCTGTCGGTGGAGAGGTGCGTCTGCGGGAGGACGGGGTAGAGAAGGATGGACTAGAGAATCCCTCCTGCTACGGGAGGACGAAGTAGTAGGAGTAGCAGCAAGAACACCAGAGGATGAAGTTGTAGGTGGTGCATCATGTACGACTGTCCAGATACAGGAGGAGGCTGGGTTGCCTGACTCCTTTCTCTCTGCACAGAAGCATGTTGTGCTACCCTGTCGTGTCTCAATCAAGATGTTATGTCAGTCATTGCTCCTATAAAAGCAAGGAAAATATGTTAACTTTAGGATTTATGTTGAAAACAAAGTTGAAAAACAGACACAGACAAAACTAGAAATGTACTTGCGGTTTTGTTCTTGATGAAAACCAGAAATGCATTTCTGGTTTCTAATGCAATTTCAGTGTTGTGTTAATGGCTTTCCACCCCCACAAATGAGCACAACAAAAACTCATTGATCATGAAAATGACCTTTACAAAACCTTTCTAATGATTCATAACATTGAAAACAAACCACAAATTCCCAATTTCTAACCTAAAACACACATTTCAGTAGATTTTACATAAAACAACTTACATGATTGATTGTGGTTGTTTTTTGTTGATTGATTATGGTTGGATGCTTGAGCTACTGGTGCTTGATTCTTTCGAACAACTTCGGTTGCAAATTTGATTGGTTTGGTGAAATGATATTAAGAGAGTTTTGAGATAGTGTTTTGTTTTGTTTGTTTTTTAGACTGTAATGGAATGGGAAGAGGTAGCGCCCTTTTTAGTTCTTCCACGAATCGGAAATATACTTACGATTCCATACCGCAGTTATATTTCTGGTTAATTCCAACGTTAACCTCTATTATGGTGCGAACTAGATATGCATTTCTAGTTTTGAGGGGCATTTTTGAAATTCTGAGTAGTGCACTAGAAAAGCATGGGGTAGAATAAGAAATTCCCTCATCTCTTCCTCTTTTGTTGAATGAAAAGAAAATAGAAAGAACAAAAATCGAATCTACACCTTGTAATATTTATTTGGTCGAATCATAAATAAAAATGATTTCTACCCATAAGCAAAAAATGTAAGAGAAAAACAAATTACGTACATATATATATTATAATGAGAGATGAGGGGAACAAATATCAACCTTTGAATTCATCAAGAGAGAGAATGTTAATACATTAATATGGCTATTAATCTCTTTCTCTTGATGAATCTAATGATTGATATTTGTTCTTCTCATCTCTCATTATAAAATGCTCTCACTAGATATGCTCCCATATATGGAGCATATCAAGTGAGAGTGTTATATACAATTCAAACTTTATTGCTATTTATTGCTAAACTTGAATTCAAACTTTAATGCCTGCTTTATCAGTAGGTCATGTGGTCCTTCTAACAGTATCTCAGTGCAACTCCCTTTCATATTAGAGGATTTGTCCATTGAAAGGACCCATGCAGGAGAAATCTCTTCGCCATTTGGTGTACTGAACTTTGCCATAAAATCTTCCACGACCTATGATTTGACATTTCCTATGGGAATATACTTGATGTCATATTCAGACAACTTCACTTCCCAAGATACCATTATTTCGTCCAGATCTGACTTCTTGAGGACTTGGCGTATGGGATAGACTGTTTTTACCAATATTCAATCTCCTTAAAAATAAGGCATGAGCTTTCTTGCAGTTACCACTACCTCTAATGTGAGCCTTTCTATCTTCTTATAATGAGTCTCAACGCCCATAAAAACTTTGCTCACCAAATAGATAGGTTGGTCCACTTTTCTATTTCCTAGGTGAGTATTGAGCTCAACGCTTGGTCGGTAAGAAACAAGTAGAGATATAAAGGTGAACATGTTATCAAGTATGTTAGGTTGAGCGGTGATGCTATGAGCTCCTTCAACTTTGAGATGCTTGCTCGCATTCGTTCGTCCATTTGAACCTCTCCTTTTTCTTTAGCAGTGAGAAGAATTAAAAAAAGCCTTATTACCTACACTAGAAATAAAACGAGAGAGAGAGAGAGAGAGAAACTAAATGTTCGGTTAGTTGTTGAATCTCTTTGACATTGGAAGGGCTCCTCATGTCTATGATGGCTTGGAATTTGTTTGGGCTCGGCGCTATGGGTCATTTGGTGAGCACGAAACCAAAGAATTTTCTTGCTTGTACACCAAATAAGCACTTGGCTGAATTCACACGCATGTTGTAATTCTTGACTGACCCTGGGATATCTTCTAAGTCTACTGCATGGCTCTTCCCTTCTGATGTCTTCATTATCGTGTAATTAATGTAAACCTCTAAGTTGTTCTCTATTTTGTTTTAGAACATTGTGTCCCTGGGCCTAAATAGGTGGCATCAGCATCCTTAAGCCCAAAAGGCATAACCTTGCATTAGTAATTGCCATGGTTGTACAAGAATATTGTCTTGGGTGCATCTATGTGATATATCTTAACCTGGTTAAGCCTTGAGTAATGGTCCGTGAAACTCAATGTTTTGTAACTCGAAGATCCATCAATTAGGTGATTTGTTTTGGGAAGAGGATATGAATTTTCAAGATATGCAACATTGAGGTCGGCGGAGTCAATGCACATACGCCACTTGTTTGATGTCATTCTCACAAAGACCATGTTAGCCAGCCACAAAAGGTATTTGACCTCCATTATGTAACCGACGTTGGTTAGCTTTTGAACATCTTTGTCAATGGTTGTTCTCTTCTCTTTTCCAATTTATAATCCCTGGGGTCTGGACCCGAGTCTTCCTAGGACATAACAATCACTTCATAAATGGGTAGTTAATTTCCTGATACATGTTTTTTTTACATTAGTGTTGCCCTCGTGTCCGTATTTGTGTCTGTATCGTATCCCGTGTTCGTGTCTGAATCTGGGCTTCATAGGTCGCGTGAAATAGCTCCCTCTTTCACCCTTGAGTATTGATAGGAGCCATCGGTGTTAAAGTTTGTCCATATAACCATTAGCTTTTTCCAAATCATTGTGATTATCCTTGGTGTCTTTCAATATATACACTCAATCTGGAGATTGTCGAAAATATAAACCTCTTCCTCTCACTTTGATATCTAACCCGTGGAAAGTATGATGATCATTTTGGTATTGGCGAAGATTATGTTTAGCGCGCGATTCACAAATCACAATAGTCTTCTTACTAATTAACTTCATATCATTGTGAGCCCCTCAGATTATGTGTAATTAATGTTTCTGTGTAAGCTCATATTATTGTCTTTTTTGCTTTGATCAGATTCGACCTTATAAAGTCCTGTGGAGATTTGGGGTTGATTTCAACAGTTAGCTTCAGGACGATTTTATACTAAATTATTGTTGTGAACATGCATTTAAATAAGATTTGCTTTCTTATTTCGAATTGGGAGTTAGAGAGTCCACACATCAACATAATGATGTAACTCATCTTTATTAGATTATCGTTAGATGGGATTTTCCGTTGGATGAATCTCTATTAGGTGAAGGAAGTATATGGAGGATGAAGTGTTTCCAAAGGTTCTTAGCCCAAGCTACAATATTATTTTATCTAGTGAGGTATTCACCTATTTAAATATTAATTGGCCGTTAGTAAAGTATGTCCATTTTAATTTTTATTCTAAATTAAATCATGGTGTGTGTATTTGTTGTACTCTTGTTGCCACTAGGTGTCAAAGTTAACATATTTACATCTTTAATAACTTTTTACATAAATCAAATTAAATTAATTTAAACTTAGCATAAATAGGAGATATACTCTAATCATCACCAACGACCTCTTTATTCTCCATGCACAGTCCAAATCGTTTCTTTCTGATGTAGCTTTAGGGGTGGTCGTGGTGTGTCAAGTCCTCATGGCCGACAGACCTCCGTTCAGCTGATTGTTTCACATGATTTCGGTTTAAATCTGAAAGAGTTTGGAATTTTCCAGCATCGACGCTTCTATCGATCTCACGCCAGATGTTTCCTGTTAACGATGCTCAGATCTTGATATGTTCTTCGTCTTTATGATTTAACGCCACTTTAGTTGCTCGTTGCTTCTGGTTCGAAGTTGACTTTCTTCCTTTGACTCCGAATTTAATTCTAAATATGTTGAGTTTGTTTAGGTTTAAGGTATATCATCATCCATCACCACATTGTTGCTTTAGGGTTAGTTAAGTGATGGTTTTGGTTTATGGAGCCAATTTTGAGTTTATGTTGACTAAAAATTGTCGTTGTTGTCATATTTCGATGTAGTGGTTTATTTATGTGTAACATCTTTCAATGTAGGCGGCCAAGCTCATTTGTTGCTCTCGTGCATCTAGATCTGGTGCTCTTTGATTCATAAACCACATTTTTTAATTAAAAAATTCGTGATGTACGTGGGTTCGTTGGAGTGTGCTTTTGGAGCATGCGTGTTTATTCAAGATTTAAATTTATGTTTTCTTTATTTACTCTTTAGGGTTACTACCTTTGAATTGTATGCTTGCTTATTAGACTATCAACAATGGTTGAATTATTCAACACCCTCTTTTTCCACTTTTTATACTTCACATCATCTTCTCTCTCTTCCACCTAATAATTCAACACTTATTCAACTTTTACTCACTACAAAGGTTTTGTTTAATAAAATTCAACACCCGACCCCACCAATTTTATTTCATATTTTTATTTTCTTTTATGTTTTTTTTTGTGGTTATATATTAATTAAAATTAAATTAAAATAATTAAGATTTAAATAATTTATTTTAATTTATTTTAAATTAATAATTTATTGAAGACTAAATAGAAAAATTATAGAAAAAAAACTCAATTTTTTTTTCTTTGTCCAAATGAAATGATCCAAGTTTCTATTTATATAGAGAGAGAAATGATGAATTTTTGTGGAAAAAAATTAATCTACTATCTATCTACTTCTACTATCTAACATATATTAAGAGATCGACCAAACTCCCTAAATTGCCCTTTCCTCAAAAATAATTTACACTACAAAATGGACATTTTGGTAACTAACAAAATAACTCTTAATCTTTTTATCTTTTTGCACCAAGTGTTCCACTCTCATTGGTCCACCAACTTTCTACAATATAATATACTACCTCATTTCTTCTCTCCTTATAAAGTACAATTTCAATTGAAAATATATTATAGTTGTATATTTATGATTATTATTCATTTATAATTGAATCATTCATTTTAAATTTACATGTTTTTAAATAAATTTACATGATATTAGACTGTAGTTTATGGGTCACTATCAACATAATACATATTTTATTTATTTATCCAAATGTTAAAATTCTTTTTATTTTTTTCCGTCTCATGGATCAATTTTTTTCTTTGCTTAATTATTTAATAATTAAGTAATTCATTTTAAATTTATTTTTATAATATATATTTTTAATTTTAAAAACATAATACACTACCTCATTCTCTTTCTCTTTATAAAGTACAATTTCAATTGAAAATATAATATAGTTGCATATTTATGATTATTATTCATTTATAATTGAATCATTCATTTTAAATTTACATATTTTTAAATATATTTGATACAATATTAAATAAATTTACATGATATTATGTTGTAGTTTACGGGTCACTATCAACATAATATATATTTTATTTATTTATTCAAATGTTAAAATTCTTTTTATTCTCTTTCCGTCTCATGGATCAATTTTTTTCTTTGTATAATTATTTAATAATTAAGTAATTTATTTTAGATTTATTTGTATAATGTACTTTTTTAATTTTAATAACATGGAAAATGTATTTATCTCACGGGTCACTAACAAGACAATATTTATTTTAGTTTAATTAATCATTATTTTAATTCAAGAGACAAAATCTTTATTTTTAAATATTAATTTTTTCTCCATCTCATAATTATATTTTTTCTTCTTTGTGTATGATTATTTAATATAATTAAATCTATATGATTACTGTTCATTTTAAAATCAGTAAATCATTTCAAATTTTGCATTTATATCTAAAATTTTACATTTGTATTTGATACTATCTAAGTGATATTACATTAAGACTCGTTCATGTGTTATCACATTAACAAATATTTTGTTCTTATTTTTTTTATTTCATAACTATTATTTGAAGATTCTAAATTACTACATATTTTTTTGGTTATTTACACAATATCATAATTAAATTACCGATCCTCAAAATATATGTGGTTGGAATTGCAAGGCATTGTGAAATTGACTATGAAAATCTTGTTAATAATTTTTTTTTCTAATTGTTAATTTTTATTTTAAATATACAATTTGGTCAAACTGTTTTACTTCACATTTTTTCGTATCATTCAAAAAATACTACACCATAAATAATGCACTCGTGCGACAGCACGGGTCTCTGACTAGTTTACTATGAAATAATTGACCCTAAATAATTAAAATCATATAAAAATTCCAACAACCAATCACATTTTGCCAATTGTTTCATGTGGGTCCACACCTTTCTCATTCAACATGTTGAATAAATTCAACACCAATTAATCCACGTCATTTTCAACACCTCATTACACTCATGCAACTACTCACTGTTTTAAAAACGAGACCGAACCGGCCGGTCGGACCGGTCGAACTAGGAACCGGCCAGGTAACCGGTCTGGTTCAATAGCTAGATCGAGAATGTCATTTAACCGGTGTGAATCGGTCAAAACCGATTTAAACCGCTAAAGCCGACAGTTTTTGTGAACCGGCGGTTTAAATGCATTTTTTAATATTTTTTAAATTAAAACAACGTCGTTTTGACTATTTTTATTAAAAATTAAAATAAAAAATAAAATAAAATAATAAAATAATAAAATAATAAAGAAATTGTTGCAGATGCGGCTGATTTTGTTACCGATAATTTTGATATTGAAGAAAGAGATCCCAACATTTAGGGGTGACAAAACGTGTCGTGGCACCCGTCAAAAAATGGCGGGTTGAGTTGACATTTTAGGTCCGTCGTCCACCATAGCCCGCCCCGCCAAAGCCTGCCATCCGGTAAAACCTGCCGCTTTGTTTAAATCCTCTATTTTTTAAGTTAATTCTACTAATTTTAATTTTTGATGGTTTTATTTTATACATTTATTTGTAAATATATGCAATATTTTTAAGTAAAATTTATTAAAAAAATGCTTTACAAAAAAGGTGAACACTCCGGTACCCTTGAGTTTAGTTGGATATCGGTACCCTTAGTCAATCAAACACTATAATTCAATGTCATGTCACTTTTTATTTTTTTTATTTTTAAAATAAATTAAAATTTTAACACAAATTACACTAAAGATACCGGTACTCAACTTAAATTCATGGGTACCAAAGAATTTACCTATAAAAAATTGTTGTAAAAACTATGTGAAAAATCTAATTAAAATGTAAAAAAATTTATTAAAAAATGAAAAAGTAATAAATAAAAAATAGGCAGGCTAGATTTTTATGCCTATTTCAATTTGCGGGCTTGCCCGCCCCGCTTTTTTTTTTACGGGCATATGACGGGGCGGGGCGCCCGCTTTGCCACCCCTACCAACATTGAAACAATTTTTCGTTTATTGAAATTAAATTTAGTAGACAATTGAATTATTTTGTTATAAATTATTCAATTAGATTATGTTGCGATTAAATTTTTGTTTGCAATTATATTTTATAATTATGTACTATTTTATTGTGTGTGATACCTATGTGTAAAATTTGAATTTAAATTATGAACTTGTGAATTTTTTTATAATATGATATTTTCATAAAATTTAAGTGTTAGTTATATTTTGTAGAGACTAAATCATCCGGTTCGACAGATTTTATACCTATATAATTTTGTTATAACGACTGGTCTACTCAACCGAGTTATCCGGTTTAGTCATGCGGTTCGACTAGTGACCTAGTGGTTCGACCAATAAACCAGTGACCCAGTACCTTCACCGGTTTAATGTCCGGTCCAATTTTTAAAACACTACTACTTAATAATTTTATTCAACTCCCATTGTAAATAGTCTTAAATTTTATGTCTCCCAAATCATTGTGGTTTATATATCATTTGCATCAAATATATGATCGAATGATTAAAATTTTATTTTTAAATTGAATAAATAAGATAGTGTGAGTTTGAACCCACGACATAATAATCAGATGTTTATGCAAAACATTCAACTGAACTTGTCTAATCGAACATATTTTTTTAATTTATTTATTTAACCACCTTTTTAATGGAATTTTTTATTTATTTAATCAACTTTTTAGTGGCATTTTTTACAATTTTAGCGTAAAATATTTTCTATTATCTTTTCCCCAAATAAACTAAAAAATCCAAAACAATATTTGAATTCCATTTGTTGCTAAAAAAAACAAAAAGTAATAACCCTTTTGCAACTTGTTCACTCTCCTTTTCCCAAATCTCTCTCTTTATTTTGTCATCATCTACATAACACACTTAATCTATTCAAAACTTTTTCCAAAATTCTCTCAATTCCAATCCCTTCAATTTCTCATGTCTCATAGCCTACAAATTCATGTGATCAATCTTCCCAAAGAATCCCAACCAAACAAACAACCTTAGAAAAACCTCAAACTTTGTTAATACAAAACACACACCTCGCCTTACATAACACACACATATAGTTACATAGAAAAAAATGTGGTAATTATGACTATTATATCTAACGTGTGATCATCCAACGAATTGTTTTCAATTTTTAAAAGAGATAAAAAAAATTGGAAAAATTATATGAATTATTTTAGTTCAATTAAACTAGGTGGAACTTAAGAAAAAATAATTTTGTTCATTTTTTAATTAAAAAAAATAGAGAGAATCTGAAAGTTATATGGATTATTATACAACTCTAGTCTGAATTAAAAAATCTCATAGTTATGTTGACTCAAAATTTTGATTCGGTTCGCGAGTTCAGTCTAATTTAAAAACTCTTTTATTTGAGATAAGTCCGTGTAAAATTTCAGTTTAGTTTAGGGACTAACCGCTTCAAATTACAGTTTAGTAATAAGACTAACCGCTTCATTCTATCGTTTGAAAAAATTACTGACCACTTACCTCCTCTATTTGCTATTTGATTGGAAGTTATTCAAAAATTTCATTTTTCTTGTATAAGGGATTCGAGAGTCCAGCCTACTAAAAGGTCTTAAGATTTATCGAATACTTTAACAACAAAACTTGCGGAGAGGATTAGATATTTTCTTTTTTACCGAATCTCTATAATTCTTGGTGTTATTTCTCTATTCCTTAACTATTTATTTTCTGCATTTTATTTTTTTCAACTAATTTCTTTAATCCTTTAAAATAAATTTAAACTCTGAAAAAATATCCTAAAAGTTTTTCAAACTAATATTTTTCGGAACACGTGATTTCCCACCTCTTGTGTGTGAAGTCATATGTCCAACACACATGTCATGGGACCTGAGCCAAACATATGGTACAAGTTCCACAAGATCAAAGGGCACCACACCAAATATTTATGTAAAGTCAACAAGGAGAAATAGAATCATCCAAGAAGACCATCTAAAGAAATATGTCAGGGGTAACACCGCTCAAACGTCAGGCGGATCCAACTCTCATGGGCAAGATGCTTCTATGAGTCTCGAGTCTAAAAAAGGAAAGGAACCATGCAAGGGAGCAAAGAAAGAATTGTAAGACACACCTTTAATACCATCGTAGGAGGATTCGTTGGGGGCGGAGATACTAATTCAATCTGCAGAAGATACATTCGCGAAATCCT
This sequence comes from Vicia villosa, assembly GCF_029867415.1. Classification (NCBI taxonomy): domain Eukaryota; kingdom Viridiplantae; phylum Streptophyta; class Magnoliopsida; order Fabales; family Fabaceae; genus Vicia; species Vicia villosa. The sequence continues at coordinate 188,674,846 of NC_081181.1, read as the reverse complement.
AACCATCGAAGGCTCACTCACTAATTTTGATTTAGAAGAGATAGAAGCTCCAGATTCGGATACCACCTTCTATGAGAAGGACATTACATATGTATTAGGGGTGTTCGCGGTGCGGTTTGGTTCGGTTTTGAGCATAAAAGTCATCCTAACCGCGAGATAAAAATGAATGCGGTTCGGTTTGGTTCGGTTAATTTTTAAAAAGTCATCCAAACCAAACCAAACCAATGCGGTTAGAATCGGTTCGGTGGGCTGCGGTTTACACCAAAAAATAAAAATGTACTGAAATAAAAAAATGGAAAATAATTCATTCTTCCATACATATATTACATATATTACAGTACCATTAAAAAGAAGTTTTTCATACATAATTACACCAAAATAATTCATGCTTCCATACATGTATTTTACACCAAAATTACTACCATATAAGTGTATCATGTATTTTACAGTACCATACTATGTATTTTACATATACTACATACTAAATTACTAATATAACTTCAGTTATTCATACTACATACTATATACAGTTTCTCATACTAATAAACTACATACTAACTAATAAACTACATACTACATATACAAGTATCAAATAACTTCAGTTCTAAATATTGATACAACATTATAACTTCAGGACTAAATATTATCAGTACTACATATACACCAAATGCTTCTCTAGAATGAGAGAAAAATCAGAGAATGAAGTTGAAATGTTGAATAGGAAGGAAGAATGAAGGAATAGTGAGTCACACGTGAGTGTACAATATTGCAATTGGATTGGAAATATAATAAATTAATTATAGAAATTCAAAAGTTTAGTTAAATATGCGGTTCCGTTCGGTTTGGTTCGGTTTTGTGAAATGAAAACCGCAAACCGAACCGAACCGTGCGGTTTGGCCCAAAAATCATCCAAAATATCCAAACCAAACGCGGTTTTTGCGGTTTTCGGTTTGGATTGGTTCGGTTTGCGGTTTTCCTTTTGGATTGGTTCGGATACGATCACCCCTAATATGCATCCACTCAAATGATAATGATCTCATGGTCATAACTGTAAGGTGTGATAGTTAGGAGATTAAGGGGGTAGTAATTGATCAAGGAAGCTCTACAAACATCCTCTGTTGGGATGTATTTGAGGCTTTTCCAATATCAGGAAGAACTCAAAGCTTTCAAAGGATCATTAGTGGAATTCTCAAGTAGGCAAGTGAAGATGGTGGGTTATATTACCCTGAAAACCATGTTTGCGGCTGAGGAGGGTGTGAGTCAGATCAAGATAAGGTACTTGGTTATATATGCGCCTTCCTCATATATCATGATTATACGGTGCCTTTTTCCAACCAACTTAGAGCCTCCATATATATTATGTATCTATGCATGAAATTCCAACTTCTAAATAGGAGAGTTAGGATTATCTAAGGAGATCAAGATATCGCCATGAAGTTCTATGTAGAGAACTTGAAGCTTAAAAATAGTATGGATGTGTTCCGCGCCCAACCGATAAACACTTAGGGAGTAAACGTGATAGACGTGAAGTTAGGGGCCAAGCCACGATAGGTAACTCCTGAGGATGAAGATATGGCTGCCCTACACCAGGTGAATTCGAAGGTGGTAAGATGATAATTATTAGAAACATTTAAGTATTTCAAGCATTGAGTCATATTTAGTCTATATTGACTTATTTATTTTTTGTTTAAGGCGAGATACAATATTTGCCCTTGTATGGTTAAGTTTTTGACAATCTTTATTTTGTGGGGAATATCATCTTCCCTTTCATTGGCGCATGGGTTTTAAATGAGGCGCCTCATCTCATCATATAAGTTGGGATATTTGTCGTTTTAAATTATTATTTGTAGAAAATTTATTTTGTGAAAGGAATTTTTATTGAAATGGAGGCAATCATATGTGTTAGATCCTTATAAAAGAATCCTTGTCTCCCTTTGAGGAGATTATAAATGTTGAGTCCTTATGAAGTAATTATATTTCCTATATAGGAGACCATACACGTTGGATCCTCATGAAGGAGTTCTTGTCGCCCTTCTAGGAGATCTCACATGTTGGATCATCATGATGGAATCTTTTACGTCCTTCGAGGAAATCATATATGTTGGATCCTCATGTTGGAATCTTTGTCTCCCAAGGGGAACATTATCACCCTCATGCAAGATTCCTTTTCGTACAAGATCACATGAAGGCCAAAAATTGTTTGAAGAATGACTTAAGATAATCGCACTAAACCCTAAACAAGAGCATACAATCCACTAGCTAAATAATTCCCAAGGATGAAACGGCAAAGGAAGCCCTCTAGAGAAATATTCATCATTACATAAAAATCCAAAATGGAATAATCAAATTAACCATTAAGGAATGATTACATAAATAAGTCATAAAGGGCAAAAAAGAAACAACAAAACCTCCAACTCACTGACCTTTCTCAAGAACCCACAGTTCCTCAAAATCATGCTCCTAGCTAGTCACTTCTTCTTGCGAAACTACTTCCACAACCTTTTCTCCTTCAGGCTCAATCTAAGTGCCCTTATTATGGGAAGTGATTGCTATTCTTCCTTCAGTTGGCCATCACGGACCACTTTAAATAGGTCCATGGATCTCAGATCTAGCCCAGGATGGAGGAAGGTCACATGCTCCTTTGCACTCTCAAAGTAAATGTCAGATTTATGCATATCTCATCCTTGAGCATAGACACCTCTTCCTACGATTTCTTCTTTGAGTTAAGGGCCTTTAAGTGATTCCTTTAGATTTTGCTTTGAAGTTGTGTGATCTTAATCTTTTGACTCTACTTCCCTAAGTTTGTACTCCAAGGCCTCATTCCCTTTCATTAAGATGTCCACTATTGCTTGACTTTTGACAATATTCCACTAGAAGTCAATAACCTTTGATTTCAGCTCACTCTGGATATGGGTGTTCTTCTCCCTGTTAACTTTCTCCTTCAAGAAGACCTTTAGCAAGTGGTTCTCCTATAAGTCAGACAACTTGAAAGGCACCTTGGTGTATATGGCCTTATAATCTCATGTGAAATATTCATGGAAAGGAAGGCAGAAAATAGTGAATTCTATGGCGTCAAAGGTGGGATCAGTCCACATGGAGGGTTGAGGAGGTGGATTGTCTCTTGCAGGAAACGAATGCTCGCCAGCCCTACCTGCTTTGGGGATCATGATTACCTTTGAACTGGGGGAGGAACCTACGTCATATTTCTAGATTTTATGGGCACGAGGCTTAACGGATGCATCACCTTTTCTTTCCTTTTGATCCCTTTTTGTGTTTAAGCTGCCAATGCGACTACGCGGATTCTTTGTTCTTTGGCACTTGTATTTTTACTTGGCCATACGCTCCTTCCTTTTGGACATAGAGAATTTTGACATTTATCTTGAAAAAAGAGAAGGAAAATATGAGCAACCTGACCAACAAAAAATTGCAAATAAGTGCCAACGCGATATCGAACTCACTTATATTTTTTTCATGTCATTATCAACCCTTGGTCCAAGGAAATCATGCTACGATAATTCATGACATTAAATTCATCCAAGACTTGGACCACCTTTATATCGTTAGGTGTGAGGTAGTAAAATTCCTACCCATTGATCACTAATGGATTGTAGGCTTAGGATAGAGGGAAGAAAGAGGTTCCATGCATCCCAATAGCGACCATAGAGGAACCATCTCACCCTCACAAAATTATACTTCTAATTATTGTAATGATTGGATTATGATTTGAAGATGGCTCTCTCGAGCAAGGCGTCTAGGGTCACCTATTTCCTTTCTAACATTTGTCTTGGCGCCACAAAAGGAGAAGAACATTTTTATGGTAGAATGGACCCTCATGTTTAGGCACATGATCAATAATGCATGAATCAAGGTCTAGCTATTGGATGTGATCTGGAATGGAGCGACATTGATCACCATTAAAACCTCTGGCTCAAATGGGAAAAGGGGATTATAACTCCTTGGTCACAAACTATAAGATAGGGAAGGTGAAAGTAAGGGTTAGGAAAATCATCCAAAATGGTTATGTCATCCCTCTTTATCGTAGAACGTGTCTCCATGATGACTTCTTCCCCTCCTTTCGAAAAATAAAGTTTGATATGTTATCGAAAAGAGGCTATCATTTCCCTCGTGATTTATTGGGACTTGAAATCATCAATGTCCTTGCGCTCATTGACATAGGTGACCATTAGATTCTTGTTTATTTAGAAAACAAAAAGGGGGAAAGAATCATTATTGCTATCACCGCTACTATCTCTATCAGAGATAATGGAATTCTTGCAACTACCGAACATGTCTAATTCCACTAAATTGAAGTTAACCATCCCATCAGGATGTATGAGGTTTCTATAACAATCATTCCACAAGTATATGCACTCGTCGGGGTTTAAGACTTATACTAGGTTTTCATTCCATCTAAATCCCTAATTATCATCCTAAATAGGAAAAGGGAGAGGAGAGGGTACTAGACATGTACCTTCAAATGAAGAGATTCAAAACTTGAACTTGAGAAAACTAGAGGGTGCTTGAGGGATTCTGAGGAGGTCCTCAAGGGTTTTAGAGACGAAATTGTGTGAAAAAGCATAAGGATTAGGGTTGAATTCCTCTTATAGAGAATCATATGGGTAATCAAGACTCTCTCCCTAGGTTTCTCATTAGACGTGTAAGGATCTGCATACTTCTAACATGTGTGGGAAATTAAGGCTAATTTGGTATTCTAAGACTAAATCATTATTGTTTGCATTTAATTTTGCGTGCGTGTTTCACCTCGAATGGTGTTTGGGAGTTTCCCTCAACTAATGTTTGGGGATCTCCTTAGCTAACATATGAGGATTCAACTCATCGACACTTGGTGGGAATGTCCCAGACCACGCTTGAGGAAATTGGCTTGTGCCTGAGGGACTCGCCCTAGGCATACCTAAGGGACTTATCCAAATAAGAAGAAGAAAAAAACTAAATCACTTCTCTCTTTCTAAGTCATCTTACTTGAGGGATTGTGCGTCAGTATACGTGTGAAGGACTCTCAAGAGGCGACGTAGAAGGTTCACAAATGGAAGGAGGTGTAACATGGGAGATGATGTCAAGTTCCCCAAATAAATAGAGTAAATAATTATCACTTTCTCACGCTCTTAAGAATGGGAAAGTGTGAAATCTATCTTCTTAGGATTTGAGACCCGAGCCCACAAGGTTCTTATAAATATTCCAACCTTGAGGTTAGGAAAGAGATTTAATACATCACGTAAAACACAACATACATAACTTCTCAAATTCAGGTGTGAGCTTACTCCTACACTACAAAGTTGTTACTTAATGATTAATATTTAGTTTTTAAAAGTGAATAAATGAGATGTTGTGAGTTCCAACCCATGTTATTACGATCAGATGTCTATACACAATAATAAGCTGAAGTAGGCTCTTTTCGATGAAGATCACGATTGACTTATAAATTACTTGATAGTTTATAATTTATGGCTGATGGTTGATGACCAATAGCTTATATCTTTTATTTGATACTGATAACTGATAAACTAATTTAAGTGTTTGATAAAATTAGCAGTTCAACTAACTGATAAATGTAAAAGGACATAAAAATAAATTTAATAAATAATTATTTTATTTAAATTAAAATAAAACATAAAAGATAAAAATTAGTTTTCGTTAAAATAATAAAGATTAAAAGAGATGAAAAATAATAATAAAATAATATCATCCGAAAAAAATTATAAAACAGTAAAATAAATTATAAGTCTCTGATGAAAAATTATTGTTACCTAATATTTTTTTTTGTCATATGAAGATTATAAGATATAAATTTAAAAATATATCATCCCAAACTGAGTCTTAGTTTTATTTTTTTTAATCGAATATGTTATTTTTTAATGGCAAATTTATTTATTTAGCCCTTTTTAATATACTAACTTATTATTTAATCAACTTTTTAATTATACTTCTTACAATTTTAGAATAATTTCCTATTATCTTTTCCCCTCATAAACTAAAAAAATCCAAAACAATATTTACTTTCCATATGTTCCTAAAAAAACCAAAAAAGTAATAACCCTTTTGCAACTTGTTCACTCTCTTTTCCCAAATCTCTCTCTTCTTTTGTCATCATCTACATTACATAACACACTTAATCCATTCAAAACTTCAAAACCGTTTTTTCTAGAAACTCTTCCAATTCCAATCCCTTCAATTTCTCATAATCTCATAGCCTACAAATTCATGTGATCAATCTTCCCAAAAGAATCCCAACCAAACAAACAACCTTAGAAAAACCTCAAACTTTGTTAACACAAAAGACACACACAAATAGTTACATAGATAGATACATCTTTGTTGGTGAAGAAAACAAAGAAGCTTATGATTATTATATTATAAAGTTTGAGGCTTTCATTCATTCATAAGAGGTCAAAGGTAGAATTTTTTTGACAACCCAATTGAGGTTTTGGGACAATGAAGCATCTTTCTGCCGGCGCCGCCGTGGAGAATGTCTCCGGCGAAGGGAACAAGGCGTGGAATTCAATTGGGTCGGGAAGCAATGGTTTTGTGAGGAGGATTATGCAGACAATTATGGTTTTTGTTGGGTTTGGTGTGTTTTGGATGTTTGTTTACAACAACTCTGCTTCTCCGTTTGGTTTTCCAGCTACTATCTCATATTACTTCAATGGTTTCTCAGCACAAGTTAGTGTTTCTCTCTCTACTTTCTCTCTCTAAGATTGTGATTTTCAATTGGTATTCTGGGTTTTGGCTTTTTTTTTTAAGTCAGTCAAAAAGATGAACTTTTTATTTTTGGGTTTTTTATGGTTATTTTGTTCATGGTTGTTTTTCTTTTGTGGGTCATTTTTTATTCTCCAGGTCATAATTCAACAGAAAAAAAAATTTAATGAAAAATATTTTTATTTTTCTTTATAAAAATTATGATTATTAATTAATAAAAAAATTATGAGATTTCTAACAAATGTGACACAAAAAATTGAATAGAAATTTGTTAAAATATTTTTTAGGGAAGAAATTTCAATGAGAAAAATGGGTGTAGCGTGTGGGGCTTAATTTTAGTACTTTAATTGAGATATGCATCTTTTTCTGCAGACTTTGAAGGGGTAGAGTTTGTATGAAATTTTAATTTTGGAATTTGGCACTATTAAGAATCGTGTGAAAATGTCTTTTTCTTCTGTCCACTTAATAATATTTGTTTTGTATATAATAATTTTTATGATATCACTTGAAGGATAGAATTAGGTATAATTTGTTTGTGATTATCTTGAAAATTTGAAGTTTGTAACAAATCATAAGCAATTTGTGATTGCTTTGTTCTTTCTTGTATATTTGTTTTATGTTAAAGATCCTATTTAAATAGAATAGTATAATCTTAATCTAAAATTACTTTGAATAGTTTAAATCAACAAATGTGTTACAATATTATTTATTAAACGACTTTTATGATTTTTGTAGGGGTATAAATAAGATGGGTTAATTGGATTTAGTATAATTCACTATTTAATCCGTTGAATTTTTAATGGGTTAGATTTATCTTTCAATCTACAATTTCACAACTAAATTGACTAGAATCAATTCGATCATAATGGGTTAGATTGAGTTGAATTTGCAGGTTATATATGAAAATATAATTATTTTTTGATTATTTTTTTGAAAATTCTAAAAATACTGTGATATAATTCAAGGTAATTGCACTATTTTTTTAAACATAAGTTGAATGAAAATGTTATATATTGTCAAATAAAATTTACTCATGTGTCAAACACTTAATAATATTATTAAATTTCACAAAACACATTTTTTTTATAAAATTTATAAGTTAGAAATTATAAAAGAAACAAATAATCAACTATATTAGTATAAAAATTAGATAAATTTGTTGGTCGTGTATTGGATTAATAAAAATATTGATGGTGAATGAAAAATTAGTTTGTAGTTGAATACAAAATTTATTTTTTATTTAAAATAACAATAAAAAATAATAAATTACTAATTTTACAGTAACAAACAGAATTAATTGCTCTACAAATTGAAAAACTCAAATCTAATACTCGAATTAAAATTAGGTTAAATCATATATATTCGTATTTGAACATAATCGAATAATTAGTGAGTTTATTCAATTTAAATTGATGGATTTGACCCTCATCACAAACACCTCTAATTATGTGGATTTTGTAAAAAAATAATTGACATTGTTTTATAACATTTCCTATATAAAACAATTTTATGTTATTTATTAGCTTTTGTTTAATTTTTTAGTGATTTTGTTTTTCTAAAATATTAAATAATTATTTTTTTTACTTTTAAACCTTCCTAGTTTATTTTATTATCTTTCCCAAAACATACAAAATACTAGAGTTTATTGATTAGGTAAATGATACTCTTTTTTATGGGAAAATTTTATTTTTGTATTTCTTATTTAAAAATTATCGTTTTCAAAGTATATATAAGTCAAAATTCAATATTATTTAATTTTTAATATTTTAATATTTTTAATTATTTATGATAGTCCCTGTTTGGGTCTATGTTCCCTCACTCTCTAGAATTATTAGTGAATATTCCGCAACAAATTAGTATCTGTCTTTGAATTCTTCAACAAGTATATTTAATCAATCAATCTGTACTAGTATGTTCTAAAGCATAATTGTTATGCTTCTGAGTTGCCCAACATGTTCTTCTGTTGAAATAATATTCTTTTACTTGTACTATGATTTTATTTTAAAATTTCTTGTAACACATGTTATTTAATTAATTAATATGGATTTTATAGAGTTGTGGCAATTAAGTTTTGTTTTTCTATATTCAATTTTTCATTTCTTTTATTGTTATTTTTATATGGGACACATAATATTTAATTGTTGATGAAAGATCATTGAAATACTTAAATTATTGAAAATGATCTGTCTTTTTTTTTTTTTTTTTAGTAATTTTAGTTGGCATGAAAACTTAAATACTTGATAGATTTTGTCTCATCATACCTATTTGTGCTAATAAGTGTTTTTAGTACTTTTGTAGTTTTATTTTTATAGGTGTCTTTACAAGAACATCATTATCTCAACTTGCAATGTTTACAATATTTTAAGTTAATTTTTTCATGTTTGTGACCTTATGGCTGAACCATGTGCTAACATTGATTCAGACATAACCAGCTGTTCACATGGTTCTCCCAATGTTGACTAATGGTTGACTGAATTTGCTGGCTATAAATGTCAAGTTCATTATTGGTTTAATTTCAAATAATCTACACTCTTTTTCATGATAGTATTAGTGGTTATAAATAATAGAGTAATTTAAATTAGCAATTTTTAGCGTGTTTGGTGTAGCGGTCAGTTACGTTTTTACATAAGCTATCTTTTCGAGCTTCTCTAAAATCACGGCAGATCCATGTCCAAACGTGTGTTTGTTTGATCAAAAGCTAAACCAAACAGGCTATTTATTGACTTAGATGAAAATAATTTTGGAATAGGTTTATCTAAAGTCACAAATTTATCTCATTCATATATTCTCTCGTATTTAAATAAGTAGTTACTAGATTGTAGGCGATTCAAATTTTAAAATTTATATTTTTTATTTTAAAATAATTAAAATTTAAATAGTCGATTATGATTTAATAGTGGTGAAAGTTATGAATTTGAGGATTTTGATTTTGACCACTTTACTTATTTAAGTAGAAAAATTGATTCTTTAAATACATCGATTACACTACACGTAGTTAGGAGGCTTGTATTCAACATATCGATAATTGTTAATTTAGAATTGAATAAGTCAAATTTTCATCTTAGTTGTGAATTTTTTCTTAAAATTTTAAGTATAACTTTAAATTTGAAACGTTTGATTTCGATTGATTCAAGAATTATCAATAAATATTGAGTGCATGAATGTTTGCAATTAATTGAATTTTGTATAAACTTCCTATGTATTTTATCGAGGACAAAACCTAAATTGCATTTTTAAGGTAAAAACACCATTATGGTCCCATGATCCAAATTTTCTACAACCCATTTTTCTATTTTTGATGTCTATGATGATAGTGGGAAAGGAATAAAGGAATAAATTTCCTGTTATAAGATATTATTCTTTGAGGATGTCATACTCAATAATGGTGATATAGTGTCACACAAATCATTTTCCACTCTCTATATTTCTACATATAGGACCATAGTAAGAGTTTGAATGCAACATCACATGTAAACCACTAAAAACTATATGTACAATTTTAACCCTAAAATAGCCTTAGAAGTTAGGAGCCACTTGTGTATATAAGAAAAAAATAAAGGGGACCATCTTGTGTACATTATTTGATTGTCTATATCCAAATTAATTTGAATATTATATATTATTATTGACTTCAAATTTGATGGCTTTTATGGACATTTTTGCATACTTTTCTCTTTTGATGTTTTCTTAAATCTTAATCATATTTTGATCTCATGAATTTTAGATAAGGTTTGCTTTATCTCTTAATCAACCATTTATAAGAAACTAGTTATGAAAATGATAGTTATTGTCTTTTAAATTGACATATATGAATCGCAGACACCAGAAACACGAAATCGACATTGATATGTTGATATCGATAATAATTAAAAATATATATAATAAATTAAATATAATCACAAATGTCAGTCTTGATTTTGAACATCGATATAGACTCACTTTTTTTTCTGAGATATCGTTACTTAGTGTTTAATGCTAACTTATGTGTTAATGTAACAGGAATACTATGATCCAAACCTCAAAAATATTCTAAGAAACGCATCAATGAAGGACAAAACAGTGATACTCACAACATTGAATGATGCATGGGCAGAGCCAGGTTCAATATTTGATCAATTTCTTGAGAGTTTTCAAGTCGGTGGGAACCAAACACAGAAGCTATTGGATCATCTTGTGGTGATAACTTGGGACCAAAAAGCATACTCTCGTTGCGTTGATTTGCATAAATATTGTTATCAACTTCAAACTAATGGTGACAATTTCACTAATGAAGCTTTTTTCATGACTCCAACTTACTTGCATATGATGTGGAGGAGAATTGAATTTCTTGGCACTGTTCTTCAATTGGGATACAGCTTTGTGTTTACGGTATGTTTTTATTTCTTTTTTTGCATGATGCATACAATTTACACATTCAAGTTTTGATAAATTGAATTAGGAATCTTTAAAATAATCGTCAAATCAAACCGAATAATAATTATATTCGGTTAATGAACCGAACCATATTACACAAACCACAGTTCTAGAATCAAACTGTATGTTTACAGTTCTAGAATCAAATTGTTATGTTTAATTAATGAATCGAAACATGTTACACAAATAGTTATAGAAACGAAGTGTTATGTTTGAATAATAAATCGAACCATATTACACAAACAGTTCTAAAATCAAATTAAATTGTCAAATCGAATCGAATTGAAATAAAATGACCTAGTAGTTAGGTTTGATTAAAGAATCGAACCTAATCGAAATTGAAAATAAAAAATGCTGAAAGTAAATTTTAATTTTTTATTAAAGAAATTAGAAAAATAAATATGATGGTTCGGTTTTTTAACAAATTGTTTGGTTTGGAAAAAACTTTCTTCTAACGATTTGGTATAGTTAGAGATTTTGAATTGGTATACCAAATTAATATTTTTATTTCGGTTTGATTTTGGATAAATTGAAATGGCATTGCTCAATTTAGATAATCTTTTACTATAATTTTGTTTAGTTCGATTTTTTAACTGCTATATCAACCCAATAATTTTAGTTAATTCGATTCTAAATAAATTGAAATGATACGATTTAGTTTAGATAACATTTTCCTATAATTTGATTCGGTTCGATTTTTTGACTGAATTATATGAGCACCCTAAAATTGAATGTTTTTTCTATGTAGGACACCGATATAATGTGGCTAAGAGATCCATTCCCACTATTTTACAAAGAAGCTGATTTCCAAATAGCTTGTGATTTTTTCAACGGAAACTCCTATGATTTACACAACTATCCAAATGGAGGGTTCACCTATGTAAGATCCAACCCAAGAACAATTTGGTTCTACAGATTTTGGTACAAGTCAAGAGAATCATATCCAACTAAGCATGATCAAGATGTTCTCAACAAAATCAAAATGCACCCCTTAATTACAATTAAGAAGCTCAAGATTAGGTTCTTAAGCACTGGTTACTTTGGAGGGTTTTGTCAATCTAGCAAGGATTTTAGTAAAGTTGCTACAATGCATGCTAATTGTTGTGTTGGTTTGGAGAATAAAGTTGAAGACCTTAAGATTGTACTTGAGGTTTGGAAAAAGTATATGAAATTGGATGAAAATGGGAGGAAAAATTCACACCCTTCTTGGAATGTGCCAAAAAGTTGCAGGTAATGGAAATTAAATTACAAATTTTTACTTTTATAAAAATAAAAAAATAAAAAATTTATAATATAAATTTTCTGATTTCGATCAAACAGTCACACATGAATTGAATCTGACTTAGTTCAAAACGCTATATACCAATATTATCGAATTGAACATTTGAGACCTGATAATTATTAAGAAAAATGTTGAAATGACTAATATATTTAGAGGGTTAATTACATGTTAATTGACTTGGTCAAAAATTCTATAAAAAAATTAATTTCTAAATTTTATTTTTTGGGGTCCATTTTATGTTGCTATCATAATTATTGGTGTTGTTTTTGGTCTATTTATAATTTCTACCTTTATTGACATCATGCAGAGGTTCCTTTGAACGTAGTAGAAAAAAGAGGGAAAAGAACAAAGGGAGGTTGTAACAGTAAATTATCATAAGGTATGATAAATTATCTGTATTTATGTTATTCACTATATAGTTATTATTTAATTACATGTTTTATTTTATTTTTGTGACACCTTTTTTGTGTTGATTTTATTGGTTTTGAAGGGCGGAGAATGGTCACATTGGAAAAGATGTGTGGTGATGGTAAATAATTTGAAAAGATAGAACAGAAAGAAAGAAAATAATACTCAATTTCTCATTTCTCAGAATATTACAAATTTGCAATTGTGAATTTAAGTGGTTTTTTTAATTCTGAGTTTGAATTTTTAGCATTTTTATTACAATTATTTTATAGTTTCTGTTTCAATTTTTGAAAGTTCCATGTAAAACTGTAGGATAATAATGGTTGAAAAGTTCTCTTGATTTAATAAATATTTTAGGAGTATTTCATAGTAGAAAAAAATGTAATATATATTATGGTCAAAAACAAAATGCACATTTTGTCAGAGAAATAACAAAATGAATAAATGACAAAAACCATGTTTTGATTATAATAAAAAGTTATGACTTTGAAAATTTCTACGATGAAGAATAATTATCATGAATATATTATTTTCAATGTAAAATCATGAGTTGATTACTCAAAGAACGTTCTACATTTTTGTAGAAAAAAACTTCCCAAATTTTGAGTGAAAAAGATATAGTTTTTTTCTTTACCCACCTCCTTATGGGGTCACCTCAGCGAAAACCCCACTTTATCCCTGCTTCGGAAATGCATTTCCGAAATATTTTTTTTCTAAATTTTTTCAGACTTCGGAAGTGCATTTCCGAAAAAATCCCAAAAATTGGGATTTTGATTAATTCGGAGATGTATCTCCAAAAAAACAAAAAAAAATCTAAAAATTCCAAAAATTAATTTTAAGATATTAATTAATTCATATATCATAAATTTGATATAATTTATGAGTAATGAATAATAATAATTATATATTTTGATATAATTTATGAGTTATGAATAATAATTATTATATATTTCTATTCTGATTCTTATTTTAAAATTTAAAATAATTTTAATTAAAAAAACTAAAATAATTTCACTTAAAAATGAGTTATAATTTTTTATTTATATATTTATATATTTAAAATAATTATTATGTATTTACAAAAAAAATTAAAAAAATGAGTGTTTTAATTTATATATTTATATAATAATTATTATATATTTATAAAAATTACTATATATTTATATATTTATATATTTATATAATAATTATTATATATTAATTATAAATATATTTATATATTTATATATTTATATAATAATTATTATATATTAATTATAATTATATTTATATATTTATATAATAATTATAAAAATTAAAAAAATGAGTTTTTTAATTTATAATAATTATTATATATTTATATATTAATTATTATATATTTATATATTATATATTTATATATTTCTCTTACAAAATTAATAATTATTATTATATATTTATATATTTCTATTCTGATTCATAATTAAAAATTAGTTATAATTTTTTATTTAGTTTAAAAAAATTAAAAAAAGATTTTGTCTTGATTTTATTTAATGAACAAATTTTATATTTAATTCTATATAATTCAAAATTTACTTATGGAATTAATTTTTTTTTATTTATATAAGTTAGTAAAATAATTTTTAACTTTAAAATTGTTTAGGAAATTTTGATTCACCTTGATTTTATTGATTCACCTTCATTTTATACCTATTAATTGTATTGATTCACCTTGATTTTAATTTTTTAATAATTATTGAATTCTTTCGGAAGTGTATATCCGAAACATTCCAAGACCAATTTGGTTTTGGAATATTTCGGATATGCAAAATTGTGAAAAATTGTTATTCACACCTCCTCTTCTAGTTATGCTTCTCCATTCTTGTTATTCCTCTTCAAAATATTTCTTTCCGAAACCTTAATTATGGAACTAAGTTATATGATTAGTTTTATGCTTTTAATTTTCTTTCCAAAAATTTGATTATATAGAAAGCTGTTATATAATTAATCAATATATTCTTATTAAATCAAGAGCAAAGACTAATTACATTTTATTTGAAAACACTTTTTCCGAGATGTGCATAGGTCTGTAGTAAAATGGGCCGTGAATATTTTTGGACATACAGAGTTATTGTTTTTGGAGATTTTTTCATGTCATCCTTTTAATCATATCTTACACCTCCTATATCTATGTTTTTATCGTTATACTCTTTTTTTAAAGAAGTTATTTGGTGTACCGGATTTTTATGTATAACTAGTAAAAGACCCGTGCGTTCGCACGGGTCACGCCGATGAAATTTTTTAACATATATATTTTATCATTTATATATTATTAGGTTTTATTTATAAAAAAAGATAGGGGGAATATAAAAAAAATGGTTTGAAGCTGAATTATATAAAAATTGTATATTATAGAATATTGAATGTTACAAACAATAGCAAATCATAAGCTTTGTCAATCAACTTTGTTAATTGGGCTTGAGATTAACAAAAGAAAATGATATGCATTAGTCATTCAAGTTTTTTTTTAATTTTTCTTTTTTGTATATCATGAGTTTATGCTATACTTTTTATAAAACTGACCGATTTTTATAAAGATTTGTTGGATATTTTCAAAAAAAATCTAGTATAATTCTGTTGATAATGGTAATTTTTTCAGATTTTTAAAAAATGTATGAAGACTATTCTTCTGTTGTTTGGAAATCTTAATCATAACTATCAAAATTTAAAAAAAAAAACAATAACCTAAATTAGATATCGGATATATTGAAAAATTCGACACTTTCCAAATTTTTTAAATTAAAAAAAAAATAATTGAAACTATTTTTAATATATTTTTGTCTTTTAAATTAAGTTTTTGACATTTTTAACATAACAATATGACAATATTAACAAATTTTATCAAAAGCATTTATACATTCACAATTAATCCGATAAAATATATACATATAATTGATACTATACTACAATATGAACGCAAAACAAATGATGTTGACTTTTTAACTTCTGGCCAGTGTTTGTCCTGCCTATGTTGTTTCTCATGCTCTTGCACCTTCACTATAATCAAATTTATACTTTACTTTAACCCAATGACTATTATTAACAAAACCAACTTCAATAAGCTTATGTCCACTCGCAGACATAGATGGAAATACCACTCGTGGGAAGAAAGTGATGTTTAGTTTCTTGGACAACGAGATCAATATCACATTGTATTTATAAGCAATAGGTAACCCATATTAGGAATCGTCATCCATTTGTCAAGGTCCTGAACACCCTGGCTAGCTACTTGCGACAAACTCGTAACTTCAAAGACTGTGCCATAGGACGCCTTAGAATATAATTGATTATTTTAATAAACTTCACTGTGTAACTTCGGCTAAACCAAATACCATGAATCTTCACCCTCATCCAAGTAAAGTTATAATAGCACGAAAACCACAATTTTCATCATGCTCCATATCTACAATGTTTTTAATATAGTCATGTAAGAAAACAAGAAACTCATACAGGTAAAGATGTCAGCAAGACTTACTAGACGGTTCGTTTGCAGGTTGTTTTGTACCAGATTTTTCACACTTGGCTAAAAATTAGGTATATTGGAATTTTAAAAAAATGAAAGTTTGCTACTTTTGTAAGTGGAATTAGGGGTGGCAAAACGGGTCGTGGCCCGCCGGGCCGACCCGCACACCCGCCAAAAATGGCGGGTTGGGTTGACATTTTAGGCCCATAGTCCGCCATAGTCCGCCCCGCCAAAACCCGTCGCCCGCCATAGCCCGCCCTGCCAAAGCCCGCCGCCTGCCAAAATCCACCGCTCGGTCAAAATGCGCTATTTTTTAAGTTAATTCTACTAATTCTAATTTTTGATGGTTTTATTTTATACATTTATTTGTGAATATATGCAATATTTTTAAATAAAATTTGTTAAAAAAATGCTTTATAAAAAATTGTTCTAAAAACTATGTGAAAAATCTAATTAAAATGTAAAAAAATCTATTAAAAAAATGAAAAAATAATAAATAAAAAATAGTCGAGCGAGCTAGGTTTTTATGCCCATTTCAATTTGCGGGCTTGCTCTCCCCGCTCTTTTTTATGGCGGGCATATGACAGGGCGGGGCGGGCCGCCCGCTTTGCCACCCCTAAGTAGAATGCTCTTTCCACCCTTAAGGGTGCGCCCCACACTTTTGGAAACCGAAAATGTCATTCATGCATTCAGAGATGCATCTTTAGATGCTTCCAAAATCAAACTAATCTTTGTCTTTTTGATATCCACCTTCATTTGAATAAATTATGGTTCGGAGATGCATCTTCGTACAATATTAGAGTGTATCTAGAAATGCATCTCTGAAATACCCTATGTACTCAACTTTTTGTTTTTATTCACTAAATTTGATATTTTTAGAGATATATTTTAGGTCATTTTAGCCAAGAATAAGAGGTAAAACCTCAATGCACAAGTTCAATGATACTCAACCTATAGATCATCACCTTCGACAAATGCCACCTCTCTGCAAGTGCCACAAGCATGTTGTGGGTTATGGTCATGTACGCAACAAAACATGAATCAGAAAGATTGGAATAGCGAATAACATCCATGAACCAATCAGTAGTGGATTGTTCCAATTCCAATATCTTCCTATCGTGGTTTACCGATTTCAAATACTAATGCTCGTGTAAAAAATAATATCACCATTAGTATAATTTAAATAGTTTAAAACATATATGTATTGCAAAAAAAAAATTAAATATACATCTCCTTCTCATAAATGTCTAGAAGTATGGTATGTGGAGATGAAGTAATGAGGAGTCAAATGGACTTCCTGGACAACTCTCTAAAAATGGATCAATAGTGGGTTCTTCCTAGACTTCAAGGTTTCAAGTGCTACTTCATTATATAGGGACTCATTGCCCCCTTGAAGTAGAGGCTTGAGACATGAGACTACTAAAATTAATATTTGACGAAAATTATGTTTGACGAAAATGTTAAAAATATTAAAATTCACTTCTAAATTTAACACACTCTTCACCAACATGAATAGAAATAGAAATTAATATTTATTTTATTAATCTTTTTGCCTATTGATTGAGTCAAACTCATTTTTTTATAAAAAAAACTAATTAATTAAGAGAAAAAGAGATATGCACTGACAGTGTAAAATATTTTTACACTGTCAACCAATCACAACCATGTATTCAATTAAAACACAATTTTAATTTTAAAAAACTAATATGACATGACAAATATTGATTAGTGCATTAATTGTTATACAACATTTCTTTAATTTCGATCAAATTATCAGATTTTATAATAACTAAAATTATGATACACGGCAATGAGATAATTGTTTTCTAAAAAAAAATTATACTTATACTATAATGATAAGTCCATGTTAAATTAACTAATTAGTGCTATATAAATATTTACCGTGTGCGTCTATAAAATGAATAACAAAACGGTTTTTAATTGAAATATTATTTGTCCATTAAAATCGTTTCAAATTGTTTTTTCAATATTTTCTAAAAGAAATAGTCAAATATTATTTGAAAATATACATTACATGGGTAACTTAATGTATATTTTTACACTGTAAAATATTTTTACACTGTCAACCAATCACCACCTATGTATCCCCATTAAATCATTTTTTTATTTAAAAAAACTTAATGACATGACACATTTATGATTTTCTATTGGATAACAGTGTAAAATTATTTTACACTGTAGTGCACTATCTTTTATCTCATCGAATAATTTTAATTTAATTAATTTTGAAGTTAATAAAATTAACTTTATTTTTAGACTAAACAAACAAAATAATATAGTTACCGTGTGAGAGTATCCTTAACCCGGATATTGGGCGATTTTTTTGACTTACTTTCCTCACTGCTGTGTAACATCACACACCTAGTACACTGCTCTGCTGCCACACTGAACAAAAATACCTACTTTCTCTCTCTACTAGGGCCCTATCAACTCCCTCCCTCTCTCTCTCGTATAACGTATACTCTTTCTTCTTTCAAATCACCGTCATATATATCTTCCCCTGTTTCACTTCACTATCAAACTCCTCTTCTCACTACAGTTTTCACGGTGCGTTTTCTTTCTCTTTCTATCCCTCTCATTCTTCTACTACTCTTTTATCACTGTCACTGTAATACTCTTCTATTAAAATAAATATATTCAATTTTATGGTTATTGTTACCGAGAGAAAAACAGAGTGTATTGTGATTATAAACATCATGAATAAAAAAAATATTCAGTTGAATGCAATTTGTTATTTGGTTGAAACGTTTTATACTGTTTATGATCTTTATTCGGTATGTCTTGAATTTCAAATTTGATTTATTAATAACAAAAAGTTTTTACCTTTTTCTCTGTTGGAAAAAAATCATTTTGCTTCATGTTTTGTTTGATCATTGTTGTTGTGTTAAATTTCTGAGGTTTAAGATTGGTAGTTTATTTATTATTCTCTGTTGAGGATTCACACAAGACTCGTTGATTCCCTGGTAGCTACTCCAAATTTGAAATGTGTGTAATTAAAAAAGGGAATTTTTCTCTCTTGGTTTTAGAAAAATTAGGTTTAAAATGCATTGGGATTAGGGTTTTTTTAAGGCTTTATTCTGAATGTTCACAATGCAACAAGTTTTCATTTTTCATACCGTGTGAATGTGAATACTTTATTCCTTTCACTTTTTTGTTCTTTGAGATCTGTGCTGGAGTAACATGTTATGGTATAGGAGTATTTTGTGACAAAAAATGATTTTGGTCAGGATTAAGTTGAATGTGTTTAAGTCTAAAATCAATTTTAACAGTGTTGTGTTTTTTTTGTTAATTTAATGTTGGGTTGTCTTTATATTTTTTGTACTACATGTTCCATTCTTCTTAAATGCAGAGGACTCTATTATTTCTGGCAAAATGTCCTTTTTGTTATTTCCATTCAAAGATTGAGTTGTTGCTGATGTCTTCTAATTTTTTGTTGCATTGTGTAGAGGGACCTATAGGCAAGAATTTTAATGGTAAGGGGCCCCAATACTATGGTGGATATGAATAAAGAGAAAGAGAAAGTGATTTCAAATTCTCAGTTGATTTCTTCATCTCTGAAAGGGTTTAAGGACAAGAGTATCACCAACAATAACATGCCCTCCTGGCTTCTCACCAGCATTTCTGGTATGTATTGAATTCTCACTGCCGTACTTTTTATTAATTGCTTAATGATGAAATTTTTGTTTGAATTTGAACTTTTGTAATGTGAGGGAGGTAGTTAAGATGTTTGAAAAGTTCAATCTTTTTATTCTTCACTAATTGAATAGTTTTGTTTAGAGTTATTTGTGTTACTTCCTACATTTGTTCCAACTTAGTAATGATTTGTTAATTCATTATTACCATATAGTGTATGATTTATTTAATCATACTTTCAACATGGTATTAGAGCCCAATTCAATATCCATTTGATCAGTTAGTATTGGATTTAAGCTATTAGAAATAGGTGTACCCGGAACCTTTGCGACACTTCAATACTGTCTAACGATGTCAACATGTAATTATCGGTATTGTGTTTCTGATGTCTGTGTTAGGCATGATAGAGCGTGTTAAGGATCTCATATTAAACATTACGTGATCGAAATATATGTATATATGACTTATGTGTTTATATGCCTGGCAATCCTCATTTTAAATGATCACCTTAACCCTTCCAATATTAATTATTAGTATTAAATGTAGTAAGTTTTCTGAAGAGTTTTGCATTTATTGGAAAAGAAAATTGTAGTAGTATATCAATAGAAACACGAGGAATGAAGTTGGAGAATCTGAATTAAATAGAGTCACATGCATTTTGTGTTTATATTTTTTGTATCAATGATGATGGAAGGAAGAAGGGATGAAGAAGAAAAATAAATAAAGAGCTGTTGTATATGATACAGAAATGTCCCTATCAACTGTCAAACAAACGTCCAAGTTTTCTTTGGAAACCGCAATTA
Source organism: Vicia villosa (assembly GCF_029867415.1). NCBI lineage: Eukaryota > Viridiplantae > Streptophyta > Magnoliopsida > Fabales > Fabaceae > Vicia > Vicia villosa. Next base: position 188,654,091 of record NC_081181.1, on the reverse strand, counting down.
CCGTACATATTTATTTACCATGTTATAGTATGTTGTCACTTCACAGTTCACACCACTTAGCCACTAGCTTCTCTCTACACGTGCCTAGTAAAATGTCTTTTTGGTCCCTTATAATCTTTGAGGATTACTAGTTTTTAGTAATGTGTATTTATTTATAACTATAATAACTAGTAATATTATATTATTAAAATTTGATAATTTTCAATTTGAAATTGTTTAAAAGAATCTTTTTCATGTGTAGCTGTTGACAGGTCTACTCTTTAGAATCCATGATGTGTCTATCTTTTTTTCAAATCTCCAATTTGATAGTATCAACCAGATTCCATCTTCATTGTCATTGTTCTGCTTCATGCAATCCATTGTCACTTTCTCACGTAACCTTTTTGTTCTTTTCTTAGCCTTTGCCATGACTTTTTACCATTGTGTTTTTCAAAATTTGAACATAACTTTTTCTTGTTGTCTATGTAGCCGTTAGAATCACACACTTCCCATTTTAGCCTCGTGTACTGTGCCCTTTATTATCTTAAACTTCATTGGAATTTTTCTTAAAAAATGGAAAGTTTTTAGATATTTAAGACCTTTTCTTTTCTTTTCACAGCTGGCACTTGTATATCAGGTGTAGTACATGATGCTGACATTTGGATTCAAAACTAGAGACAAATTTAATTGCAGTAGGACTTTATAGGACCTTACCCTTATGCCTAACTATACTATTCAATTTTCATTTTCAATTTTCAAATTATTACTACTTTGTTATTAAACATTTTATCTTGTTTGTACTACCAGAATTATTAATTGGTTTTGTCTTTGTTCCCTATTTTTTGTGTCATTGTTTGGTGACTTGTCACTTTCTTAAGCTCAAAATTGACATCAACCCTTTTGAGATCTGATCTATATTAACCTCCTTTGGTGTTCTCATTGGTACTTTTATTCAAAAGTTGTGATTTTTTTTTCATGGTTTTAAAGCTATGGAATTGAGTCAATCAGGTATGAAAAAAAAGGGTCTTTTTCTGTGTTGTATTATTAAAAGTTTTGTTCTTTTAATGGTTTTGAAATGTATTGTATTTTTGTTGTACAATACTAATTGAAATGTGTACTTGGTTTTTTGTGATTGTAGATTTGGAAGGGAGGGTGAAAATGTTGGCAATAGGAACATGTGAAGATGAAGAAGAAGGTGACACTTTTGCTGAAAGAGCTGAAACTTACTACCAGAAGAGACCTCAATTGCTGTCACTTCTTCATGATTTGTACAACGGCTATATAACGTTATCCGATCGTTATATACAAACACTTGCAAAACATAAGCATCATAGCAGACATTCTTCTCAAGTTTCAACTTTGGAAGAAGGTTTTTATGACCAAGAAGAAGAAGAAGTTATTAGTGGTGTGACTCGAGTTGACTCGGATATGGAAAGTTCAATCTCCTATCAACAAACATTACCTTTGACGAGTGTTCCTAAGAGGGGAACAGCTATGTTTGATGTTGATGCGGTTGTAGCCGAGCTTGTGATGAAGAATGTTGAGTGTGATTTTCTGTTGCACGAGGTTAATGCGATGGAGAGGAGGTATTGCGAGTCGTCGAGGAAAAGTGAGTTGCAAAAGAGTTTGCTTGAGGTGTTGGAATCTGAGAGAGTTGTTTTGCTGAATGAGAATGCTGGTTTGAGCTACAGGGTTAATACTTTGGTTGAAGAGAACAAAGAGCTTGCTTCCGAGTCGGTTTTTATCAAACGGAAAGCCGGGGAATTAGCCAAGTGTGTGTTGAAGATGCGAGAGGATCATAGAGTTTATTTATTGCATAGGAAAATTGAAGATCTTCAAGGACAGGTTCATGGTTTGGAGAAGAGGAACAAGGAGTATTATGAGAGGCTTTTGAGAAGAGAGGGTCAAGAAAATGGAAACAAAGGGAAGAATGGTGGTGAAGGAATAGCTTTGGAATTTCATGTTCAAATGGAGAAACCTAGAAGGTTTAAGTGGAAAGAAGAAGGAAAGTCTTCTAGGAAGAATTTTGATGGAAAGAAAGGGCTTAGTTTGTGGAAAAAGCTTAAGAACATGGACTTGTTGTTGTGTGGGACAAGTCCAGCTTGTTCTTGATCTTGGTTGGACGGTCTAGATGTAACCGACCGAGTTGTTAGGGTTGCGAATGCACACGACTCGAATCTCAAGGTTTTTTGGTTGGCGAACGGACTCTAAGGTGGTGGTTCTTATTGTCCAACAAAGATTTATATGTATACTTTTTGGCTTTTGAATGTTAGTGTTAGTAATTAGTAATAGGTTACCATAGCATGTGTTTGATTTTGCGTTAGAGGCTCCAAACTTGGGTTTGCTTCCGCGCGAATGCATGCACTAAGTTAGCTATGGTGTATATTTCAATATGAACTTTAGTCAAGTCTTGAGGTGAACTAATTATAGATTAGTTAGCATCTTCTAGAGAGGCAATACTTTTGCCTCTAATTCTTGTTTTGTTCTTGTTAAAAGACTTGCTTAACAAAAAGTATGTGATGCATCATTCAACAATGGTGTGTGTAACCAGTGATTAATAGCTTTAATGTTGAATATGTTGTTTTGCATTACTACTTTTCCTTCAACTTTACTATGTTATTTACTTGGTTTGCCTATGTGAGATTTATAGTATTGCTGTAATATAAAAATAAGTTGTGTTTCTTCTAATCAATGTGAGACATGGTCACGAGTGCCGGTGAATATAACTTTTTTTCCAGAAATCCAGTGCAACTAATATAGAAGAAAGTGAACTTGGTTCAGGGCAAGGACTCATGCTGTTGTTGCTTGCAGAGGTTGTTGGAAACGTTTCTTAATTATTCTATGGCTATTATCTCTAGACTGAAAGTCAAAAAGACAAGCAGTTTATGGTTGGGGAGACTTCTTCGATTTTGACAACTGGTCGGATGGAAAAGAATTTCTTGTTGGTGATTTTCTTGGAAAGAGTAGAGTTTCACATTCATAATTGGATTGTGTTTGTTCATGCGTATGAACAAAGACTCTTCTTTGAAGACTTTTGAAATGAGTGCCAACTCATATACATGATTTTGAACCATTCTTACTGTGATCATTTAAGATCATAATAAGTTAAATTGCACATTTACTTTCGGATTTTCTTATTCCAACCATGCCTAAAGAAAGACCCTTTGTTAAAATTGATTGAAATCAGAGAGTATATTTGCGGTTTTAAATCAGAAATATATTTTTGGTTTTGATACTATCAATAGCAGAATTTTTTTTTTAAGTAATATTGTCATTTTTTGCTTTAATATATTTACAGTTATTTTGCATTAAATACAAATAACTGTATAATTGGAAGAAATATATATATATATATATATATATATATATATATATATATATATATATATATATATATATATATATATATATATATATATATATATATATATATATATATATATATATATATATATATATATATATATATATATATATATATATATATATATATATATATATATATATAACACACAAATTTACAACCAAATAACAAAAAAATCAACAAAAACTACTGGGTATGGTGGATAATGAGTCAACCTGTCACCCTCGAGGCGTCCTTCCGCTGCCTTCTGTAAAACAGAGCCTCCTGAGCCTCTGCAACGATGGCATCCAGAACACCTCTAGCATCGGATCCATTAGAAAACAAACCTTTGTCAATATCATCCCGCGCAAGCTCCACGATACGACGACACCTAGGCAACACGTCAGTCGCATGATCGACCCTATCTTACTGCTCTTCTAGGATTTCCTGATGAACTGAACTCAGTGGGTTCCTTGGAGCATCCTGTATCATGTATGGTTGGGACACCCAGAAAAATACTATCATGAGACCATACTTGTAGCTCCAGTCGTTTGGTGCTACGGTACTTCTGGCCTCTTCAGGAACAAGATGATTCTCAAAATCATCAAACATATCATCTTTATCCCTCCGCCTCATCGCCGGAGAAGCAGATACAACAGGATCCATTGAATAGTCTTGGTGAACCCAAACTGACGCATCACCGGCTCAAGCATATAGGCAGTTGTCTTGTGAAATCCGCAAGCCAACCAACCTGTAAACATAACACCTCGTCAAATGGTATTGTGTCACGGTGGTCGACGTATAAAGAGAAGTGTACGTCCTCATGTGCCAGTCGATCAATGTACAACCGGAACGACTCTACCGCCTGATTTTCTCGGAGGGGGTCGTATGCACAGGCACGCGGTTTATCTTCGGTATAACCCTCTGAAAGTGACCAACCCGAAGATGCGGGGGAAGTGTTGTAGGATCTATCCCTGAAATAAGAAAATTAAATAGTTAGTTTTCCGAATCAAAATAATTAAAAGGCCACAAAGAAAAAAGTTATATTGTCATGAGTGACATACTGCCAGTTATCTGCTTCGTATTCCACTTAATCCCTTCATCTAATTTCGTGTACAAGTATATCCGGCAAGCAGCCCCCCAGTTCCACTAGTGGATCGTCTCAAAATCATCAAAAAATCAGAGGTACACGATATCACCGTAAGTGGCACTAGTGTAGTGTCCATAAAAATCTGTGTGCCAACAAGATACAAAAGGTATGCTCTCATAGCAAATCTCCTGTGAATGATAACATGTTTGGCATCACCATCTGTCTCCCGTGCACGCCATATCTCATCGTTCTGTTATCGGTATCAGGCACCAACTTATTCAACTTATGTGTCAAGTTGGCTAGGGATGCGGCGTCATCTGGAAGCTTGAATTCAACAAGAGGGTTATTTTCGTTGAAATACACTTCCGCCTCAATTTGAAATTCAGGAAGAGACATTTTTTGAGATGTCTTTCTCTATAACATATGCCCTTATTTATATAAATGAAGAATGATTATAGACCACACAAATTTGTTGATGCAATCAGAATCCTCCAACTATGTCGATAAAATTCTGATCGTTGAAAGAAAAAATCCAAGTGACGAAACTACCATAAATTTCTGGTATTGTATGGTAAATTTGAAATTTTCGGTAGTTTACAAATACTGGAAATTTCAAAAATACTACCGAATATTTTGTTCGGAAAAATTGTCTAATTCACACAAGGGCATTCATGAGGGGGTGCGAGATAAATTTGGGGGTGGCAGGTTAAATCCTCCGAGAAATGTGTTCTATACGCTAATAAACATGCATCATTTGAGGTATTCTCTTAGGGTCCGTTTGTTTTGATTTTTTTTAAATGATTTTTAGTGTTACGTATTTTTGTGTAAAAAAAAATTACATAAATTTTTTTTATGAAAGTTTCAAATAAAATTTTGGTTTGAATAGTTATTCTTAAAATGTTATATTTCATCTTTTTATTAGAACTTTGTTTGAATATCAAAATTTTAAAAAAATCACTTAACTTTAATACTATTTCAAATAGATTTTCATATAAATTATTCTTGAAATACCACTTTTTTCAAAAATTGCGATTTTGATTATGATTTGGTATTCAATAATATTTGTTTATGTTATATGGTGTCAAAATTAATGTTTCAAGTAAGATAAAACGAATATAACGGGAAAATCCAAGTAAAAAGAATTTGATGGAAGCTTTCCAGATAGAAGTAATGAGTCACATAACACATACTCATATTGAAAACAACCATTGTAAGATAAAACCCTCTTACTTCTTTAGGACATGGTGCTAGTTTTATTCTTACTCTTAATAGAGCAAAAAACTAATGTACATAAACTTTTTGAATTTGGAAAATTCCCCCCTACAAACACACACTAGCAGATCACAGAATATCAATCTAGTTGAAAAAATTATGAGTTTTCCCCTATAAACAGTAAGAGAGCATGTGGAAATACTTGTGTTATGGTTGTGTCACTGTTGTTCTTGTTCTTGTCCATAACGACATTTAACTTCTTCGCCCCCTAGAAGCCTCTCCACAGAATCCAAAGGAAGGTCGATCATCTCTAACGTCTTTTCCCATACTTCATATGACTTTTGAAGATTGTGCGCTTCTTCTGACGGATTTGTGGGTTGACAATCGAGAGAAATATAGGGACAAACAGGCCATTCATCTGATTTCAACAATTCACAATACTCGGTAATTTGAGGATCAGTGGCGGCAAAAAGTGCACTCCTAGAACCTGTATTGCAGCACAATTATCATCTAGCATGAATAGACTTTAGAGATAAAACCCAAGATTCTTAAGTACTTCTAGAATGAAAAACACATGAAATCACTGTTGTCAATCACGGACTGCGTAAAATAGTAACTTGTTCAAATTATGTTAATTTGCAGTGCTATATAACGTTTCTATATTCGCAATCTTACAACACTTTGTACTAAATGGTGCATCGTGGACCAATAGCGGTTTGTTAAAAATCTCCCACACAATAGCGGTTTGATGTATTATAGAACTGTGATGACAAGGAATATTATGGAAACTATCGGATCAAGAACAAAGAAAAGAAGGAAAGAATAAGAACATATTGATTAAATTCAACAAAAGCATTGAATAAATAAACCTTCTTGAGCATTAAAGAGGAAGTAAGGTATCAAATGATATCCAGTTTGAACAAATTTTGGAAGATCCCTTGCCTGCATAGATGAAGTTGAAAGTATTAGTCCATCCAGGAACAGATATGTACAGTTGTTTGTTTCAAAATACTTACAACATTGGTCTGGACAATTCCAGGAGATACACACAATACGCTGATGCCAGCTTCAGCGTTTAGTCGCTTAAAAAGAACACTACTGAACATAACCTGCAGTAAAAACACAAACTCCTTTTTCATTCACAGTTTCAATATGGAAGTAAACCAATCAATCCATTTTCAAGGCATATTACACCATTGAATTTCCACTACGATGCAGAGCATGCATGCTGGATTCAACAGGGAAGTGGACCTGTGCCAACTTGCTGTTTGAATATCCCAACAAACTAGAAAATTTTCTTTTTCCTGATGTGGCATTCATGTCTTCAGGATCAACAAAGCCAAGATGATGCATCTACAGAGAAAAAAAGAAGGAATGTCTTGACTAAAAATAGATGGGAAAATTTGATGTGTCAGTTCAAATCCAACGTATAATCGTGCATTTTAGTGTTTAAATAATAAAAAGACATACCATCGAATTCAAGTTCACAATTCGGCTAGGAGAGCCCCTAATAAGGGATGGTAAAAGAAGTATTGAAAGCATAGCAGAAGCAAGATGATTCACTTGCATGTGTTCTTCGTAACCGTCTTTTGAAAACTTTTGCGGCTCTGAAAAAGACCAAAAACAAGTGAGTACTTTAGTTACAATTGAAGCATTGGACAGAGAGACAGTACTTGGCGCCGTTAGTGATTAAGAATCATGGACAAAAGATAGGCCAAAATTCATCAACAATATCGGAAATACTAACCTCCAATGGAGAAAATACCAGCATTATTAATGAGAACATGCAAGGGTGCTGCGCGGGCATTCCACGCTTCAGCAAACCTAGCAACCGAATCCAATGAGAGAAGATCCACCACCATCACCTGGACAAACCAAAAATGAAAGTCAATAAACACAAGTAATACCAAAACAGACTTATGAACTAAAACTCATTTTGATCTCAAAAGCTATTCAACCAAAAACTATCTCTTAAGCATTATACTCAACTTGCTAAGTTTTTGAGATAGTTAGTTCATGCTAGATACCTCAACATTGAGTGCAATACCCAATCCAGCAGATTCAATCTGCCACTTCTGGATTAACTCAGTAGCAACCTTCGCGTTCCTCACGGCCATAACAACATGAGCCCCTGATTGTGCCAATTGCCTGCATAATAGAAAGAACAACATTATTATCAGAAACAAAACTTGTCAAACTCCAAACCGTAAAGTGTGTATTATCAACCATTTATAGAATATTAAAGCATATTCAAAGAACAACCAAAAAAACCCACTTCCTAAAATGATCCATTTCTCCATAATCAAACAACAACCACAAACCCCACTTACAAAGATCAAATTTTTTTCAACAAAAAACAAAACCCCGTGATTAATATTCAATCAAAAACCAAAAATTAAAAGAAGGAAAAAAAGAATTTACCTAGCAATTTCAAGACCAATGCCGCTAGTGGAACCAGTAACAATACAAGTGAGATCATTGATTGGTGGTAATGGTATAGGGTTATCCAAGTGACGCGCCATGATTCGTTGAAATAGAAAATCGTAGATTAAATGGAACCATCCTCTAAACCATTCTATCCAACCCAAACACTCTTTCTTTTTCTTCAATGGATCAACGCTTGAAGAAGACGACGCCGTTTTTGATGACATCTTTCTCTGATGTGAGTGTGTGAGAGTAAGAGAGGATCTGAGACCTGTCTTTAGTATGATAAAAGATGCTTGAGTGTAGTTAGTTACTTTGCTTGGATTTGTATGATGGTGGATTGGTAGGTTACCGTGTGAGTTTGAGTTTCCCTTAGTTGACTCACCAGTGGGATTTACAAAGGGCACACAACTAACAACACATAGTTAGGCACAACCAATGACGTAATTATGATCATTAAATACTAGTACTTAAACCCGTACATGAAGTTAATTGTTTCAATGATTAATTAACAAACAATTAAAATAAAGTGAATTGTTCATTTTAGAGAAGTAGATCCTGTTTTATGATTACCTAAGTGATGTAAGCCTTCAATGTGCACTAATCATGGTGTTGGAAACGTTCACCAAAACTAAATTAAATTTGAAAAAAGAAAATAAAAAGAAAAAAAATCCAAGTAGAAAGAATTTAATGGAACCTATCCAAAAAGAGAAGTAATGAATCACATAACACATACACAAATTGAAAACAACCATTATAAGATGAAACCCTCTTAATTTATGACATTCACCGATTACCAAGGTCAAAATAGTGATACAACATAGTGCTAGTTTAGTTCTTACTCCTGTAGAGCAAAAAAAACTAATGTACACAAACTTTTTGGGTTTGGAAGCCCCTACAAACACCCCCTAGCAGATCAAGGGATATCAATCTAGTCGAAAAAATTATGAGCTTTCCTCCATATTCTAAATGAAATGCTCATTACTAGCTATAAATAGTAAAAGAGCATTTGGAGATACTTGTGTATTGGTTGTGTCATTGTTGTTCTTGTCCGTAACGACATTTAACTTCTCCGCCCTCTAGAAACCTCTCCACGGAATCTGAAGGAAGGCCGGTCATCTCTAATGTCTTTTCCCATACTTCATATGATGTTTGAAGATTGTGTGCTTCTTCTGACGGATTTGTGGGTCGACAATCATGAGAAATATAGGCACAAACAGGCCATTCATCGGATTTCAACAATTCACAATACTCAGTAATTTGAGGATCAGTCGCAGCAAAAAGTGTACTCCTAGAACCTGTAAATCAGCACAAGTATATCATCTAGCATGAATAGACTTTAGATATAAAACTCGAGATTCTTAAATAATGAAAACACTTGAATTGAAATCACTTTTGTCAATCGCGGTTCGTGTAAAACAGCAATTTGTTCAAATTCTGTTAAGTTTCAGTGCTATATAACGTTTCTATAACCGCAATCTCACAAATGATCGCGTAAAACATCGGCATATTGATTAAATTCAACAAAAGCATTGAATAAACAAACCTTCTTGAGCATTAAAGATGAAGTAAGGTATCAAATGATATCCAGTTTGAACATATTTTGGAAGATCCCTTGCCTGCATAGATGAAGTTGAAAGTTTTAGCAAAGTTGTGAAATAATGCAGTAAAAGTAAAACCAAGGAATAAATAACTTAAGTCCAAAGATTTGCCGTCAATTATGGTAAAATTATTGAAACAAGATGAAATTGCTTAGAGGGCCAAACTCTAAAACAAACAGGCACTTAACAGCATAGCCTTTAAACCAATAAACAAAATATGAGAACTATGAAATTAACCGTTTTGCTTCAGTTATTATATACTACAGTTCTAGATAAATCTCAAGAGTTCTATTTAATCAACCTTATGTTTCATACATTCTCTTCAATATAATTGACAATCTAGACAATTCACCCGTTATCCCAAAGTTACATTAAAGTTCAGCTCAAAAAATTGACAGATAATGATCACAAAAGTACCGCTGTGTACACGAAGGAAATTAAAATAATGCAAACAATTTTATTTTTTTAAAATCAACTGAATTTCTAATATTTAAAACAAACATTAGGGGGACTACGTATCCAACTAAACTAAATTCAACAGTGATTTGGGTTCCCTATACTACGTTCGATTCCGATCTCCCACGACGTAATTTTGGACTTCAAGTATTGAATTCTTGATGGTACGACAAACTATGCTAGTCCAAATTATAAACTATATATTAAACACCTCAACATGTTTTCAAGTTTAAGCTTAGTTCATCCAGGAACAGATATGTACAGTTTGTTTCAAAAAACTTACAACATTGGTCTGGACAATTCCAGGCGATACACACAATACGCTGATGCCAGCTTCAGCAGGTAGTCGCTTAAAAAGAACACTGCTGAACATAACCTGTAATAAAAAACACAAACTCCTATTTCATTCACAACTTCAAGATAGAAGTAAACCAAGCACTTTCTATTCAAGGGATATTACAACATTTCCATACCGACACGGCGTGCATGCTAGATTTAATAGGGAAGTGTACCTGTGCCAATTTGCTGTTTGAATATCCTGTCAAACTAGAAAATTTTCTTTTTCCTGATGTGGCATTCATGTCTTCAGCATCAACAAAGCCAATATGATGCATCTACAGAAAAAAAGGGAAATTTTTAACTAAAAAATAGATAGGAAATTTTTATGTGTCAGTTTAATTGTACATTTTAGTGTTTAAATAGCATAGCGACTTACAATGGAATTCAAGTTCACAATTCGACTAGGAGAGCCCCTAATAAGAGATGGTAAAAGAAGTATTGAAAGCATGGCAGGAGCAAGATGATTCACTTGCATGTGTTCTTCGTAACCGTCTTTTGAAAACTTTTGTGCCTCTGAGAAAGACCAAAAACAAGTGAATAATGTAGTTAACTCTGGAAATATCTATCACTTCTATACAACAGAAGCATTGGACAGATAGAGAGTAATTGACGCCCTTACTGATTCAGAATTATTGACAATAGATAGGCCATAACTCATCAACAATATCGGAAATACTAACCTCCAATGGAAAAAATGCCAGCATTATTAATGAGAACATGCAAGGGTATTGCGCGGGCATTCCACGCTTCAGCAAACCTAGCAACCGAATCCAATGAGAGAAGATCCACTACCATCACCTTGACAAGCCAAAAATGAAAGTAAATAAACACTACTAATAGTAATACCAAAGCATGTGTATGAACTAAAATAAAACTCATTTTGAACTCAAAAGCTATTCAAGCAAAAATTATCTCTCAAGCATTATGCAAAAACAAACTCATACAATATAAAATCATCTTTATTTTTATACCAACTTGCTAAATTTTTAAAATAGTCGATTCATTGTAGATACCTCAACATTGAGTGCAATACCCAATCCAGCAGATTCAATCTGCCACTTCTGGATTAACTCAGTAGCCACCTTAGCGTTCCTCACGGCCATAACAACATGTGCCCCTGATTGTGCCAATTGCCTGCATAATAGAAAGAACAACATTACCAGAAACCTATGAAGCGCCGATACCCCATTCAGAAGGCGTGTCGCCGCGTCGGAAACGGATATTCGTACGACGCGTATCTGACACGTTTTTGCAATGTCCAAATGAAAAAAATAATTTAATTGCAGCAGACACGGATACGACACCTTATTACAAATAAAGGACACACCCAGCTCAAAAAAAAAAAAAGATTTTTTTATAAAAAAAAAGGCCCAACTCAATAATTATCAGATTTTTATTTATAAAAATAATAGAGTTTTTATATTAGCGGGGTCCTCGTGTCCGAGTCCGGACTTCATAGCCAGATACAAAACTTGTCAAACTCCAAACCATAAATTGAGTATTATCAACCATTGAACATTAAAGTATATTGCAAGTACAAAACATTAAACATCATTATTTATGATTTATTATCTGAGTATTATCAACCATTGATATTTGATAGAACATTAAAGTATATTGCAAGTACTAAACATTAAACATCATTATTTATGATTTATTATTTCAGACATAAAAACACAGTCAAGTGAGGAAGGAACCTATGAAGCCCAGCCACTTGAAACACGACACCTCCACCGGTAATAACTTGAAAAAGTACTAATAAATTAATGTAATCACATGGGTTTCAAACACCAACGCTAACCCGAACGCAACTCCTTTCCAAGTTCCAAAATACTATAGCAACACCTACTCACTTCCTAAAACTACCCATTTCTTCATAATCAAACAACAATCACAAAACCCCAGTTACAAAGATCAAATTTTTTCAACCATAACAAAACCCCATAATTAATATCCAATCAAAAACAAAAAATTTGAAAGAAAAAAGAGAATTTACCTAGCAATTTCAAGACCAATGCCACTAGTGGAGCCGGTAACAATACAAGTGAGATCATTGATTGGTGGTAATGGCATAGGATTTTCCAAGTGACTCGCCATGATTCGTTGGAATAGAAATTCGTAGATCAAATGGAACCATCCTCTAAACCATTCTATCCAACCTAAACCCTCTTTCTTTTTCTTCTTCAATGGCTCGGCGCTTGAAGAAGACGAGGTCGTCGTTTTTGTTGCCATCTTGTTTCTCTGCAGTGAAAATCTGAGATCTGTCTTTAGTATGCGAAAAGATAATGGTTGATTGGTTGGTTACGGTGTGAGTTTTTGAGATTTGATGAGTTGACTGGTTCACAATGGGCACACACCTGACCTAACAACACAAAGTTAGGGGCTTTTATTTTCTTTCTTTGAAATTGTAAGGGTCGATCAAATCCTATCTTACTATATAATCTTAGGAATTATCAATTTCTTGTTCAATACAACTTTTACATGTACTCCCTCCTATCTCAAATATAAACAATAAAAAAAAATTCTATGATTGAAAAAATATATATATTATCACTATTCTAAATTTTACATTTTAATATTTGTAACAATTTCTTAAGTAAAAAATATGGATAAATCATAAAATTAGAAAGAGTGTAAATGCATTGAGACATCCTCCTTAAGGTGAGCAATTTTACAAATTTACGTATATTTGAGATTGGAGAAAGTATGAAATTTGTGAATTATAAATTATGTAGAATAGTTTGATGTTTCTATTAAACTGTATACTAGTAGTTAGACCTTAGACTTGTGCGAATCACTGGTTAAATATTTTGTAAGTATAAAAAATATTTAAAAAATTATTATAATTTAGAAATTTTACTTATAGAAAGATTATTATTGTGTAGATAAAATGTTATTATTATTAATAGTATACATAAAAAGGTTAATTTAATTAATTTTTTTGTAAATTATAAAATAATTTGAACATTTCTAATTTATTAATAATTTAGTTTATTAACTCGTTAAATAAAAAATACCACAAAAAACATATAAAAATCATTTAGTTTATTAATAATTTAATCATATAAAAATTACCCAAATCATATTATAATTTAAAAAAAATTAAAACTATATTGATATAAAGAATTTTGATATAGGTTACATTTGTAATTTAAAATATAAGTTTATTATTTTGATCTTTTATAATATTATTTAACTGTTTAAAATAAATTTAGATAAAAATAATAAATACAAAAAATATCATTTATTTATAACATCAAACTAATAATTAAAGTAGAAAATAAGTATAAATGTGAATATAAAATAGAAAAATCACAAATTTTATAAATGGTAGAAGATAAATAAATTTAATTATAAAACAATATACTTCAATTCATCTTTTAAACTCCTATCTTATACTATTAAAGTTCATTAACAATTTGTTAACCCAAAAAAAGTAATTAAAATTTATATATTTAAAAATGAAAATACTTCTTTTAACCCATCCTCTTCTACAACTCAAGTTCTTCAATATTAATTTCGTATGCTTTAAAGTATACTTCTAAAAAAACATAATTAAGAATTAAAAAACAACAAAATTAGAAACACAAAAAAATATAGCCAAAACTTTAAAAAAAAAATAATATTAAAGATAGAAAGAAAAAGAAAAACTATAATTTTAAAGAGGAAGAAGATTTTAATATACCATTTAATATTATTTTGTGATAATTCAAAGTATGCACCTATGAAAGAAAATATAACTAAAATTGAGTGAGAGAATTAAAACCATAAATTTAAAATTATTGTTTCTTTAAATATTTGTATGAGAAATAAAAACCATAAAATGAAGGAAATAATTTACCACTACACATAAAAAAAAATATAACTAAGAATTAGTAAATAAAAAAAAATTAAAACATTGAAAAGAAAATAAAAATTATAAATTTGAAGAGGAAGATATTTTTTTGTAACTCGATAGAAATGTTTCTTTTAATATGTAGTCTCCTACATTCATACTTCTAAAAACTTTTATTGTGATACTTCAGTTTTTTTTTAAAATAACCATGTATTAAAACAAAATTACGCAAATAACCACGTTTCGAAAAAAATTACGCAAATAACCAGGTTTCTGAAACCCTTAACACTAAGGCGCCATCTCACATGGCTTATTCCCTTTTTTTTAGTCCTAGGCGCCATCTGACATGGCACACTCAGTCCCAATAAGCCATGTCAAATAGCGTCTCCCTTCAACTTTTAGGAGGAGGAGCCATCTCATATGGCGCCTCCTTGTATATTTTTGTTCAATTTTCCATTTGAAAATGCACCAAGGCGCCATCTGAGATGGTTTATTGCAGAAAAGTTGTACATAGGAGCCATCCCAAATGGCGCCTCCCTTCATCTGATACAATGGTGGCGCCATCTCACATGGCGCCTTGGTGTCAATGTTTTCTGAAACTTGGTTATTTGCGTAATTTTTTCCGAAGTATGGTTATTTGCGTAATTTTTTTTCTAATGCATGGTTATTTTAAAAAAAAAAATCGATACTTCAATCAACATCTACAAAAACATATATAACAAAAGATTAATAAACAATAATAAAATTAAAACATATAAGATAAAATAAAAATCTTAAATTTGACGAAAAATATTTCTTCTAACCCGTGCCAACTGCCAACTATGAATAAGTATTTTTCTATCACATATGTGATGTATATTCATAAAGATCGAAGACAACTTACTTGTTTAAGTCTATAAAAAGTTGCATATTTTATTAGAAGAAAAAATTATGCAATAAAAAATATTCAGAAATAGCAATGCACAAATCCAAGATTTACAGTACAGATTATGAGGAGTAGCATGTAATTTAAGATTATTCTTATTTGTATAATGCATTTAATAAACCTTTCCATCTACATCTACACCCATTTCAATATAAAATATAAATACATTCAATATGTACTTTTTCTTTTCAGGAATGGATGGATATTTGTTGCTAAATAATTGGAACCCAATACCAACAACAACATTGTTAAATAGCTACCTACAGTCATTCCAAATTCACAATGTTATATCATAAATTTAGGGGTGGCAAAATAGATGGATTAGATAGATATAGATTAGATGATTAATAGATGGACCAAATTAATCCATTACCAATCCACTAAACTCTCTTAATAAAAATCCAATATAATTTATCCATTACAGAATAAAATTCATCCAATATATCCATTAACATATTTCTAATAGATGGATATCCATCTATCCAAAAATTAATTAAAATTTTTTATTTTATTTTTTAAAATTTAAGAAAAAAAATAAATATTCTTTTTGTTTTTTTCGTTTTTATGAAAAAAAACTCGATTTTTTGTTTTTTAGAAGAAAAAAACTGGACTTTTTGATTTTTCCAAAAAAAACTCGATATTTCATTTTTTCAAAAAAACCTCGCTTTTTTCGTTTATCCGAAAAAAACTCGATTTTCTGTTTTTTTGAAAAAATCGATTTTTTCGTTTTCCAAAAAACTCATTTTTTTTTATCAAGCAAGACACCATCCTCCAAGTAGGAAGTAAATTCTGACTTGACATTTGTAATTGAAGTATTTTCCATCACATATTCTGAGAAGCCTCCTCCCAATCTTGACTTGTGACATCAATGTCATCTACCAATGTTGATGCACCAACTTCACTACTTGTAAGAACCATATCATCATTTGGTTGATATTCTTCAACTAAATCTTCACACATTTATATTACCTTTTCCAATTCTTTGGGAGCATTATCCCCATACATAAGTGGGAAGAAGTAATTCAATAATGTTATTTTATATCTAGGATCCAAAACAGCCAATATCGCCATCACCCCATTAATCAAACTCCAATATTTGTCAAACTTCACTATCATACTTCTTGCCATACTTTGTATAACATCACTAGAAGAATCTTGCCACTTTCTTAAGGCTAATCTTATTTGACAAACTTTGGGAAAATAAATGTTTGATGTTGGATACTTAGTACCCGAGAACAACTCAGTGACACAAAAAAACAATTTCAACTTTTCACAGATTTCTCTTGCCATTTTCCAATCTTCTTCACTTGGTGCACACTTATATTGGGAATCACGACGTTGTTTTAAATGTTTAAAAACTTGTTCATAAGGCAACGCAGAAGCAAGCATTAAATAAGTAGAGTTCCATCTTGTTCTACAATCTTGTGCAAGCTTCTTTTCTTAAGTCATGTTCAATTGATTACAAGTTTCTTTAAATTTCTCCTCCCTCTTTGGTGTTGCTACCCAAAAACCGTCACTTTCCCTAATCTTTTCAATTGAACTAGAAATTGTTTGCATGCCATCTTTCACTATCAAGTTTAATATGTGGGCGCAACAACCCATATGAAATAATTTCCCTTTTAAAATAAAAGAAGAAGGTGACATCTTATCAATCAAATGGTCAATCAGAGCATCATTGGTGCTACAATTATCAACGATTAATGTTGACAATTTTCTATCAATATTCCAATCCATCAAACAATCTACCAAAAAATCACAAATGACCTCAGCAATATGTGGCGTAGGGACATAAATGAACCTAAAAATAAATTATAATAAATATCACATAAAATAACTAAACTATAATAATAACATAAATGGAAGGGAGAAGTTACCTGATGATTCGATTATGCAAAATCCAATTTTCATCAATGTAATAAGCTATAACAGACATATATCCTTTGTTCTGATTGCTAGAAGTCTACATATCAGTAGTTATTGCAATGCAACCTTTATTCTTTGCAGGTATTTTCATTTGTTTTGACTTCTCACTTTCATACAACTTCATTATATCATTCGTCATGGTATTGCGAAAAACTATCTTGAACAAAGGTTTAAGAGAATTGCTATAATTTCTAAAACCAATATGGTTAACCATCATGATGGGATATTCATGCAATATAATCATCTTCGCGAGTTCATTCCTAGAAATATCTTGATTAAATGTATAATTTCCAACCACAAATGATTCATGTCTGTTTCCGGATTTTTTTTCTGTCACTTTAAGCATGGCTTGTTTTGGACCTCTCTCTGTGTGTTTTGGACATATGCTAATATGATCAAATAAATGTTTAGTACCATTTTTTTGTATCACCATCAAGTTTTTTATCACAAGATTTGCATATAGCCTTCCAAATGCCTCCTATTTTTTGCCTTTTAAAATAGGGTCAAGCATCCGATTTTAATCCCATTTGGTTAGGACTTGTAGTGGGTTCAACAGGAGCTTCAGGATCTTGATTTTCTATATTTATTTCATTTGGAGTAGATTGAACTTCCTATGTGAGTGAAACTCCATTACTTTCTATAAGAACTTAATTCCTTTCCAAAGCAACATTAGGACTATTAGATGATTGAAATTCACCAACCATTTTTTTATAAAAAACCTGAAACACACAAACACTAATTTTAAAAGGCTACATGAAAGTAGAACAAAAATAATAAATATATAAAATAATAATAAATAAATAAAATAGTAAATACATGAAATTCACATAAAAAATGATTAATAAAAAAAAACTTATATTTCTAAATATATGATGCATTACACATATCTCTAAATGTATGGAGTATATTTCTAAATATATGATGCCTTATTTCCTGTAACTTTTCATCTAGTTACTTTTTAAAATTTTAATTTTTGTAATATATCAAATAGAAATATTGGCTTTGGTCTTATAATTAAAAATATAAGATATTTGATTTGATTTTTTATGGATGATATCATGATATTTTTATTCATTAAAAAAGTAATATTTTTTGTTTATTTAACAAAATTAAATTATAGTGTGATATATTAATAAAAAATAGGAAACGTATATTTTAATATTTTTTAAGGAAAAACTGATGACAATATTTTAATTACAAATGCATAGTATAGTAAAAAATGTACACAAAAATATTCAAAAGGAGATACAGATGAATAGTTTTTTGATTAATTTATATTTTTTTATATGCAAATGATTTGATAACTCTAACATTTCTAAACAATATAATTAAACGTTAGTTAAAACAATCTACTTTTTCCTATAAACAATTACATGAACAGGTTTATGAGAATCAAGGGGAAACAATCTACTTTTTTCTATAAACGATAATATGAACAAAATTATGAGAATCAAGGAGAAACAATCTATTTTTTCCTATAAATAATTACACGAACAAATTTATGAAAATCAAACCTTATTGACGAAATTGTAAGAGCTGAGAATAATGGAAGCACACCAAACGGAGGAGATGATTGACGATAGTGAGCCCTGGCACTGGCAGAGAAGATGGAATTGGAAGAGGAAGCTGAATGGAGATTTGACGGTAGAAGAAAAAAAAGAAGGAGTCTAACGTCTAAGACTCTAAGTGTCTGGCAGAAGAAAATGAAACGCTTCAACTTTTTTTAGGGTATTAATATTTACATTTCTCTCTTAATAAATACATGAATATTTATTTATTTTTAAAAATAAACATAAAGGAAATGACTAAAAAACCTAATCTAAAATATATATTAAATTAACTATATTAAAATAATAGGTGGGATGGGGTCCCTGCGGGGTGGGGGATGTATTCCCCGTCCCCGAAATGCTCTTGGGGGAATTTTTTTCCCCATCCCCGCCCTCGCGGGGAAAATTCCCCATCTTTGAGGCCCCGAACGGGGCATTCCCCTTGGGATCCCCATTAAGAGGTCCAAACTGACATCCCCACAACATGGCCTATATTGAAACACCATATTGAAACAAGATGTAACTTATACAAAATGCATGCAAACATAGATAAGAGAATTTGCGTTTGATATGGTAGTTTCACTATCCTTTTGCCATAAGTATTATGTTAATACATCTGCCTAAAGTCTTTTCATGCTTAGGTGTGAGGACATGAAATATTAACCACTTGCAAGTGGATATCAACTTCCAGTTGGTCAGTGACATGATAATAAGGAATTTATATCAGTGAGAACATGAATTGGCAAGTGCAAATCATTATAATTTTATGTTTACACTCAAGCACGTTGTAGCTTTAGAAACTAATTTCTGTTAATAATTTATTTATTTCTATATAGATTATTAATTAATTTACTTTCTCAATTGTTAATTTTGATGATGAAAGCTTTTTTTATTATTGAGAACATTATTATCATATTCTTTTTTGAATAAAGTGATTGTATAGATTATGATGATTCTTCTATTCTTGTATAAAGATGCTTGTTTTCCATTACAATCAGGAACAACGATCCAATGCCAGCAAAGTATTCTTCTACTTTTTTTACAGGATCGTGATATGCAGTAAGACCACCTTTTGCTAGAAATATTATATCATCACACGTTCTGAACAAAGTATAGCTGTATAACAAGGCGGCTTACTATGAATCAACGTATCAAAACTAAATCGCCTCCATCACAAGTCCCATATCGTTTATTCCATGGTTTTTGTATTGTTTGTATGGAAAATAATACCACATCATTTATTATAGAAACAAAATAGGTCTTTATAAAACAAACAAACACTTAGTTAATTAAAGAGATTTTCTTTGTAGACCCCCTTATGGGGAGAACCTCCAGCAAAAACCCAAAAATACGCCTATTTCGGAAATGCATTTTCGAAGTAATTTTTTTTCTTCAGATTTTCCCAGAATTCGGAAATGCATCTCTGAAAACATCAAATGGGGAGTGTTTTCAGAAATGCATTTCCGAAATTACCTTTTTCACATTTTTGGGTGATTTCGGAGATACATCTCCGAAATATGCAGATTTTTTTTTTTTGCTTTTCTAAACAACGTTTAGTCTTGTATTTTTAATTAAACGACAACGTTTGCAGTAAATAGTGCTTGATATAAATAAAATATAACCCGAATATAATAAGCGACATATTAGCATAAAATACTAATATTATATATACAACTAATAGTGTACGAAAGTGTACGTAAATGTCAATAAATACTAGCCGAATACAATAAAGTCAAAGAAAAATAAATCGAAACCCCCTACTCTGCCTAGTATATGTCGTCGCGCCGCCTGCGTCACCGACCATCCTCTCCACGACTCCAACCTCCTCTGGACCGTCGTGCGCAATGATACCTCGGTCAAATGCGTCCCTCCCAAGCATCTCTATCCGCTGGCATATCGGTAGGAGATCAGTAGCATGGTCATCCTCGCCCTGCTGGTTCTCCAAAATCTCTTCATATGCTGGCCTAGGAGCTCCCAGAGCGTCGGATGTCATCAGAGGATGTGACACCCGATAGAACCATATTACATACCCCTCTACATAATGCCACTCCTGAGTGGCCTACGTACGCCGATACTCCTCCGGGACCAAATGATGCGCCCAATCCTTAAATATGGCAGTGAGCTCCACTTGGGTAACAGTGTCGAGAGCAACCTCAAACGGTGACCTCGGTATCATCCGCACACGTCCAAACTGCCGCATGCACCGCTCCGACAGATACCTCACCATGGTGTTGGCCCCGCATGCCAACCAGCCAGAGTATAACGCGATGCAGTCGAATGGGACAACAACACTGTAGTCGGTGAACGGCGTCCAATGGATGTCATCGTGGGTTGTGCGGTCGAGGTACCCGCGATATGGTCCCATTGCATTGTTCCCCCTTTGGAGAACATATCGGGCGGCCTTGGGTAAAGCGTCATCGTATGCAGCATCAATGGCGAAGCCGTGGATGCGGGGGAAGTAGGAGATGATCCAGCCTTGAAACACAAATACGATAACATGTTAAAAATAAATACGAACCATAAATAAATGTGAAATAATTAAAAAGAAACGTACCGTCAGGAGTGTGGCAGATCCAGTCAACTGCCTGGTCCTCCAGTTGGAGGCTTCATTCAGCTTCTGGTATAGGTATACCTGAATAGCTGACCCCAGTTCCACTGGTGAATGGTAGTCAGGTCCATGAAGTAGCGAAGATAAGTCACGTCCATGTAGGTTGCACTCTTGTCCACACAGAGTGCAGTGCCAACCAAAAACATGAACCAGCAACGGAGAGCGCAGGCACGGTGATACTCCGTAAAAAGCTCGTCTCCCTCCTGCTCGGACTCGGCCGCCGCCACCAAGTGGTTGTCATACAGCTCTCTCAAGCTGGAGAACCGGATATGGGCCTCATTCCTCGTCCGACACTCAAAATCAGCCATGTGTGAGTCTATACCCAGATAGTCGACCATCCACTCGATTGCCTCAACCCTCTATATCCGGAAATGGTGCAGCAGTCTCCCTCTGATCGGCAGGTGGAGCAGACAGTGAACATCATGCAAGGTGATCATCAACTCCCCCCGGTAAGTGGAAAGAAGACATCTCCCTATGCAACCGCTCCACAAAAGCCCCCTGCATGCCGTAGCTGATAGTGGTATACCCGGTCATGCACAACCCACCGAGCCCGGAAGCAGTCACCACATCATTAAACCACTGCGCGTCTGGTTTAAACAGATCAAAAATCTTCCGCTCGTGGTTCACCATTTTTAGCGTCACCTTTTCCTGTTACAACAAAAACAAAAATAAAAATATTGTTAATTAGATCGTGAAGAAAATGTAAAATAAAAAGCTAAATAAAAAACAAAGAAATAATGAAGTCGGTTAAATTAAAAAAATACCTCTCCCTCCCAGACACGTCGAGCGACGTGCTCGTAGTAGGAAATCAACACCGAAGTGTCCCTAGGACCCCCTGGGAAGCCATCCTCCTCCTCCTCCTCCCCGTGCGGAGGGTCAGCATCAGGTATCTCCTGATCATCCCGGTATCTCACCTCCTTCTCCTACTCCCAGGAAAAAGACACCCGAGTAAGCCGACTCCTCGATCCTGATGAGGAACCAATCTCATCCATCTGGACGGGTACTCGTACTCTACCCCGTCCCTGTGTCACTGCCAACTGTGACGCCCGCTCGCGTCTAACCGACGCTGTTTGGGTCTCTTTGCCCTGTTTGAGTCGTGCGGGGTTGCCTGCCATTTTCCTGAAAACATTGAATTCCATAAGAATGCGAAACAATCAAGAAAATAAAAAAACATTTCTGGGTATATTTCTGAAGTACATTTTCGAAACTGGTGAGGGAGGTGTTTTCGGAAATGCACTTCCGAAACCTCCCTGCGACACCAGTTTTGCAGAACTTCAAAACCTTGCCCTAAGTGCATAAAAATTCCATTTTTCCTATCTAAATATATCCAGTGACATATAATAACCTAAATGTACTACATTATATTAATTTATAATACCCCTAATATCAATTTCAATCTTAAATTGAAAATTTGGAAAACTTACAAATTTGAGGTGTTGTTGGAGGTGCTTTAGAGGTGTTGTATGAGCCTTTGGAGTAACCTTTGATGGTCTTTGAAGTTGCCTTTGGTGTTTATGCAAATGCTTGAGAAGAAATTTGGGGTGTTTGAAAGATTTAGGGTAAATGGAAATGGGGGAGAGTGTTTTGTTTAAACAGCGAAACACGCATTATTTCGGAAATGTATTTCCGAAATATTTTTTTTACGTAAAAAAAAAGGTGATTTCGGAAATGCATCTCCAAAATTACTCTTTTTTTAACTTCAGAGATGTATTTCCGAAGTAAATGGGCATTTAGATAATTTCAGCGAGGGTGGCCAAGAAAATAGGGAGGTTAATAAAGAAAATTCCTAATTAAATTTGAAGTAGGCCTAGAGTAAATGGGCCATAAGCCCAACATGATTAATAATAAAATTTTTGTTTAAATAATTTCTTAATTTGAAAAAATCAAAATTATTAATTAATATATTTTTAAAAATTTTAAAAAATATAACGTGATTTAAAAATTACCGCATAGACGTTATGTTGGACTAAAATCAAATTTCGCTAATAATTCATGGGTGGTTTGTATATTTAAAAGTTAATTTAATGCGGCTAATTTTGATATCTACTTAATATAAATCTAAGGTTGTCATGATGACAACCCTAGACACATGTCATGCTAATAGTTAATCTAACATGAACTCTAGACACATGTCATTCTCATAGCTACTCTATCATCAACCCTAATTCTATTTTTTAAAATTAATTTTATATTAAATATTAATAATTAATAACTAATAAAAATAAAATATAATATTCCACTAACCCTATTAAAAATAATAATAATAATAATAATAATAATAATAATAATAATAACATTAATAACTATTAACTAATATGAATGTATTATTAATCTATTCAAATTTCTCATTTTTAATTTATTCGGTTAATCTATTTCATCTTTCCTAATCCATAACCACCTATCATTCATTAGACCTTTTATTCCATCGGTTATAAAATTTATTTGCACATTTAATTGATTTTCAATTTTATTCTTCAACTACTCTTATTCATATTAATAAGACCTTTAATCTCATTTCTTCAGTTACAAAATTCATTTACACATTCAATGCATTTTTTTATTCTGTCTCATCTTTCATACTTTTCAACTATCCTATTTATTCTCATTCTAATTCTAATTGGGGTGGTCAAGCAGTAAGTACAAACATGGATTCGAGTCCTATATTTCTCAAGGATATTATGTCAAACACTACGATTAAAGTTAGAATCAGTCGGATATGGGATAATCTCAACATTACTAGGAAAAAGAATTAATTAGCACATATATGATTTTAATTGATGAAAAGGTACTCTTATTTCATCTATTCCTTTATTAAATTAGCTTTTGTTAATTTTTAATTTTTGCTTTTTTAATTTTAAATTTTTTAGAGCAATTACATACCTACAGTGATACTAAGAAAGTTTTGGAAGAAGGAATAATTTATGTTATTGAAGGTTTTGAGGTGTTAAAGAATGAGACAAGATATGATGTTGTTGAAAATAATTCTTCAATGCTTCAACTTTAAGGTGCTACAAAAGTGACTTTTCAAGAATGCGATTACGGAAAAATCTCTCTCTACATTTTTTTAATTTGTTTGTTGTGTTACTTTTTTTTCTTTGTTCTACTGTACATTGGCAAAGTAGAAATATTAGTAATTCTAGAAATTTGCCGTTTTGGTCTTTCTTTATCTTTCTAATGTTAAATATAGGTAATTTTAGATAGTATAATTTAATTACTTTTAACCTTTTCAGATTTAAATTACATAGTTATCAACCAAAAAGAATTGAATCACATGTGATCATAAAATAATTTTTTTCATTAGTAAAACCTAAGTATGGATTGGATAAGTGAGGATACGTTATTTATAAATTATTAATCATCAAACAACACATTTATTATTTCTTTTGGTTGCTAATGTATTCCATATTTTGTATACTACTTTTTCTCTCCATTGATTTTATACATTTATATGAATTTTTAAAAATATATGGTTACTTTGTTACAAGTATATATATATAACGCTATTTGGTGTTTTATTACATGATTCATAGAAAATCTTAATAATAATAATATTTCTTAGTTACACTAACTTTTAAATATTTTTCAATTTTATTCCTTAAAACAATCATTAAAATGATATTAATTAATAATAATTTTTAATTAATAAAATTGTGAGTTATAATTTTTAATAAAAGTTTTTGTCTTATTAATATTTATTATTTTGCATACGAAAATATAATTTGTCCATATTTTTGTAATGAATTGTAATAATATTTATTTGTAACTCCTATTATCATTGTAAGAGTCATGTATGATATTTTTAATTTAAAAATTTATTATTTTTGTATAAAAATGTATAATTGGTACGTATTTTAATAATTAATTGTGATAATATTAAGATACAGTAAGATCTTAGAGTAAGAAGAGTGGGTCTTAAATATTTTAATGGTAATTAAAGTTAAAAGTTAACAATAATTTGAAAAACAAAAATTTAATAATAATAATATTTATTAAAAATGTCAATTTTGATATAGTATTTAAGAGTTTAGAATATGAAGAGTTCATATCAAATAATTAATAGAAATGATATCATAGAAGGATATATAGGAAAAATATAATAACATAAAAAAATGACGCAGTAACAAAATATTTAAAAATCAGGCTCATTTCTTGATTTCGTCTTACGATTAAATTTAAAGATTTTGATTATTACTTTTATTACAACCTATATTTAGAAATTTATAATTTTTAAGTTTGTAAATTTTTGAATAATCGAGACTTATAATAATGAAAAAAAATCTTAAATATATTTTATTACCTTTTCAAAATAAGAAAAAAATGTTAAAATTGTATTGAAATAAAAAATGTTTATAATGATCTCTCTAAACATTTTAAGATTTTAACAATAATTTAATGAGTAAAAATATTTCACTTTCTGAAATATATTAATGGTAATTAAATTTATAAAAAGTGAGTGATAATAAGAAAAGTTCAAATAAGGTTATTATATTAAAAGAAATTAATATAATCTTTAAATTTTAATAAATGTTTCACTCCTGCCATTTATTTATAGGGAATCCTAACAATTATCTTCTATTTATATTTTATTATTTTATAATATTTTATAATTTTCTTATAAATTTTAGAATTAAAATATAAAAAAAGCTCATTAAAAGAATTTAAAGTCAATTTATTCTATTTTATACAAAACAAAGTTTTTAATAAATTTTAGAATTAAAATTTAATAAAACTCATTAAAAAAATTAATTTTAATTTATTCTTATTATTTCTCTTTTTTTCACTTTATGTCTATTAAAAAACATACAATTTATTGAAATTTATAACGTTTGAATATTATATTATACTTCATAGTTTATTACTTCCAAAAAACTTATGACGAAAAATCATAAAAATATTAGGAAAAACTTAAATATTTTATAATTATTAATATTCTTATATAAGATATTATAAAAATTATAATTTTATAATTTTAATGAAAATTAGAAAAATTCATACTTGACACCTATAAATATATTTATAAATTTATATATTTTTAAAAACACTTATACTAATTTATTTCAATTATTTATATTTCTTTTTTACTTTATATGTAATAATAATATTCAAAACCGCTCACATATTCATCTTTTTTTCATTACCACTTATTTCAATTTATTCTAATTTAATTTTTTTCACTTTATGTTTTTTTTCAATAGCACTCATGATCTCTCGCATGATCATTAATATGTTTAAGCCGAAAATTTATATATGCATTGATTTTTTTTTTAAAATTTCTATACTTTAATTCTAATAATTTAGATATCTTTTCATTTATTCTTACATTAAATATATTTTTGTATATATAATTAAAAATGTAACTCTCAAATAACTCTTGCAATTTTTTATCAATGTTTCTATAATTAAAACGGTACCTAATTAAATAATTTTTATTGTGTATAGTATAATTGGTGTTATTCATGATGACAATTTTTGTTGAGGAGGGATAATAAGTTATCAAGACTTACTCCTCCTCATCATAACCATTGATTCTTCTCAATGGTAGATAAGAATTCACCTTATTTTTTTATGATATTGCATTATTCACGTAAATATGACATATATTTGTAATTTAAAGAAAATAATTTAAAAAAATTTATGTATAATTTATTAAGATTTTTCATACTGTAAAATTTTATTTTATATTTAACATAATTTTAAAGCATGTTTAATTATATAATTATAATTAACTATACTTAATCAAATATTACCTCCGTTCCTTTTTATAAGAGAAAATTCACTTTTTAGATTCATTGAATAATAAATGTATGTAGTCTATAAAGAGACCAAATACATTAGTTATTCAATGAACCTAAAAAGTGACTTGTCTCTTATAAAAAAGAACGGAGGTAGTATATCATTTCATTTAAAAAGATTAAGGTAAAAATTTTAAACAAACCCGTGCAACGCACGGGCCAAAAATCTAGTTTTTCTCAAAATAAAGATATATACGAGGACTAGAGGGTAATTTCGTCTCGACATCCAAACCACACAGCAAAAACAAGCGTCCATCCTGTCGTTTTTTCACCACATCACATTTAACGGTGTCGTATTCCACCCCATCATATTAACGACGTCGTTCAATATCACTTCATATATACTAGTGCTGCAATCGCACGCTTCATACTCATTGAATCCACAATTCCAGATTTCAGCTAGGGCTCGCCTCTTCTCTCTCACTCTCTTCGCGGCCTTCTCTCAGATTTGCGCCGCTACGGTACGTTCAACGATTCCGCAATTTCTATGCGTTTATTGTTAATCACACTCGTATTTTATGTATGTGATTTGCTTGATTTCGCTTTCGAGATTTTTGATTCTGTGATTCCTATTGAATTTCGCGATTTTGATGTTGATTTTGTTGTTGTAATCATTACAGTCGCAAGAATTTTGTATCTGTGTGGTAGAATTGTTGTTATAGATTGTAGACGTACGTACTCTGTTTCGTGATGCTTTGGACTTCACATGCACATGTTTGTTTATGTATTAGTATTATCAATTAAAATATAATATTGCGTTTACAAGTTGCTGATTTATATTATTTAATAATTAGGGGTTTTACTGGGATTTGTGTTGTGTGATTTTTGTTTGTTTGTGTAATTTGATTCGGGGATTAGTTTCCGTGATTAGTTTCTGTGAGAATTTTTTGATTTAGATGGATAGTCTGATTTGGGGGTAAATGGTTAAATGGAAAAGCTGCATCTGAATTGGATTTGATTTATTGATGTTAATTTGGATAGCTTTTCATCTGATGTATGGTCAAAATTTATAAATTGATCTGTGATTAGTAGCACCGATTGATGTCCAGGTGTAATGTTTTTTACTGAATTGTTTCTGTCATGGTTTTAAATTGGGTGCGATTGTGGGTGTTGCGATTGTTGTTGCGATGTGCATTATGATCGTTGTGTCATGAATTATGACTGAGAGGTGTTTGAAATTCAATGTTGAGAAACACTTAAGGTTAAGATTTCTCATTATAATTGAGTTTTGGAATTTCATGAAAATACTTGAAAAAACATGGGTGAAATTGTCTGATGTTGTTCATAATGCGGTCAGATGCATGGTCCTAAATCACACTGCAATTGCTGTCCGATTCAGTTACGGAGGCTACCCCATCCATGATATTGCGGTTGCGGAATGGAATTTAAAACCATGGTTGCCAAGTGTAATTTTTTAATTGAATCCACATAGTGTCAGTATATTCTGTTTCATGTTTGATACTATTTTTTGCCCATGCATCAAGTTTATGTTTCTCTGTTTTCAGTTATGTGGATATAGCTTATTTATTGTCTTTTGTATTTCTTTCAAGGTTATTAGTTCCTTATTGTTCAGAGATGGCTGATGCTCATGATACTGATAAGAACATTGAGGTGTGGAAAATCAAGAAGTTGATCAAGGCTCTTGAAGCTGCCAGAGGAAATGGGACGAGTATGATTTCCCTTATCATGCCCCCACGTGATCAGATAGCTCGAGTTACCAAGATGCTTGGGGATGAGTTTGGAACTGCTTCAAACATCAAAAGTAGGGTGAATCGTCAGTCTGTGCTTGGTGCAATCACTTCTGCTCAGCAGAGGCTTAAGCTTTATAACAAGGTTCCTCCTAATGGGCTTGTTTTGTATACTGGCACAATTGTCACTGATGATGGAAAGGAGAAAAAGGTGACAATTGATTTTGAGCCATTTAGACCTATCAATGCTTCTCTCTATCTTTGTGACAACAAGTTTCACACTGAAGCTCTAAATGAACTCCTGGAATCTGATGACAAGTTTGGATTTATTGTCATGGATGGTAATGGCACTCTGTTTGGGACCTTGAGTGGTAATACAAGAGAGGTGCTTCACAAGTTTAGTGTGGATCTTCCAAAGAAACACGGAAGAGGAGGGCAATCAGCCCTACGTTTTGCCCGTCTTCGGATGGAGAAGCGTCATAACTATGTGAGGAAGACTGCTGAGCTTGCAACCCAGTTTTATATCAATCCTGCTACCAGCCAGCCTAATGTTTCTGGATTAATTCTTGCTGGTTCTGCTGATTTCAAAACCGAGCTTAGTCAGTCAGATATGTTTGATCCCCGTCTTCAGGCAAAAATACTTAATGTTGTAGATGTTTCGTATGGAGGGGAGAATGGGTTTAATCAGGCTATTGAACTGTCGGCTGAAATTCTGTCCAATGTCAAGTTTATTCAGGAAAAACGTTTGATTGGAAAATACTTTGAGGAAATCAGTCAGGATACGGGGAAGTATGTATTTGGTGTTGATGATACTCTTCAAGCTCTGGATGCAGGAGCTGTTGAGACACTTATTGTCTGGGAAAATCTGGATATGACTAGGTATGTTTTAAAAAATAGTACTACTGGTGAAATTGTCATTAAGCACTACAACAAGGAGCAGGAAGCTGTCCAAAGCAATTTTAGAGATCCTGAAACCGCTGCTGATTATGAGGTTCAGGAAAAGCTGTCTCTGTTGGAGTGGTTTGCAAATGAATACAGACGGTTTGGTTGCACTCTCGAGTTTGTTACCAATAAGTCTCAAGAAGGTTCACAGTTTTGCAGAGGTTTTGGTGGGATAGGTGGGATCTTGCGTTACCAGCTTGATATGAGAACATTTGACGATTTTTCTGATGATGGAGGCGTGTATGATGATGAATAGCAATCAATGAAATACTTCCTACTACTGGTGCAGGAAAGGGAGGTCAAAATACCTGCATCAGTATGGGAGGTGGCTGCACGCGCTGCTGCTGCTCCTCCTCTTCCTCCTCTTCTGTCTGTGGTGTTGCATGGAAAGTTTGACTGCAAAATGAGGTTAAATTTTAATGCCCTTTCTGCATCATTTTAGCATAAATTTTTCTATTGTACTTGATTGTCTATATTTGTTGTCAGAAATTTCAGCTGCTTTACTCCAAAAGCGCTGTCTGATATGAATTACTTCCTTGCTTGTCCTCCTATCATTCAATCTCTGGCACTACAAACTTCCGCAACATTGCTGGCAACAGCTGAAGAAAACCTGTCATTTCCTAGTAAGTTTAGTTCTGTTTTTATGGTGTTATTCCTTACTCATTTGCCCTACTTCTCTCTAAAAATTGCTGTATCATTTAGCTCCTCCGCGACCTGCTTGTATTCAGAAGGGAAAAAACAAAGTCGTCCTTCCAAAAGAACAAAACATAGCATCAATGAAGGTCAGACCTCATAATAAGTTATATAACATATGTCAATACACATGCTTTTAAACTTTTATCTCTAGTAATTTAGCTTTCATTATTTTAATTTGCTTATTATATTTATTCATTCTTAATATGCTTTTTGTCAAGTGTAGCTCCATTTGACAGAAAACCTTTTTTTTTTTCTAATCTGGGAATTGAGACTGTCCCATGTCTCTTCAGATTTGGACATACTGATATTTGATCCAAATCTTTGCTGTATCCCAAACCTAGAAAAACAATAATAATGCAAGTTCTTTTGGGTTACATAGGGAAACATTATTTCTATATTGTAGTTATGATTGCAGAGTTCTTTCTACGATGTGCTGTATGGTAGTTTTATATTCCAGCTTCCTTTTACCGGTGTAGTGTTTTGGGTGATATCTTAAACCAACTGAATATTCTTGCGTGTTGCAGCCTTTGTTGAACCGGTCTGTATTTGTAACCTAGCTCAGCTTCGATGAAGAAGCAGCCTGCTCACTAAGTTATCAAGGTGCATTTTACTTTTATCTCTTTCCATCAAATGATGTTTTAAGGATACTACAGGTCTTGGTTGACATTATTTAGAGAATGTTTTTGGTGTTTGATGGTGAATAGCATATAGTTTCAAACTTATAAATTGCATAGAAAATAAACTAGCTAGTTTTTGTGTCGAGTGCTTTGATGTTATCATTTCTACCAACATATAATTAAATGCTGATATTGATTTCTATTTCTAATATAGTCCATGAAAGTGGATGACCATTTGAAATTTGATAATGATTGGCTAATGTTTTTTTTTTGGATTAATTTATAGTATGTAACTTTGTTTAATTTTTTTTTGGTAAGCACCTAGGTTTTTGTTATATTCTCCTCATGTATGACAAATGTTTTAAATGACATACTTTTGCTAGAACGATGTTTACACCGGCACCATGCCTTACTTTTGCTAGAACAATTTTTTTGGACATTACTATGCAGCATATCCATTTTACATTAAACGCAATAAGCATAAGCATTGTTTGAAATTTCAATATCCCATCACTATATGCTGTGGGGCACTTGTCTCTATTCCTGAACCAAGTTGAATAAATGGTGTTGTAGGTGAACGAGATATTTCGCTGTATGCCTTTCTTCAAGGATAATCGAGCCTATCCACACCTCATCAATGCTTGTGTCTTCTACTATATCATAAGTGCCTCAGTCATGCTTTTGAAATTTTCGATACATTGAACTGTGTTTTATTTTATTATTGATACTGTACTCATGGTTTGCTTTTATTCCTAGTGTGGTTTGTATAATAGATTGCTTAAAGATGTCATGTTATGAAAACTTCAGTTATTAAAACTAAATTATATTTACACCATTGCCATGATTTTACTTTGAAATACGACTGGAGTTTGTTAGAAATTCACCAGGCGAGTGAGTTTGAATTATTTAGTATAATGGTGGAAGATATCTGCAATATTATTCTAATGAGTTGCATCATTTGCAACATTATGCTATGCGTTAAACTTGTAGTTTGTATGTGTACGAGTAAATATTCTCAAGCATAGCCAGACAATACAAGGTGTTCTGACCTCAAGTGAGACCATGTTTGATGTATATTTATTGTTTCGGTTGATGAGCTCTTAAAATTGTCTTCTGTAAAAATTGTCTCTAAGATTAAGCTTGAGTGTTACCTTTAGTCTTGATTTTCAAATAATGAGACTCTAGTCCTAATCTAGGATAATGAGTTGGCCACACACTTTTATATAAGGTGCCAATGATTTAAGATTTAAGATGGATCTCGAATAATGGAAGATTTTGTTTGAGGCCTACGATTGTCTCTGGAGGGGTTTGTTGGAGATTGAGGTTAGTGAAAGCTAATTAAAATGTTGTATGCATGTGTGCTTATAATGGATTCTTTGAAGATTTTAGGAGGGAATCCGTTAAAGTTGCTGGAATAGATTCTCTTATGAGCGCGTGATTCTCCGGCATATGTGTATGTTGACGGGCTTTAGGTGTAAAGTTCACTTTGGATGGGTCTTAGTCAAATTAGAAACACTGTTTTATCTTTGTTAGTTTTACATTATCGTTTAATTATGTGTCTAGAACAATTTTATTTTTTGCTGAAGCGTGTAGATCAAACTTTACTAGGTGTAATAATAAATTTAAGGGTTAAATAAGTTTTTGGTCCCTATAAATATCTCAATTTTGGTTTTTAGTCCCTATAAAAAAAAGGTCGACTTTTAGTCCCTATAAAATTATTTTTGCACTCACTTTTAGTCCCTGTAGAGGGACTAAAAGTGAGTGAAAAAGTAATTTTATAGGGACTAAATGTCGACTTTTTTTTTATAAGGACTAAAAATAATTTTTGATAATTTTATAGGGACTAGAAACATATTTAACCCTAAATTTAAATGTCCGACATTTTAGATAACTTTAAACATTGTTGATAGACGTGACAAATTACCAAGTGTCCTTTTTAGAGGGTTAGACCCTTGGCTGAGAAGCGCTTCTTATGACCAACACAATAGCCCTTAAATGATACCATGAAAAGTAAGCAAGCAATGAAATAAAGCCTCCTCTTAATGAAAGAATAATGATGATACAAATTAGTGAAAACAACAAACATTTCTTGAACCATAAATAAAATTCTTGAACAAACGGCTCTGTAGGAGCGACAAAAATAAGACAAAAATAAAATAAAATAAAATGCACATTCTGACATCTGACCAAGAGTGACCACCAGTCTTTTATCTACTCTTTCTTACTCATGATGAATTTTATTCCTCTATATTTTAATCATGCGGTAGAAGGATTTCACATTCCTCAGGGAATTCTTGAAAGACACTTTTATAGTAGGGTAACTAAACTTTTTAACCCTTGCGTACTCTTCTTTAGCCAAGTGAACGTTTTTAAAATGCATTTCACACACATCATTTTGAGCCTTCAAACGTTCTCAAACTTTACTCAAGAACTTCTCTAACTCCCCTATAGTCTAATAAGTAGAACTTAAAGCCCATTCACGTTTGCTAAAGCAATTTCTATATTAACAACGTCTTCTAGATCTCTGTCAAGGTAATATCCCTTTTTTTCATCCCTAGAGTAATCACCTTCACTTTATTAGCCAACCAAGGTAATATCCCTTTTTTTTATCCCTAGAGTAAACACCTTCACTTTATCAGCCAACCAACAAATGTGGATACAAAAATGATTGCACCTTGTCACCCATTTCCATTAAGAGGTTAGCAAATTCCTGAAGATAACCAAAAAAACTAACTCATTTCGATGACAAGCACCCCAATACCCTGCTTAAGCCCATATTTTCCTTTTAGAGTGATTCAGGCTCCAAGATCTTGCCCTTACCTACAACTCCAAAAGCCAAGTGGGAGGAGGCATTGCGCATCTAGTACGACATTTACACCATCTCTTCTTGATGGACAACTTCGGTTTGTAATTGGAAAGTATACATAATCTTCTTCAAAAATGAAATATCGAAGCTCCACAACTTTCCTAGGACCATGACAATTAAAAAATGGAGATAAGTTTGTTGAGGCCGAAAACAAACCTTCCTAAATCTAGCTTCCCGTTTCGAGGCATTTTAAAAACGAGCATCTTCACTTACAAGATGGTTGGAAGGATATCGAAGAGAGGTCGGGTAGACTTCGGGTGAGGAACAACGTTATATGTCTGGCCGTTCTGGATGAGGGATAGTTGGGGAAGTCATAGTGGAAAAGGCACCTGAGGTATGAACTTTTTCTAGAATCGGTACTGTCACAACCTCAAAAGGTGAAGGATTGTTTCTAAACTACCTCCTCATCTCGAGCATCATTTTGTAGCAGTCCATCTTATAAACAAACAAAGAATCAAGCAAAAACAATAGGAACACTCAGTTTCGAATAGTGAAGCAAAAGGGAAAAGGTTATCCATGCCATTACCAAAAATGTTATGCCTCATCTCTAGTAGCCACCTTCATCAGCAAGCGGGTCTCTATATATTGTTTCTTTAACTCCCCAAACACAATAACATATGGTCCAACGCAGCCAAAACCTTTCCAAAAAGCCATAAGCTTATTCTTCAACTAGGCTTCCTCATGAGACAAGTTATCATACAAATAAATATAAGTTTTTAGTTTGGCCACAAAATGATTTTTAGCGCCATAACTTGGGGAATCTGTTAATACATCTTGGAGGTATGTCAGGTTGAGATTCATAGACATTCACATGAGAAAACTCGGCAAGAGGCGTGACTAGATAATATCGACCTTTGAAAAATTTCTTATTGTCGACATACACTGCAAACATCTTACTACCTTTCCAAAAGGAGATTAAACCTTGATCCTATTTTGAGTCAATAGAGATACATTGGATGTTGAAAAGATGAAAGAAGAACGTCAAAATCACCACATTCCTTTTATTTTTGCACAAGTATTAATAGACTTTGACATAATTCCATTTCACGGGATGCACTTGTGAATATACATGGCAACGAGCCGAGTCAGAGACGATTTTTACTTCCCCCAAATCCAAACCCGAATCCCCAAACAATCACGGTTCTTTGCCCCAAACCCTAACGTGGATGGAGAATTAAAATCCAAATCCATCCCAAACAGATTCAGATATTTCCGCCCAGCCACCACTAATTTAGTGAAATCAAATTTTTTAAATAGAAATATTTATTATTTTCAAAATTAAATTACATTACAAATAATAAAATAAAATAATATCAAAATATCAAATTGACCACATATTGAATAAAGTACATAATGAAATAAACATGGAAGATTCACGGTGGGTACTAGTTTTCCCATTACCCGACCTCCCCATATTTTGTAATCAGAGAAAACTCAAATCCTAACCCAAACCCAATCAAAGTGGGTTTTCTCTGTCAAATTCAGGGTGAGTTTGGGTGGATACCCTCAAGTACGGGTTATGTTACCATGGGAACTTGTGAAGGGAAAATGGCCATGTGGTTGAGAACCCCTACCTCAAAGTCGTTAAAGGGAATATGGAGACCTATATAGGAAAATAAACACTTGTGGATGTAACACCCCAAATCTATCCGAAATTATAATAAGGAAAATATCAGAGTATTTAAAATTTCAAACAACAGATTGGAGTATCACATATCAAAATAAAATTTCAACTTGTATGTCATTTAACAGTGATACATAGCATTCGAATAACAATCAACTATCAGCTTTATTCAACTCAAACAACTTGGAAGTATAACAAGTACTTCATATTATTCAACTTGGATTCAACGATTATAATAACAACAACTAAAACATTAACAACATAGAACAACAATGTAAACAACCCCCCGAGTGCTATGTATCGAAGCGACACACCAACAGGACTCGATGAAGCAATAAACTTCCACAGCTATACTTGACTACCTGCCCATTTTCCCTGGTAGGGGAAACATCAGCAGAAAGGATGAGATATCAAACTATATAAATAGGATCATGAAAAATCATATATTAGGTAAAGAATATAAATGAATCACCACCCCACACAACAACAACATAAACATCACAAAGAACATCACCAATGAATAGTCATGATATCAACATATAAACATATTCAACAAGTCATCATATAAGCATCATCAACAAGTCAACATATAAACATCTTCAACAAGTCAACATATAAGCATCTTCAACAAGTCAACATATAAGCATCTTCAACAACTCAACATATCAGCATCACAAGGCATAAACGACAACTTCAACCAACAACTGACAACGACTCAAATGCGACTCTACCGTGCATATGCATGTGGTACCAATCGGAGCTTCAGCCTCCGTCACCAATTGCCCAATTCAGAGGCACAAGACATAAGGCTTCGTGACTAATTTGCCAATCCAGGCCGTCACAATATATATGCAAATGTATGCGAATCGATGAACCGAACATCACACAACATCATCATTTACTTCAAAAAATATTTGTCACAAGGCACACGCCCATATCACAATTATCA
The DNA here is from genome assembly GCF_029867415.1 of Vicia villosa. NCBI lineage: Eukaryota > Viridiplantae > Streptophyta > Magnoliopsida > Fabales > Fabaceae > Vicia > Vicia villosa. The sequence continues at coordinate 188,617,635 of NC_081181.1, read as the reverse complement.
CCGATCATAAAAGGTAATAACACTTCAAACATAATACAACAACTTCATATATCAACGGAACAATTCCGATAATTCACCTAATCAACGGGAGATGCCATTAGTAAAATAATCACAAAGATATTCACAACAAATCACAATTTCGGTCAAATTCTCAACATAATCTCAGTATGCCAATTTATCAAGTAAACCGAATCAACCTCCAATTAACATTTAACTAAATTAGATATCATGTTAATTATCAAAACGATATCATTGACATATCGATATATTATTCTCAACGTAAATAGTCAACCAAAAACACAATTACGGTCAAATTCTCAAGATACCGTTATTTAACGATAAACCGAATAATTTATCCAAGTCTAAGTATTTTCCAATTAAATAGACTTAGGAAAATTTATTCAACTGTTAATTTAAACAACCAATTAATATCACATTATATTAATTTAATTCAATATTTTATTTTCAATTCATTTTTCAATTTACTATTTCACTTTCTATTCCAAAACCAACATATTTAATATAAAGGATACTCAAATCCACACAATTTCGGTCGGTTCGTAAAATAGCACAATTTTAACAAAATATCACTATCACATTAACCTACTAATTAAACTTAGGTACCACATAAATTTTCATCAAATTCCGAACAACTAATTATATCGCTTAATTCGGCTATTTCGGTGAAACGAGACTGTTTTGCATTTCACTAATTCTATAACTGTTACTATTTTCAATTTATTTATTCTACTTGTTTCTATTATTTTATTCATAAATGATGCTCATTTCTATCACATATGTGCCATTATATATATATATATATATATATATATATATATATATATATATATATATATATATTCTCCTTCAGTAACAATAAGCAACATTGGAACAGCACTGGGCATATATGAAAACAGAAATGAAAGAAAAAAAATAACATAACTGAACCACATGAAGCGAACAGTAAACGGCTTACATGTGCCTTCCACCGCTGGACGCCATGGCACGAGGTGTCGACCGTCCCAACTTATATTTTCTTATATTTTTCTTTTAATTTTCCATACACACAGCATTATAATATTCCCAATTTAAATTTTCAAACAGTAACATAAAATAAAATAAACAAAATCCAATGAGAATCTATATCTTAAACCCACGTCCAATCCATCATATTTCTATTTAGGTAATAAGAATCCCTTTACATTGGAATGAGTACAGTTCTAAGAAGATTCAATGGAAAATTAAAGAAAAATGACACTTTAGAGAAACATTTTGAGTCTCCTTCTTCTCCTCTTCACAACCCTAACCCCCTTTCTCTATTTCTTCTTCTTTTCCTTTCACGGTTTTCTCTTTCTTTTCTATGCTACAACTTTTTCCAAAAGACAAGTAACACCACCGCTTAATTACTACTGCTTAATAACAAGCCTAATAAAAATACACCCTTAACACTTAAAGATACCATAATATAAGCCCAATATAATTTATACACTTAATGTAAAAATAATACTTCCACTTAAATACCATTAAAATAAAATCCGATTATTTTAATATACCGACTTATTACTCAATGCCTCATATTTCCGGTATAATCTTAATTACTCGGAAAATTCGCAAAACGCTAAATATTAGCTCATTAATATTTCTAATACTAAAAATATTAAAATCTCCGATTAAATATCGATCCGATATCCCAAACTAATACCGACTAAATCGTCCCAAAACGCAAAAAATTCAATAAACATCACAAATGTCTAAATTAAGCCAATAATTATTTTTCCGGACTTTACAGTGGACAGGGTGAACGTACTCCTCATATTTTATGCATTACCTTTTGACACCTTATGGAGCGAGAGCCCCCTAATTAGAGGACAAACCCACCTCATTTAAAGCATTGAACAAGCCTTGTTAACTTGCAAAAACAGAATTCATGTCAATGTCTTATGATCCAACTATGATAGTTGATCCCCATTTCTAGAATCCATGCCAGTCTGCGGTTGCCTTGATTCATGCATGCTTCACTGCCAATATATAAAAAGAATGACTATGAGTATAAGCACATGATTGAGATTCAATCCACCATATTACTTCATTATCAGTTAGATCTCATACGAAAGCACACTGATACACTGTGCTATAAATTTGAGCCTTTCGTTCTTGCTTAAAGTCGCCTACGTACTCTAGGTTTGTTAAAGGAAAATTTGGGAAAGCAAATCTTGTCGCATTTTCCCTGACATCTAGCCGGCTAGTAACACCTCCCCTTTTGTAAGCAACGTCAACTTTTGAGTTTTCCATGACAACCACCCTAAGAATCCTGACGAGTGACAAAGTAAAAGCAACAAAAAGAGAGTCAAGATGATTGGTTACCTTCAAGAACCCTAGAAGATATAGTGTGAGGAAGTTGAATCGTTGAAATTCCGAGAGGGTTGTTAGAATAGAGATAACAACATCAAGAAGAAGAAAAACATAAATGCACGGGGTCGAACACAGTAGGAGGAACATGAAAATTTGTAGGGTTTCACATGCAAGGGGAGCACAAAGAAATTAGACCCACCCTGACCTTTATTTACTAGCAATAGGCAACCCTACGACTAGTGACCAAAGATCGATGAAAACACACTATTACCACCAATGGTCTTGATTTTGCCTTAATCCTCCCATAAAACTAGAGTACTCAAAGAAAGATCACATTTGCCTTGAAATCAAGGGTCGTGTGGAGATATTAAACCGAGAAACTTTTCAGCTACAAAACATGCATTTAATGTGCAAGTTCCCGAGGCCAACTACTTACACTCACCACATCTCTAATAGTATGTTTGGATTGGTGTTTGCATAAACAAAATCACATCCTAATGCACTTTCACCGTGGTCATGAGAAGCTACAAAGTGTGGCTTCTGGGCAAAACATGCGCTTGACACTTTTCCACCCGGTATCCAAACATGCCATAACTCTAGAATGGGTATTTGCATGGCAACCTTCAAACAAAAAATGAGGCCGATTGGGAAAAGTCGGTCTGAAAATTTACTTCACAATCTTTTCTTCGTAAAATGATAGAAAGGACTTAGCAACTATTTAGGGTGAGGCCAATGGCCCAATAAGACCGATCCAACTTAAGCAACCAAATTTAAAAGTATCTCAAAGTGGAATGCAAACAGGTAGACCCTTGCCAAAAAAGTGATACATCAGATCTGATCCACTTGCTCATCTTCAGCCATCAAATTTATTTGGAGGGTCTCCCGCACCTCACATCAGGTCAAGCAGAAACATTTCATTCGTCCTTCATATATAATATTTTTTACATGCCACAATAAGTTTTATTTATTCATTTCACTTATCTACACTTCTTTGACCTCACTGGATGTTAAAATATTAACCTTGCAAATTTGTCTCCTTTCTACCGCACCAGGAGCTCTTACCACCACAACAGAAGAATTCTTGACCTCTACACCACTATTTATCTGTTTTGCACTGTAATAATTATCAACATATTCATTTAAAAATGATTGATTAGCCATCCATATTTTATTATTGGATTCAATTATAATCCAAAAGCCCAAAATAAATTTAGTTCCAATTTAATTTCAAATTTCATAGAATTCATAAAATAAGATATCTCATGTTCATTTATCAACTTCATTCTTTTCCGATTGAATAAGTTGTCTTGACCGTTGTTTAATATTTAGTATTCAACAAGGAACGAGTGTTTTTAAGACAATAATCTACCATGACGCACAAACAAATTTTATAATTCGATATTTGTTGATTTAAAAATGTGGTTGAAAAGAAAGATTCGTAAAAGTGGTCAACTAAATTCGTTAAAAGAGAATAATCATCAACAAAATTGATACATACTCCCTCCGTTTCTTTTTAAGTGTCCTTTTAATATAAATCTTTTCAACCAAGATAGTGAAATGTTAGTGTTAATTTTTCTACTATACCCTCATTTATTTTCTCTTTCCAAATAAATTCAAATATTTTCTCTCATTAATTTCATGGAAAATGTGAAGTGTAGTTATTAAAAAAGTAAGAGTATAATTGATAAATTGTAACATTAAATTATAAAACGACACTTAAATAAAAACAATTTTTTTTTCTAAAACGACACTTAAAAAAAACTGTGGGAGTATTTTGTATTAATAAAATGGTTAAGAAAACACTTATCAATTAAATTTTTTAAAAGTTTCATATTAAATGAGATAAATTCTAAACATATTTTTATAAGTGAAAATACTTTTTACTTTATATTATATATAATTTTTTTGATAAAATTGAGTTAAACCTAGAGCTGTCAAATGGGCCGCCCCAGCCCGCCCCGACTCGGTAGGCCAATATGTTTAAATGGGCTAGTCCGGCCCGATTACTTAATGGACGACATAAAATGAGTCCGACCTATTTCTCAAAGGCCTGTGCGGCCTAATGGGCTAGTCCGGCCCGTATTTCAATATTATAGTTTTAATTTTATAAAAATGATGTAATGGTTAAATGCAACATAATATAAGCAGAGAGTCATCATAAACGTATATAAGTGATATTTAAAATATTTATCCATAAATATATATGAATACCACAAAAACGTTCATGTAAAAGTACAAAGTAACTTAATATTATCACTAATACTTATCAAATTTTTTCTTCATCTCACAACCATTTCCTTCATCACATCATCTTGAAAATATATCTTCATCCTCCTTAACTTTTATTTATCACTTGAAAACACATTTATACAATCATATCTTATCTCAATATTTTTTTTCCCTAAAATTTACCAAAATCTTTTTTTAATGCACCAGTCTGAAGCCCGCTTGGCCCGACCCAGCCCAACCCAACCCATGAAAAACATAGGCCCGATGGACTGGCCCAAAAAGATAGGATCGTATTTTTTAAGATATTTTGCGGCTCGACCCGACCAAATTGTTGGGATTATGGACTGTCCGATGGGCCGAGTCAATTTTCACAACTCTAGTTAAACCTAACGCATATTTCAAAATTTATTTAAAATCCGTTGGACTGATTATTACTAAATTCAAGTAAGACCCAAATATAAATTTATAGATGACAATAATTTATGAGAAAAAGAAGCAAAGACAATCCTTACATTATAAGCTACAATTTTGCAAATTTGAGTTGAAACAAACTCATTAATATTAAGTGTAATATTTCTAAGAGAATTTTTTTTTACATCCATATAGGGTGAAAAACACCTATAAAAATCTTAAAATACTCTTCAAATATGTATTTTGGAAGATTCTAATATATTTATTGAACATACATTTTTTAAAATATATATAAAAATTAGGTGATACTTATAACACATGAGAATACATATTTTAAAATTGTACTCTTTATTTTAAACTAATTGTTTTATTCGGAAAAAATAACTAAAATTAATTATTATTTTTAATATAATTAACTTTTTATTCTAAAATATATTTTATTAAATACTAAATATTTGTGAGAAATATTGACAAATCCAACCATTTATTCTAAAAAAAAGTCAATTTTTCATATTTAAAACGATTCATATGTGTATGACCAAATTCTTAACATATAAATTGCTTTAATTATACTTTATTTTATAATTATAAATGTCATAAATATTTATTTTTGATAATAATTAAAATGCAATTATTTTTTTAATAATTTTATGGATGATAATTATTATTTGGCAAAGGAAGAATAAATACAATAAAATTTTAGTAATAAGTTTTATTTTCTTCTAATATGAAATTTATATAAAATGAAAAAAATGTAACTATTAATTCAAATATTTAAATATGAAAATTAATCAACTATTTAAATATGTTACTTCCATTCTATTCTTTAATAAATTATGAAATTGTTAAAGTTTTGATAAATCAGACGAGCTAAAGTTGTCTCAATTTGTAAGATATAGAAAATTGGTCAAACTCTTTCAACTTGCTTAAAAATATTATTATAAGAATTAAAAATATTTTGCACCAACTCATTAATGTCTATCATATCATGCTATTTTTAAATATTAAACTCTATGTGATAACTAGAAAATTAATGTATCGAGTATTCTTCAACTTTACATAACAAATACAATAAATTATAATTTATATCAGGTTAACAGTATTAAAATTTAAATTTACGTTACTATCATTTTCTTCAATATATACCATAAAGTTGTTATTACAATATTAATATATTTTACTAATCGTTAGTTGGTCCAGTGGTGATTGGCGCTGGATTTGGTAGGGAGAACCATGGTTCGATCCCCCGCAACTGCGATCGGGAGAGGGATGGAACCACTTGATGCCAGAATTCGCCCCCGAACCAGACTAAACCGGTGCTATAAAGCAAAAAAAAAAAAATTAATATATTTTGTTATTCTTTATGACATTAATTATCATTTTTAATAAAATTCATTATTTATAATTTAACTATCTTAATTTCTTTCGTTCCAACAAATAATTAATAGTGCTATTTATAAAATATTAAAAAGAAATAGAGAAAATATATTTCAATAATATTTTTTTATATAAAATAACATCTTTTTCAATATTTTAATTATATAATAGGAAGTAATGAATGTGATACACCAATTGTCAAATGGGTCTAAATATTTTTTTTGAACATGCTAAAATAATGTTTATATCTATAAAAAATCCATTGTTGATCCAAATGATACATTAATTCAAATATTTAAATATGAAAATTAATCAACTATTTTTTGTTATTTAATATTTTAAATTTAAAAGTAAACATTTGAAATTTAAATGAAAATTTAATATTTATATAAATTAACAACATTAATATTACATTATTCAAAATATTGAAGTTACTAATCAAAATATTGAATATTAACAGGAACATGAAGTTACTGATCAAGATATTTTGAAATGAACGAGAACTTGGAGTTACACATTAAAATATTTAATATTAATGAAATTACTGATTAAAATATTGAATATTAACGGGAAGATGAAGTTACTGATCACAATATTGAATATTAACGGGAAGATGAAGTTACTGATCACAATATTGAATATTAACGGGAACCTGAAGTTACTGATTAAAATATTAAATATTAACGGGAACATGAAGTTAATGATCACAATATTGAATATTAACGGGGACCTGGAGTTACTAATCAAAATATTGAATATTAATGGAAACATGAAGTTACCGATCACAATATTGAATATTAACGGGAACATGAAATTACTGATCAAAATATTTTGAAATTAACGGGAACCTGAAGTTACAGATTAAAATATTGAATATTAACAGGAACTTAAATTACTTATCAAAATATTGAATATTAACGGGAACATGAAGTTAATGATCACAATATTGAATATTAACGGGAACATGAAGTTAATGATCACAATATTGAATATTAACGGGAACTTGAAGTTACTGATTAAAATATTGAATATTAACAGGAACATGAAGTTACTGATCACAATATTGAATATTAACGGGAACCTGAAGTTACTAATTAAAATATTAAATATTAACGGGAACATGAAGTTATTGATCACAATATTGAATATTAACGGGAATCTTAAGTTACTGATCACAATATTGAATATTAACGGAAACCTGAAGTTACTGATTAAAATATTGAATATTAACGGGAACATGAAATTACTGGTCACAAAATTGAATATTAACAGAAATATGAAGTTTCTGATCAACATATTGATTATTAACGGGAACATGAAGTTACAAAAGGCTGTTTAGACACAGTTTAATTTTGGTGCTTTCAATTTTGTTCCTGGTTTTTTTAGACACAATTTAATGTTAATTATTCTTATTTCTTTTCCATAAAATGTTAATTACTTTTAATATTAATTTTTCTATTAAAAAATATACATTAAAAACAAATACACGCCCCGTACAAGAATCCGTGCGAACGCACGATTTTTTTACTAGTTTAGGAGAAAAAGAAAGAAAGACAATCCTTATATTATAAGCCACAATTTTGCAAATTTGAGCTGAAACAAACTCATTAATATTAAGTGTAATATTTCTAAGAGAATTTCTTTGTACATCCATATAGAGTAAAAAACACCTATGAAAATCTAAAATACCCTTCGAATATGTATTTTTGAAGACATTCATATCATATTTTTAATTATTTTGAATATTCATATCCGAAATCACCTTTCTTTGAACTTTTTTATTTAAACGTTGAATTTAAAATGTCAGGTGTTTTTTCAAATATGCATATCCGAAAAAACCCTTCATATTCATCTTTCCCTCCTTCACTCTTTCATTCATTTTCTTTCACACAAAACCAAAACTCTCTCCAAATCCACCTTCATTTTCATTCAGTCTCCAAATCAAGTTTCAAGTGGTTCATTATATCAAGGAGAGCATAAGAAGCTATTCCCTCCGTCTCATAATAAGTGTCTTATTTACACTTTTTCTATGTCTCAAAATAAATGTCATTTTAGAATATGAATACAACATTTATTATTTCTCTCTTGATGAATTCAATGGTTGATATTTGTTCTTCTCATATCTCGTAATAAAATGCTCTCACTTGATATGCTCCACTATCTATAATAAATAAGGGTAGTTTAGTAAATGATATTAATTTTATTATTAAAATCAACACATCTAATCATTTTCTTAAAAGTTGCGCAAAGCTTAAATAAGACATTTATTATGAGATGGAGGTAATACAATTTGAGGTAAAGTTCTCTCATTCCATCTCTCATTTCACTGCATTGGTACTAATTTGTGGAAGAAACTGCGCCACTTCGGATATGCATATTCGAAGATACCCTTTTCTAAAAAAAAAGAAGGTGATTTTGGATGTGCATATCCGAAGATATCCTTTCCTAAAAAAATGGGATGATGTCGGATGTGCATACCCAAAGACACCTTATTCTAAAAAAAAAAGAAGAATGTCTTCGGATGTACATATCCGAAGACACTTTGTTTCTAAAAAATAAGGTGACTTCGGATATGCATATCCAAAATCATACAATTTTTTTGAAAAATATATCTTCAAATATGCACATCTAAAATGTAAATGTAAGAGTATTTTAGAGATTTTACCATGAATCTGAATATGTGAGTATGTATACGAGTGCAGAGAGAATTTCTATATTTCTAAATTACGATGGTTTGACCTGTTTGTGTGCAAGTACAACAAGGCATGGTTGCAATCAAAACCCATATTTTTCAATGTCATTATTGAGTTGACATCTCAACTGTTCATCTGGCCCCTTAGCTTATACAATTAAGTGGATCTATCATCTATCATTACCCGATTGAAGTTCATTAATTCATAATGTAAGTGGAGTAATCAAGGTAGTTGGTCAAATTTGAATGCAATATTAATATGCAAAATTAGTTATATGATCCATTGTATATAACTTGTTGGACCAAGATAATAATAGTACTCTTGCAAGTTCTTTGCAATTTCTTGCACCAAATGATAATATTCAAAATATAATCATTCAATTCTTATAGTAATCTAATGAATATTGATATTGGAAAATGGCATGATGTTATAGCATACATCAAACACCAAATTAAAACAATAAACTATTGACATCTAAACCGACAATATCATGTGCAAAATAGATGATTTGTTGGATGGAAAAAAATTCAGTTTTGATTCTTTATGGATTATACTATACCCTTCTATCTGTCTCATGTAAAATCATGATGGGGATGGTTGAGGCTAACCAATTAGAGTAATAAAAATAACCCAATATAGAGTAAGTTGAATTTAAATAAGAAAGTATGTAAGATATACAGAAAAAGAAACTCACAAAACTCTTACGCCATATGATGCATGTATGTGTTTTTTAATATTTAATTATCAGTTCTTGTGAATTATTTGAGAATTATTAAATAAATTCAAAAGCTAAAAAATAAATGATTAAATATTTGAAGTTATCATTAACTTATAATTATACTCCACTGTCCTTTTAATTTTTTTTTATTAAGTTAAGTATTTTTAGAGTATTTTTTTTGTTTATTAATGATTAAATTTTTACCTTTTAAAAATAAATAAGGGAGATGTTGGATTGGAATATTTGAACTACCAAATCAAATAGTTAAACAAGGTCTTTAGAAAAAAACATTAGATATAATATTTAAATAATTAATTGGTAACTTGTATTAGACATTTCTATTAAGTCTAAATAATTATAATTTGAAGAATATCATTATTTCTAAATTATATTTAGAGTTCATATTTTTTTATATTAAAAAATAACTTATTTCTTTTCAATGTGGATTTTTTTTTTCAATAATTGGATTCCTAAGAACTTTTAAATAATTTATAATTGAGTGATAAATGTTTGAAATAATTTCTAATTAGGTCTTACCTTACTAAAATATTTATTGATTCCTTTCCCGTATTTTAAACATACATAGTATTTTCGAGTAAACTAAAACACTTTCATTAAGATAGAGAAAGTACACCAATATTATATATGTATATATGTTAAGATCCAAAATATATAAAGGAAAATGACATTTCTAGCTTCAGCTTCAAGAAGTAATTCAAGTACCAACCGTTAAATAAAAAACTATATAAAAACATTTAGGTGAAATTAGAATTGGGTCCATGATCAATCATTCTAGGCTCTTCCATAAATATAAATATTATTATATTATATAATTATTTGTCGTAATATTGAAATGTAGTATGAATTTATGGGAGGTTTTGGCCTACCCACTTAGAGTATCTATTCATTGATTGCATGTGTGTTAGTGGATAATTTTCATTTTAGATACCGCAAATATTGGCTTTTGTCATGTGCCTATAATCCAATTAATAACGACAAGACTATGTTAATGTTTTTGTGAATTTTGAGTTGATTACACCTTCTTCAAAACAATAAATTGATCATATTTATGCATGGAAGACAATTAGCTTTCAAAATCAATATGCATAGAATAGGCCATAGTATAGTGACTTGTAACACCCCAAATTCTACCCGAAAATATCATGCGAGAAATCAGAGTATTTTAAAAACTATCAACAAGCATTTGGGATATCACATTTACTTCATATAACAACTCATAAACAAATACATAGCACTTTAATCTCAGAGAAGCACAAAACAACTTATAACAGCTCTTAGACAAACCAACTTCATTTTAATATGCAGCGGAATCATAACATTCGACTTTATAAACAAATCATCTTATTTAATCGGAAACAACTTCAAACATCATAGTACTTCTCATTATTCAATTTGGAACTCAACAACTAAAACATGAACAACATAGAAACAACAATATAGACAACCTCCGAGTGCTACGTATCAGAGCGACACACCAACCGGACACGATGAAGCTACAAACTTCTACAGCTATACATGAGTACCTGCCCATTTCCCATGGTAGGGGAAACATCAGCAGAAGGGGTGAGATATCAAACAGTATAAAGGAAAGTATGATAATAGATATAGCAAGATAATATCATACACAATTCACCACTTCTCAATATAAGCAATTTGCATCACGACAATAACATGGATCATATATTCCAACTTATACACATATATCATTAATACATATATATTCACAGTCTCATCATATATGTTTCATTCACGTACATCATATCTACAACACATCAACAATCAATATCGAATGAATTCAACTTCACAAACTATGCATCCACACATCATAACAATGAATCGAATGCAACTCGGTATACAAACTCGAATGCGACTCAAACTATGCATATGCATGTGGTACCAATCGGAGCTTCAGCCCCCGTTACCAATTGCCATTTGGCCCGTCATGTTTGCCATAGTTTTCAGGCCGTCATGTTTGCCATAGTTTTTAGGCCGTCACAGAGTATGCATATGGAATGTAACTCGACAAACAAGACAACACAACATACTCATCAAAATCACATATCGTCACGAGCAAGGCCGTCTCAATTTTTTGGAGGCCCTGTGTAGATTAGTCATGGTTCAACCATGACAAAATAATTAGAGGCCCTATTTACCCTCATTTTAACAGTGACAAATAGTTATGAGGCCCTATTTAGTTACGATTTAATCGTAAAAAATTTGAGGCCCTGTGCGGTAGCCCACCTTGCACGCCCTCAAAGACGGCCCTGGTCACGAGGCATAAGCCTATATCACAATCACATTACCATTTATTCGAGGTAATTCACGTCACTATAATATTTCATCTTCACTTAGTCACAAAATCATCCTCACAAATATATACAACATCACGTATTCACAAAATCGTCACAAATATACAATTCTCATATCATCAAGATCATTACAATTATCATCATGTTTCGGCACATCGGCACAATTACTCAATTTCACATATTAACACAGTCATCACAATTATCATCACAATCCACTAAACTAACGACAATTAGCTAGGATTCATACCATAAGGTTAATCACATAACAGTGCACAATAATAATCATATTGGCAATCACAACATTATTCGTAACAAAGACATCCAAACTGAAATCACAATTTTTGGTCAATTCTCAAAATAATCTCAATATGCCAATATATCAAGTAAATCAAATCGGCTTTCAATCATCAACTAAATCAATTAGAAATAATGTTAATTATCAAAACAACATCATTGACATAACAATATATTATTCTCAACTTGAATATTCAACCAAAACACAATTACGGTCAATTTCTCAAAATACCGTAATTTACCGATAAACCGAATAATTGGTCCAAGTCCAAGTATATTCCAATCACATAGGCTTATTGGAATTAATTCAACTAATAATTTAATTATCCAATTAATAATCAAACTATATTAATTTCAATTCAACTATTATATTTCTATTCCATTATTTTCCAATTCTACAACCAAAACTCATTATTTCACTATCAATGGTTTACCCACAACAAACACAACATTCTAATACACATAGATTGTCAATTGCACACAACTTATCACATTTATATCATCACATTCCAACAAATAATCAAATACCTAAAATTGCAACATAGAAGAACATGGATATCAAAGTATAGAATCAAACCCACCATAACATACTATCATACAACCCTTTAGCATGAAAGAACCCCACCCTTACCTTGACAAATATGGACTCTTTCACCATAGCTCTAAGCTTTTCTCCAAAATAAATCCTTCAAACATAATTTGGAGACACACCTCTATGAGTCAGGAACGTTGTGTCAAAACCACGCGACGATCCAACGGTTGGATTGAGAGATTCATCCGTTTTGCTAAGGTGACTCAATGCTGAAACTTGCTGCGAAAATGAGGTTTCTTCTAGCTTTTCTCTTCCACCATTGTTCTCTTCCCTTTTGCCTCTTTTCTCTTCTTTCTATCTTTTCCCCCAAATGAAAATAGTAACCTCTAAAACCCTAATCTTCTCTTACTATCTCACTTATGTCAATTGGGCTTAACCCACCAATCCATCCATTATGTTTATATCACTTAGGCTCATTTAGTTATATCTCTCTAATAACTCAATTAAGCCAAATAACACAAATACACACTCATAATTAAATACTTAAATAATTATTATATCACATAATAACTAAATAAATAAGTAATTATTAAAAACACCAAATAATATAATTACTAAAATAATTAATAAAAATATTAATAAAAATCGGGATGTTACAACTCTCCCCCACTTTGAATATTTTCGTCCTCGAAAATACAATCGACACAACCATCTCATCGCCAAAACTACACTTACTCTCTCCAGACTCACACAAACCCAAAGGCATTCCACATCTACGACCATACAAAGCTTCAAAATACAAGCTCTCAAAAGATCCTTAAGCTACTGAATCGTCTTCTCCGTTTGACCATCAGCTTGCGGATGATAAACAGAACTCAAACATAACTTAATAATCAAAGTACTCTACAAAAATTTCCAAAATCTAGAAGTAAAATTCAGATCTCTATCAGAAACAACACTCGACGGAATACCATGCCAACTCACAATCTTTTCAAAATACAACTTTGCAAGTCTCTCCATCGGATAATCCCTGCTTATCGGAATAGAGTGGGCAAAATTTGTCAATCCATCTACAATGACCCAAGTTGCCTCACAATTAATGGATGTCCTCGACAAACCCAAAACAAAATCCATAGAAATGCTATCCCACTTCCACTCAGGAATGGACAACGGTTGCATCAAACCAGACGGTTTCTGATGTTCAATTTTTGACTTCTGACAAGTCAAACACGAATACACAAATTCCGCAATATCCTTCTTCATACCTCGCCACCAAAATAACTTTCTCAAGTCTTGATACATCTTAGTAGCACCAGAATAATTACTCAACCACTTTGATGCCCTTCATCCCAAAAATTCTCTTTTTCAAATTCGAAACATCAGGAATACAAATTCAATCACGACATCTCATGACACCGTTCTCATCAATCCGAAAATTATCACCTTATCCTCGATCAATCAATGTCATCTTGTCAACCAATTTCAAATCCGATTTCTGACTTTCTCTAATCTCATCAAGAATACCACAAGTAAGCTTCAACATACCAAACTCAAATCTCGAAATTATTCCAACAATTCCAATTCTTGAATCATCAACATAGACATATGCAATTATTTCCTACTCAATGCATTGGCTACAACGTTCGCTTTTCCCGGATGGTAATTCAAACCAAAATCATAGTCCTTCAAGAATTACAACCATATTCTTTTCCTCATTATCAACTCGTTCTGATCAAACAACTACTTCAAACTCTTGTGTTCACTATATACCTCAAATCTCGATCCAAACAAGTAGTGCCTTCAAAGTTTCAAAACAAAAACAACGGCGGCCAACTCTAAATCTTGCGTCAGATAATTCCTCTCATGAATCTTAAGTTGCCTTGAAGCATAAGCTACCACTTGCCCTTTTTGCTTCAACACAAAGCCTCACTGAACCTTCCTTCTTCTTTAACCAACAGAACAGGTGCACCCCACAGCGACACACTCGGACGAATAAACCTCTTCTCAAGCAAATCCTCAAGTTGACTCTTCAACTCTTTCAACTCTGAAGCTGACATCTGATATGGATCCATCAACACAGGACTGGTTCTAGGAACTAAATCAATCAAAAATTGAACTTCTCTTTCCGGCGGTAAATCACTTACATCTTTAGGAAACACTTATGCAAATGCGTAAGCTATCGGTAATTCATCAATTGATCTTTTCTCATGAACATCCAAAGTTGCCAACAACATAAACAACATCGCACCATCTTGCACAGACTCATTCACTTCCTATATTATCAAGCTGGCAAGATAAGTCTATCACATCCAATACGATCCCGTCTACTATCAACAAGAGATTAAGGGTGATCAGTTCCTCAATTTGTCAATAGATAGCCGACAACCATAATGGTAGCGTAAACCATCGTTACTCAACTGCAATAGAATCCTTTACGTCACCAAAAGTACCATACTTCAATAACTCCCAAAATCATCTGAACATGCTAACACACACCTTGTAATAACATTAGAACATAATTACTTTACACCATTATCAACACTTTTTATTCTTGGAATCATACACGTCCCTTCGCATTTACTCCGACTTGAACGTTCCAACAACTTCGACAACTTTTCCAATCTTTTGCCTAGGATCCCTTGACAAGGTCTACCGCAATCCATGGCTTAGTCATTATTCTTACGTCAACATCCTACGCAAAGGTTACTTAAACTGATAACTTCACAGTCCACCAATAATGTTGAATATGGCAACTTCCTAAATTCCATCTTATGAAAATTATCCTTATTCCAAGACGTTCCGACTCGTTAAACAACCAAAATCTTAAATCCATGTTACCTTCGAATTCGGAAACCAACAAACTTCTACATTGCTTGCTCTGTCTCCTTAAGCAATATATTGCATCAATAACTTACAACTGAAACATATCCGAGAAGCACAGCTTCTCCCTTACTTCGCTCAAACTAACCCTGCAACAAAACAAACAAGTACCAACAGTGTTTCACACACATGTCGCGTACTAAGGAATAAAACACTAACAACATTCAACTGTCACACAACTCAACTGACTCGACAACTTGGCCGAACGGACGGACCGATCTGCTCTGATACCACTAATGTAACACCCCAAATTCTACCCGAAAATATCATGCGAGAAATCAGAGTATTTTAAAAACTATCAACAAGCATTTGGGATATCACATTTACTTCATATAACAACTCATAAACAGATACATAGCACTTTAATCTCAGAGAAGCACAAAACAACTTATAACAACTTTTAGTCAAACCAACTTCATTTTAATATGCAGCGGAATCATAACATTCGACTTTATAAACAAATCATCTTATTTAATCGGAAACAACTTCGAACATCATAGTACGTCTCATTATTCAATTTGGAACTCAACAACTAAAACATGAACAACATAGAAACAACAATATAGACAACCCCCGAGTGCTACGTATCAGAGCGACACACCAATCGGACACGATGAAGCTACAAACTTCCACAACTATACTTGAGTACCTGCCCATTTCCCATGGTAGGGGAAACATCAGCAGAAGGGGTGAGATATCAAACAGTATAAAGGAAAGTATGATAATAGATATAGCAAGATAATATCATACACAATTCACCACTTCTCAATATAAGCAATTTGCATCACGACAACAACATGGATCATATATTCCAACTTATACACATATATCATTAATACATATATATTCACAGTCTCATCATATATGTTTCATTCACGTACATCATATCTACAACACATCAACAATCAATATCAAATGAATTCAACTTCACAAACTATGCATCCACACATCATAACAATGAATCGAATGCAACTCGGTATACAAACTCGAATGCGACTCAAACTATGCATATGCATGTGGTACCAATCGGAGCTTCAGCCCCCGTCACCAATTGCCATTTGGCCCGTCATGTTTGCCATAGTTTTCAGGCCGTCATGTTTGCCATAGTTTTTAGGCCGTCACAGAGTATGCATATGGAATGTAACTCGACAAACAAGACAACACAACATACTCATCAAAATCACATATCGTCACGAGGCATAAGCCTATATCACAATCACATTACCATTTATTCGAGGTAATTCACGTCACTATAATATTTCATCTTCACTTAGTCACAAAATCATCCTCACAAATATATACAACATCACGTATTCACAAAATCGTCACAAATATACAATTCTCATATCATCAAGATCATTACAATTATCATCATGTTTTGACACATCGGCACAATTACTCAATTTCACATATTAACACAGTCA
The DNA here is from genome assembly GCF_029867415.1 of Vicia villosa. Lineage (NCBI taxonomy): Eukaryota > Viridiplantae > Streptophyta > Magnoliopsida > Fabales > Fabaceae > Vicia > Vicia villosa. Next base: position 188,600,395 of record NC_081181.1, on the reverse strand, counting down.
TCACAATTATCATCACAATCCACTAAACTAACGACAATTAGCTAGGATTCATACCATAAGGTTAATCATATAACAGTGCACAATAATAATCATATTGGCAATCACAACATTATTCGTAACAAAGACATCCAAACTGAAATCACAATTTTTGGTCAATTCTCAAAATAATCTCAATATGCCAATATATCAAGTAAATCAAATCGGCTTTCAATCATCAACTAAATCAATTAGAAATAATGTTAATTATCAAAACAACATCATTGGGATAACAATATATTATTCTCAACTTGAATATTCAACCAAAACACAATTACGGTCAATTTCTCAAAATACCGTAATTTACCGATAAACCGAATAATTGGTCCAAGTCCAAGTATATTCCAATCACATAGGCTTATTGGAATTAATTCAACTAATAATTTAATTATCCAATTAATAATCAAACTATATTAATTTCAATTCAACTATTATATTTCTATTCCATTATTTTCCAATTCTACAACCAAAACTCATTATTTCACTATCAATGGTTTACCCACAACAAACACAACATTCTAATACACATAGATTGTCAATTGCACACAACTTATCACATTTATATCATCACATTCCAACAAATAATCAAATACCTAAAATTGCAACATAGAAGAACATGGATATCAAAGTATAGAATCAAACCCACTATAACATATTATCATACAACCCTTTAGCATGAAAGAACCCCACCCTTACCTTGGCAAATATGGACTCTTTCACCATAGCTCTAAGCTTTTCTCCAAAATAAATCCTTCAAACATAATTTGGAGACACACCTCTATGAGTCAGGAACGTTGTGTCAAAACCACGCGATGATTCAACGGTTGGATTGAGAGATTCATCCGTTTTGCTAAGGTGACTCAATGCTGAAACTTGCTGCGAAAATGAGGTTTCTTCTAGCTTTTCTCTTCCACCATTGTTCTCTTCCCTTTTGCCACTTTTCTCTTCTTCCTATCTTTTCCCCCAAATGAAAATAGTAACCTCTAAAACCCTAATCTTCTCTTACTATCTCACTTATGTCAATTGGGCTTAACCCACCAATCCATCCATTATGTTTATATCACTTAGGCTCATTTAGTTATATCTCTCTAATAACTCAAATAAGCCAAATAACACAAATACACACTCATAATTAAATACTTAAATAATTATTATATCACATAATAACTAAATAAATAAGTAATTATTAAAAACACCAAATAATATAATCACTAAAATAATTAATAAAAATCGGGATGTTACATGACTCATGTTGGTGTATTTGGAATTTGTTGAAAAACTTTAAACCTTGCTTTAGGCCCACTATTAAATGTTTTGAGTTCATGTATTTCGAAGTATATTGTTGTTTTTATATTTTTCATCTTAATTTATTTTGAATGACTTTTTCATTTCGTAAATAAAATCGTAATGGTTATATGAAATTTAAGATTTAAATTTTAGTATTGGTGTCTAACTTAACAATGTTAGTTGAATAGTTGGACTATGATTTACGAACATTTTGTATGTAATTTACTCAAAATATTATTTGATATTTATTTTAATTGTAAAATTTTATTGAATTCATATTGATTTCAACTTTAAAAGATGTCACAAGTAGTTACAACAACAGATTGGTGAAAAAGTAGTAATACTTTATGGAAATTTCAGACAAATTTTTTTAATTTTCTCTGTAGTAGATCCGATATTGTTCACGCTACCATCGATACATCTTACTTATGGAACTCTTGTGAGATCTTGACATTTAAAAAGGAGATTTATGAATTTTTAAAGTGACTTTTAAAATTGGGTGAAGGTAGACTTTGTGAGTCTAACAATGATTATGCTGATATTGATATTCCTCGTGATATTTTAATGAAAAACTTTGATGATTCTATTGTTGCCATTGTTGAGAATATCTACCCTGCTTTCATGGATAATTACAAATCTTTTGACTACCTTAAAAGTCGAGTTATCTTAGCATCAACAATTGAAATTGTTGATCAAATTAATAATCATATTCTTGATATGATGTATGTATATTTTTCTTTCCAAATTAACATTTATAATTTATTTTCTTTTTTAAATATGTCCTATCTAAATATTTACCTCATTTTTATTATTTAACTTTTTTTATATAGGCTAATCAAAAGATTATTAAGCTCTAATTCAGTTGACTGTTCTGAGATTCATGGTAACAGCATTATTGATGTTCTTACTCTTGAGTTTTTCAAATCTCTAATAACTTCTGGGTTGCCTAGCCATGTCATTAAACTAAATGTGGGTACTCCGATAATGTTTATGAGAAACATTGATCAATCTGAGGGTTTGTGCAACAGAACTAGGCTTATAGTGACTAAGATGACAAATCATGTTCTGGAAGCTGAAATTATGGGTGGGAAAGGCCATGACAAAATTATCTACATTCCTAGAATGGATATGTCACCCTTATAATCGTCTTGGCCTTTCAAATTGAATCGAAGACAATTTTCAATTATTGTATCTTATGCAATGATCATGAACAATTCTCAAGGACAATCTTGGATTGGGTTGGACTTTATATACCAAAGGGTCTTTTTAGCCATGGTCAATTATATGTGGCAATTTCAAGGGTTACAAGCAAAAAAGGGATCAAGATCTTGATACACGATGATGATAAAAAGGCGAAGACCTCAACCGCAAATGTAGTATACAAATAAGTGTTTGCCAATATTTAATCGGTAAGTCAATTTAGTGATTTATTTTCTTACTATCCATTATGGGACTCAACTTCTTAACCTAACTTTGTTTTTATTATTTTCATATCTTTAAAATAATATTACTTTATACAACATATAATTGTTTTTTCAAATGCATATTTTTTACTCGGTTCCCTTAAAATACAGGTATATTTTGATGCATCCAGCAAAATTGTATGCTAGTCTGAATGAAATATAATTTCTTTGTAATCAACCTTTAAATTATTTAGTTCCTTTTTTATTTGTAATCCACTTTTAAGTTCCCATCAATTTTGACAATAGAACTATAAGTGGCAGATATTCAATTTAATGTACAAGCTTTGTACACAAAAGGTTCTATGATGTAGAAAGTACTTTTGTTTTTGCTATTAAACAATATTTCCACATGTCAACAGTAATAATAAATATTATTATGCATTCTACACCATAGAGCAATCTAGCACCATATGTTTATACTTGGTAGAAGACATTCAGTCATATACTTATGTCATACTTATCCACAACTTTAACTTGTGACCTTCTACAAAGTTGTAAATCTTTCAACAAAAATGTTAAAATATATTTTATAACACCCATTTTCTAATCCCAAATAATAACATACATTCACAGAGTAATATAACATGCATATAATAAAAGGGCGTCACATGTTGTTTCCATAACAATGAAAACCAAAATAAAACATACAAAAATGCACCTGATCATATTTATAACACAATTTGAAAATTTCATGTTTCATCAATATGCATATCGCAACGGAATGATAAATTCTCCAACATTTAAATGATTATATCCCATACTATAATCATCTATCAAAATCATAATAACATCATCATCTCATTATGTGTCATACGAATCCAATAATAGGCAACATAGCCATAAACATAATATATCCAAAATACCATGTCAAATACAATAAAGATAATAATAATCCAACCATCCAAAACATGAGTTCAAATACCCCCCAGTGTTACATGATCAGAGAATTGACTCACTACCTAAATCAAAATGAAATGACCGATAAACTCTTCGGCTAAATCCTCGTGCAAGCACGCTACTCGTCGGAACCTGCGCGATGTCACAATGAACATCATTCAAACCGAAGGGTGGGAATTCAAATTATTATGAATATATATAATACGACAATGAATAAAGCATACAATAGTATAATCATCCATCACACTTCATAATTTAAATAAGTTCCATAATCATTGCACAAAACACAAATTTCCACATCATCACATAAGCACTCATCAATTCAAACAACCGCATAGCAAACAATGTGACTCGAAACGCAATTAATGCGACTCATGCATGTGGTACCATGTGAGTATCAAGCTCACCGTTCCCGATTTCATACTCAAGAACCAAAGCCACGCTTTCGATCCAGACAAGACCAAAGCCCTCAAAATATGAACATATAGTTCACCGCTTCCGAATCCACAAAGGAACAAAGTCACACCTCTATTTCCACTCTAGGATTAAAGCCAACCGGAGTTTCAACTCCCCATGAATGCATGCGCAACAATTCACAATATATGCAATTAAGATTATCACACAACCTTAATTATCCAAGCATATCACAATAATTCGCACATTTTGAATTATCCACCAAAACGTTGCACAACACACATTTATCATTAAACAAGCATTCACATAGCATGTAATGATCACGTATAACATATAGCACACAAGCCAATTCATGTATTCCACTCAATTCACATTATACATAACCAAAACACTAGTTTCATGTATAAGTTCATTTTCGATTCAAAACCTATCCAAACATTATTGAAAAATTATTAAAATACATGGAAATTCATCTTAAATCATAAGCATACAAGATCTCAAGTAAAAGAATAAAAAATCACAAAATTCCATGTCAGGCCGCGATACACGCCCAGCCTACCGCGCTACGCGCACTTTGTACCGTGCGACACGCCCTTTGTACCGCGCGACGCGCGCTCTGTTCTGCGCGACACGCCCTATGTACCGCGCGACGCGCCCCCTGCGTTTTTGGGAAAAATCAAAATTTTGTTAGTTGTTCTAAAAATCACTTTTAACCAACAAAAGTCCATCCAAACAGAAATTAATCACATGTGTAAGGTTCCTAATCATATTTCTAACCATGGGTTATCATTATAACATCATTAAACATGACTATTTAACAAAATCTCATAGATTTACACAAACCTTAACATATGAATTATGAGAAATTGAGAGATGAAAACCTAAGCATACTACTACCCATAGGATATTATACCATACCCACAATAATAAGGATTCTCCCCCTTACCTTAGGTTATATCTCCTTCTTCTTCTTCTTCTTCTTCTTCTTCTTCTTCTTCTTCTTCTTCTAGTTCCCTCTTTCTCCCCTTTCTCTTCTCTTTTCTTCTCTTGAGCTCTCTCTTTTCTCTTCTTCCAAATGATAATTATGACTCTAAACTCTATTTTCCTTACTATCTTTCTCTTAATTTAACGAGCTTAGTCACACTCACTCATATTATTTCTATTCTCAATTGTTAGGCCCAATAATTATTATCTCATTATTCTACTAATAGTTCAATTAACCCCATTAGCATAATAACACACAATTAAATAATTATCACACCAAATAATAATTAAATAATTATACTAATAAAAAATAGTTATTAAATATATAAAATAGAAAAATCGGGATGTTACACATTTCATTATGAAATGAATTATGAAAACATACCATCATTATACCATACAATTTTTATCTGTCAAATGAATCTTTTCCAGCTATTATTTAATTTACACATTACAACATGTAATTTTTCATCACTTGCTTCTTATATGTCACAGTTAGCAAATCAAATTATATGCTACTTGGTTGTTGTTTATTATACCATATCTTACCAAAACGACTATATCTTTTACATACAAAGTATTTCTTAAACTGAACTTCTTTAACAAGGTTTAATTGGAGATGAAACTTAGGTATCCATAATACTACAGATATCCATACATAACATATTTTTAACAATAACACAAAACAACATTTAGAACCATATTGCTATCATTCTTATAGAACTGCATCACTTCAAACTGATTAAATATTACATTTATAATGGCTTATGCAGGACGATTACTACATTGTTGTTTCAAACTTAACGTGCAAAAGCATATTCATATTACCTATTACATTAACATATTTTCTTTAAGAAAACAGGTCCAAAACCAACTACAACTTAAACATAACAAAGTCTTTCTTAAACATGACCCATCAACACAAAATACACTTGATCAACCAAAATCCTTAACCTTCTTACTAACACATCCAGAAATAACAATGCGAACCAACTTTTAACGGTTCAAGACTGTCACAACAAGTTTTTCTTCTAGAGGGTCACGAAGGCTAAATGCCAATTTATCACCTCTTTTGAGCCGTATGTTTCTCACGAACTCATACCAACCATGTTCAATATACCTTTCTATTGCAAGATGAAGTCCACGTCATATCTTTCACCAGTATCGAAATCAACCAACTGAATACACCAATGAGCCTCCTGCAAGCAGTTCCTAACAAATTTCTGAAGGATTTGCTAAGCATAACAAATAAATGCGTATCAATAAATGAAATATTTCAAACTTCTATTCAGTTATATTTGCTACACATAACAGAGAAATGCATATCAATAAATGACATACTTACAAACATATTTTTTCTGGCTGTCTTCCTAGATTTTATTTTCCTTTTCCAAACAAAGTACCTAGGGCGCCTACCCACATCTTCATCACTTGAATCATCATCAGAACCACATTATCAAAATAACCATTAAATCGTATTTTAACATCAATACATGCCTACAATATAAACTCTAACCTACACAATTAAATGGCTAACAACTACACATATAATAACGTAAAAACTAATTTCATATTATCAAATACCTTTTACTATATGAGGAAATCGATATGTGAGAAGATCCGACATCGGTAACCCTTTTCCTTTGTTAACATGTCTTTTTTCCTTCGGTGCTTCAAAAAAATCTAATGCATGCAACTTGCACTTCAGAGCCACGGCTTCGCGGTGGAGGCGGTCTTCATCGAAACAACACTTTTCCCATTACGATCTTTGACTTTTTCACTTTTCATCATTAACAAGAGATGCCAATGCAAGTTTTTCTGTTGTTTTCCTACCATGTACAACAAACGCCCCTCCTTCTTTTTCTTTAGTTTTCTGACCTTCAACAACACATGACCATGCTTTTGCTATTTCAGTTTTTTTCCTAAGCCTTGGAAGAAAGACACAGCTCTTTTTGGTACTCACTGTAAGCCATGTAGAGCCTCATTTTTCTCCATGTTGTTTCTCGGTCCAAGGAATCAATGGATATGCAAAAAAAACACAACACACCGAATACTTACTAAGTATGGAGAGGAGTACATATCATATATATACAAAAAAAATGGATAACAAGACTTCGATCCAACCTTCCAAGTGGGGTAACAGGAGTGTTGCTTGACATGTTGAGTTGTGGAAGGAAGAAAAGGCATTTTTCTTAGGGATACAGAGAGATTTCACGGAAAGCAAATTCTTGGTTTTCACGTTGGTGTTCTCTAGGAAATGAAGGGTTTCAACTTATAATGTCAATTGATATCTTCTTGGATAGATAATTCATTTTGTTGGGAATGTGTCCCAATTTTGTATTGCATTACACACCCTTTTACAATTTTTAATTTCTATTAAATTGATATCATTATTTGATAACATCATAGGATTAACTGTAATTTTTTATAATATTATAGGATTAAATGTAATTTTTTATAACATTAGAGTGTCTTTGTACATTATATTCTACATTGCATTTTATTCACTCAGTATGTTTTTAAGCTCAATAATTACTTATTTATTTTTCACAACTTTAATGTATTTTTATTTTTTATTGTAAAACATACTTAATTATTTTTACTATATTTTTGTGTCAATATTTGTTTTCTTTTAAAAAAGATTATTTTTTCACTAATATATTTCTTAATTATAATTTAACTATTAATTACTATCAATATTTTTTTTTATCATCTATTTTTATCTGTTTTAAAATTGTCTGTCCCACACCAAAACCTGTGCGTAGACACAAGTTTGTTACTAATTATTAATAATGACGTAGACCATAAAAAAATTCATATTATCATATAATATGATAATCAATGATCAAATAACTGGATTTTTTTAAAAGAGTACTAAAAAAAAATTAGGAAAAATCAATATAAAGAACATTTAAGCCAAAAAGTTATTGTTTCTAATATAGAGTAAAATGTTATATATTAATATAGAATTTATGTGACTATCAGTGCGTAGTATGATAGATTTTTGAAAAATATACTCTCTTCATTTTTATGTATAAGTAAATTTTGATATTTTAAATTTATTAAATAAATATTGCATTTAGATGATATAGACTAAATACATCCTTTATTCAAAAAATATAAAAAAATAAAATTACTTATAAATAAAAATGAAGAGAAATGTATTATTTACACGGTATGAGGCAGGTATAACCCCTAAATAATGGTCAATTATTTATTATATCTTTCCATAAATTTCTCAAAATTATTTCCTAATTTACAAAACAATGCTTGTTTATCACACCTATTTGATCTTGCTTTTTCTTCGCAGTCCTATATAAGTTAGTAGCTCTGCCTGAAAACATATAGTAATAGATTGAATAGAACATTCTAATGTGTAATTAACTTATTAAACACAGTTGATGTTAACAAGCCCACTCGCGTGAAGAAGCAGCCCACCTGGCTGAAGGATTTTTACACCAAATAATATTAATTGTTTTAGTTATTATTGTTGGACTCTTATGTTAGTTTTAATTTTATTGCTGCTGTTGGGCCTGCCCATTTAAGTAACCCATTAGGGTTAAAGCTTGTATTTAAACTACTCTTATGGATAAGGAAAGTAAGAAGAAAATTATTCATCTCTTTGTTTGTTCTTATGTGTTTTGAGTTTATCCTCCATTAGCAAACCCTAGTTTGGTATAGTTTCATATTTCACCTTATCATTTTGGTGCTTTCATCTTGAACCATGGCACCTCCAAAACCACCCCAACCTTCTCCTAATGAAATCATTGAACAAGCTGTATATACAACAGCTATGCGTTTGGATTCTGCTATGCTGGAAACCCAGCAACAGATTGATGAGAGATTTCCCATGGTTCACTCAGATCTACAACAAACCCAGCAGAATCTGGGTCAAATCAGCACCCGGCTGGACAACGACCGACAGCTGTCAGATACTCGCTACGATTCCCTCATGGCAGCGCTGAGCAAACTTCTTAAGGAGAAGCAAACAACCGCTGCTGCTGCTGTCAGTTCACCAGCTAGTTCTTCAGGTATTTTTCATCCCCCTCCATCTAGTCCCTTTACTACAGCACCCATTTCCCATGTCATCACCCCTACAAATACCCCACAAAGAACTTCTGCCACAATTAACTCTACCCCACATCCCTCCACCCAAATACCTCTACCTTTCACCACTTACCCAATCCTTACTTCTGCATTCACAGCCCCTCCACATACCCAAACTTTTCCTCCCCCCCCCCAAATACCTTACAACCCCATACCCAATTTAACTCCACTTCCACCCTTCCGTACCCCAAAACTAGAGTTATCTATGTTCGATGGCTCCAACCCACTCGAATGGCTTTTTCAGGCTGACCAACACTTTAATTTTTACCAATTACCTCCGGAAAACAGATTGGGCATGATGTCTTTTTATATGAAAGGTGAGGCCTTAAGTTGGTTCAAATGGATGTACAAAAATCAGGAATTAACGGACTGGTTTGCTTTCACAAGGGCGTTAGAACTTCGTTTCGGTCCATCCACTTACACTAATCATCAGGCAGAGCTATTCAAATTAAAACAAACCGGGTCAGTTGTGGAATATCAAGCTACCTTTGAAAAATTGGGCAATCAGGTTGTCGGTTTATCTTCCGAAGCCATTATTAATTGTTTTATTTCTGGCTTACTGCCTGATATTCAGAATGAGATTGCTCTCCATAAACCCACTTCCATTTCCCAAGCAATTGGCCTTGCCAAGCTGATTGAATCCAAACTTAGAGAATCCAAACCAAAAATTCAGAAAGCTTTCTCCACTACATTTCCACGTCCTACATCAAACCCATCAACTTTATTCCCTTCCCCAACAACCCCAAAACCTGTCCCACAAAACTCCCCACCCAAACTGCCTATTAAACGTCTCTCTAGTGCTCAGATTCAGGAACGTCGAGCCCAAGGGCTCTGCTTTAATTGCGATGACAAGTTTATCCCAGGTCACCGCTGCTCAGCAGGAAAATTTTTATTATTATTGGTGGATGACGAAGATCCTGACTCCTCACCGCCAATAGTAACCATTGATGAACAGATTGTGGATGCTGCTCAAATTAATAATTCAGATGAAACTTATTTCCAATTATCACCTCAAGCTGCTAACGGACATTTTTCACCTAAGACTTTGAAATTTAATGGTCTCATCAACGGATTGGCAGTAATAGTATTGATAGACACGGGTAGTACGCATAATATCCTACAGCCTAGGATCGCCCAACATTTGAAGTTGCCAACTAACCCAATTCCTAATTTTGCTGTCATGGTTGGTAATGGTTCTAAGTTACTTTGTTCAGGATTATGCCCAAAAGTACCGATTACTCTCCAAAATACCCTGTTCACTATTCCTTTTCACCTTCTGCCCATCGAAGGCGCGGATGTCGTTCTTGGCATGGAGTGGTTAAGAACCCTTGGTCCTCTCATGGCTGATTTCTCAATTCCCAAAATATCTTTCACCTACCAAAATCATGACATTACCATAACCGGAGACCCAAAGATACTTCCCACTCATTCCACTTACAACCAATTCTGCCATCTTCTCCATACAGACTCCATTGCTTCCCTCCACCTGCTCTTATACCAACCCCTCTCACCACCTCAAGACTCAAATTCCACTTCCAGCAACCAAAACCCCCTTTCCACGCTACCTACCACAATACCAACACAAATTCGCAATATCCTACAGTCTTTTCCCTCAGTTTTTCAAACCCCTCGTGGTTTACCCCCACCAAGACAACACGACCACCATATTCCTCTCCTGCCTAACACTCCCCCAATCAATGTTAAACCCTATAGATACCCCCACTCTCAAAAAGAAGCTATGACCACAATAATCAATGATATGCTTAAGGAAGGAATTATCAAACCTAGCAATAGCCCTTATTCCTCACCGGTCCTACTTGTTAGAAAGAAAGACGGATCCTGGCGTTTTTGTGTAGACTATAGAGCCCTAAATGCGGTAACAGTTCGCGACCGTTTCCCTATCCCTACAATAGAGGAACTCTTTGATGAGTTGGGATCTGCAACTATTTTTTCTAAGATCGATCTTCGATCTGGATATCACCAAATCAGGGTTACTACAGAGGATACTCACAAAACTGCATTCAGGACATTCGACGGACATTATGAGTTCTTAGTTATGCCATTTGGCCTAACTAACGCTCCTAGTTCGTTTCAATCAGCGATGAATGATTTGCTTCGCCCCTACTTAAGACGGTTTGTTTTAGTTTTTTTTGACGATATTCTGATCTATAGTACTTGCTTATCTGATCATGTTTATCACTTACAATTAATTCTAAAATTACTTTGTTCTAATCAGTTTTATGCCAAGCTTTCCAAATGTACTTTTGCTGTCCCTAAGGTGGATTATCTAGGTCATATTATTTCTGGTGATGGTGTAACCCCGGATCCTACCAAGATTCAAGCAATGCTGGATTGACAACGACCACGTTCTCTCACGTCTCTCAGGGGTTTTTTAGGTCTCACCGGCTTTTATCGACGATTTATCCGTCATTACGCCACACTCGCCGCTCCACTCACCGATTTATTACAGTCCACTAGATTACATTGGAATGATACAGCAGAGGAAGCTTTTACAACATTAAAAAGAAAAATGACAGAGACTCCAGTTTTGCATCTTCCTGACTTCTTGCAGACTTTTGTCCTGGAAACGGACGCTTCAGCAGTTGCAGTCGGCGCGGTCCTTTCTTAGCAAGGGCATCCCCTAGCCTTCTTCAGCAAGAAACTGTGCACCCGTCTTCAATCTTCCAGTGTGTATGTTTGGGAGATGTATGCGATCACTGAGGCTGTAAAAAAATGGAGACAATATTTAATCGGGCGTCACTTTCACATCTACACCGATCAGAAAAGCCTAAAGAATCTTTTAATGCAAACCATTCAAACACCCGAACAACAAAAATGGGCGGCTAAACTACAGGGTTTCCAATTCGACATATTTTACAAACCTGGAAAAGCTAATCTGGTGGCGGATGCTCTCAGTCGCAAAAACACAGAAGATGCTGCAGTCCTCCTCTCTATTTCCTCTCTAGTACCGAACCTCATAACACAGTTAAAAGCTTATTACAAAACCAACCAAGAAGGGAAGAGTCTCATAAAGAAGATTAATCAAGATAGCTCTCTACATCAGACTTTTCACATTCACAATGAGCTTGTCTACTATAAAGGTCGCATTTTCATACCTGACTCTGCAGATCTACGCTCCTCAGTCCTCAAGGAGTTCCACGCTACTCCCATTGCTGGGCATTCCAGCGTAAAACCGTGCCTGGCGCGCCTCTCTACTTCTTTCCTTTGGCCTGGAATCTACAAAGATATCAAAGCATTCATTAAGACATGTGCGGTATGTCAGAAGAACAAATACATGACAAATAGAAAACAGGGATTACTTCAACCATTAAACATCCCTAAGTTAGTCTGGGACGAGTTAAGCATGGATTTCATCACTCACCTTCCAAACTCGTTTGGCCACACCGTAATCTGGGTTGTCTGCGACAGGCTGACTAAGTTTTGTCACTTCATTGCGTTACCGACAAAGTTTTCCGCTAAAGATCTCGCTTTGCGCTTCTCTGTAGAGATCTGCCGACTCCACGGCATGCCTTCTTCAATCGTCTCCGATCGCGATCCATTATTTCTCAGCACGTTTTGGAAAGAACTCTTCCGCTCCCAGGGAACCACCTTGCGGTACAGTTCGGCGTACCACCCTGAAACAGACGGTCAAACCGAAGTGGTTAATCGTTGTTTAGACACATATTTAAGGTGTTTCACCAGTGAGAACCCAAAAAAGTGGTTTCGTTACTTACATCTTGCAGAGTTCTGGCACAATACCGCACATCATTCCGCCATCAACATGTCACCCTTTGAAGCCCTTTACGGACGCACCCCTCCGTCCTTGTCCAACTATGACCATGGATCTACGAGCGTTCCGTCGCTGGAAGAGTCTCTGCAACATAGACAAACAATTTTAGACAATCTTCAACACAATCTCAAAATAAGCAGACAGAGAATGGAAACTCAAAGCAATAAAAAGAGAAAAGACTGTAACTTCGCCGAAGGTGACTTAGTCTTGCTTCGTCTTCAACCTTATCGTCAAACCTCCATCCACCGCCGCACCTCTCAGAAACTTTCACCTCGCTTCTACGGACCTTTCAAGATCTTGCGCATAATCGGCAAAGTAGCCTACCATCTTGATCTACCACCGGACTCCAAAATACATCCAGTTATTCATGTCTCACAACTGCGTGCTTTTTTTGGTACCGACTCGTTATCTCACTCTACACCGCTTCCTGAAGTTACTGAGGACGACGATGATGAAGAGGAATTTTCGGAGAGGGAAGAGAATATGACGAAAGGGGTCTCACAAGAGCTAACAAACTTGAATGAAAAAGAGACTACAAAAGGGAAGCGGAAGCAAGCAGAAGTGAACAAAAATAATGCAAAGACAGAGAGAGTACTCAAAGATAAGGGAGATGTGTTGAAGACTTACACGCCACTCAAGTCTGGTACTTTGAATCCCACTTCCCCAAACCTTATCTCCAACGGATCTCAAAAGAACTAATCTGAGCCGTCCGTTAGCCCACCAAACCCACTCACCTTATCCTCACCGTTGGACCCCACTGACTCTTCACGTGTTTTTGATTGTTCCAACACGGCTCCAGCTGCAAAAGTTACCTGCCAGGCCCCACAACATTCAACTCTCCCACGTGATTCAACTTTGGATTCCCAAAGCGCCGCTACAGCTGTTTCCAGCTTATCTCCACTTCACAAAACCCTAGCTCCACCACGTAATGGGCTCCACAATTGGGCCAAAGCTTTCGATCCACCCACCACCAACTCCAACCTTGAGGACAAGGTTGTCTTTGGGCCGGAGAGTAATGTTAACAAGCCCACTCGCGTGAAGAAGCAGCCCACCTGGCTGAAGGATTTTTACACCAAATAATATTAATTGTTTTAGTTATTATTGTTGGACTCTTATGTTAGTTTTAATTTTATTGCTGCTGTTGGGCCTGCCCATTTAAGTAACCCATTAGGGTTAAAGCTTGTATTTAAACTACTCTTGTGGAGAAGGAAAGTAAGAAGAAAATTATTCATCTCTTTGTTTGTTCTTATGTGTTTTGAGTTTATCCTCCATTAGCAAACCCTAGTTTGGTATAGTTGCATATTTCACCTTATGAGTTGAACTTATTCAACCGGCCAATTATCTTAAACATAAAATAGAACCTCGTGAAGCATGGAAAATTGTGTTTTTGTTTTGAGCAGTTCTTTTTAACTAATGATTGACTTATGAATGTAAAATAGTAGTACAGTTTTTGCGATAGAATCATAGGGTGATTCGGTTAGTGATTGGTTCCCTAAGGTAGGACAAGTGACCCTGTCACGCTAACTACCAACAAAATATATGCATAGTCGCAACAAGATATACTATTATATACACTATTTAATTTAATGTACCTATAGTCTATAGTGAATTATGCGATTTTTTTCTCACTACAAGCCTTTTTTCCTACAAATTTTCACTATACTTCTTATTTTCTCAAATTTCTTAATTTCTTAATGTGCACCTTTTGAAACATTTCTTTTTATATGAGTCCACCGCTAATGCTTAAACAGCCGACACTATTTTTTCTTCATTTTATTTGTTTTTATATTTTTTATATTTATATAATTGCTATTATTTTATATCATCAATAAAATAGTTAATAATTAATAAATAATAAGTATAATTAATTATTTTAAAACATCAAATTAAAAGAAAAGTTATTAAAAAAACTAATTATGATAAATGATTTAAAAAATACTATTATATTAAATTAGAGATGGACTACAACAAGAATAATTAACATGATTACAATTTTTTTTAAAAGAAAGATAAAGTAGTTTTTGGCCGAGTTATAATAGGTGATAGTGAATTATACAATGTCTTTGTTGGTTCTCAATATTATGGCATGGCAGAGAAGAAGTCCATGTTTCATCCGAACAAAATATGAAGTTTTCTTTTTTGCTAGTTTTTTTGAGAGGTTACTTAGTTGTAGGAATACCCTTTATTTAACCCTGTGATACTCAGTTCGAGATTTGGCATAAAAATAAAATGAAATTTTTATTTTATTTTATGGTCCGCCTTGTTGAAGAATGTTTCACAAATTTCACTCTCAAAATTTAGTTGATTTTTATTCTAATGAAATGAGTGTATGGTTTGCGTTGTATATTGAGTTTATATGTTAATGGAGGGGTAGTTGAAGTTTTTTTGTGGGGATGGATTTTGGGTAGATGGTTGTGTTAGATAAAAGCTAAATTTTTGTTGAGGTGTTTGAAAATTGTATTTTGGTATAGGTGTAGGTTGTGTGTTTAATTATGTGTTAGAGGGGTTAAATCGATGTTACTATTGAGGGGGTGTTTTGCATTTGTTGGTATTGGTTAATAAAAAAAATGCCTAGGTGTCTTGGTGTAGGTGGGTTGAGTTGAAATATAAGTGTTTGTAGGTGGTTGTGTGTTAGAAGTGTTGAAGTGTAATTGCACATTTAAAGTGTGTTAGGTGATTAGTTTGTTGGGTCTTGTGTTATGCTTTAATTAGTTCGACTCATATTGAGTTTAGTATATATTGTAGTTTTTCTTTGTAATTGGTAACAATGTACAATCATTCTTGTAACCGTTTTTCAATTGAGTAAAAGTTACTTACAATTTTTTTTTATCTTCATCTTGTTCTGTTGTGCTAGCTCCAACAATTGGCATCTAGAGCTTCTGTTCGAATCCATAAGTGTACGTGAGGTATGTGATTGCTTTGATTTCAAATTCATTCAATTCATAGTGAATGGAAGATCAAAATCGTATTAGAATCACATTTCTTGATTTCGAGGGATCGGGAAACACAAGTGTTTAGTGAGATCTGATTGATTTTGTCAGTTCCATGGTTTTGTGATTGTCATTAAGTTTGCTGAGAAAAATGTTGCAACATCTGGACCAACTATCATAACAGGTTCAACTGTTATGTGTTTTGACAGATGTTCTGCTAGATGTTGTGACATCCTACACCAAAACATTCTGACAGTTCAGACTGAATTTTTAATCCTTGAAGATTTGTTTGAAAAATATGAGATTATGGAAGATTCAGATACTCATTACAGGCGCAGCCAATCATAGAGTTTTTAGGACAAATGCATATTTGTTTTAGTTTTTAGAAAAAGGACCAATGGGACTTTTTTTTTTTATAAAACTAAGATTTGATTTAATTTTATTTGTTCCTATTTTATGTGAAGTTCTTGCAGCTGATTCAAAAATGAGAAGATTGAAGTTATTTTAGAGTCCAAGCCCATACTCCAAGAGTATAAATAAGGACTTACTAAACCTAGTTTTCTAAGCATTCACAAATAGAAATCGTGAGTGAAAAGTAAGGGTCAGTGTTTTGGGAGTCCTTTAAGTTTTTCGTGTGTTCTACTTGTGTGTCACTCATGTATCTTGTGATACATTGAGTTGGACTGTGTGTTCTCACTCTTGATGCTTTTAAGCAAAAGAGTTGAGTATTGCTCTTGATCAAAGCTTTTAAGCGTCCAACTATAATGAGAAGAAACATCAGAAGGGAATGGAAAAGCTTAACAAGAAGAAGATTCAATGCTAATATTGTACGAATTTTGGCCATGCCTTGGGAGTTGTGAATTTTGATGTGTGGTCAATTCCCAGAACCTTCACTTGGAGGAAACAAGTATTTTGTGTTATTTGTGGATGAATTCACAAGAATGACATGGGTAACACTCATCAAGTTTAAGCATGAGGTGTTTACTGAGTTTCAGAAGTTCAAGGTGTTTACTAAGTTTCAGAAGTTCAAGGTGTTTATTGAGTTTTAAGCATGAGGTGTTTATTGAGAGCTATAACTTATAAGAATGAACTATTCATCATGGCATACTAAGTAAAATAAGTTTTTTATGACAATGATCTCTCTAACACTAGATGATCAATTGTTCTTCACGAAAAATATCTTCCTGATAATACTGATGAAAATCAAAATTTTAACTATGAGATCCCTTGTTTTGCAACACATGTACATCATTCATTTGAATAAAATGATTCAGATGATGTGCATGTTATCCGTCGTGATCATAAAGATGGGATATGTGAAAACTAGTTAGTAAATATTTTATATCACTTAATAATTTATAATTATTCTTTTTTATTCCCTGCACTAAAGACTTAAAGGTGTCGTTGATTATCCTAATTGGTTTAGAATAATGTTCAAATTATCACTACTAGAAAATTCACTTTTATTGACCAAAATTTTGTGGTAACTGTAACCATTGAATTAGCCACCAAAATTTAATATTCAATAATAAATTCTGGAAGGCCATTGAATTTACTTATTTTTTAATTTTTTAAAGATTTTTATTCTCTTTTAATTTTTTAATTTTAGTAAAAATTTCACCTTTTTATTGTCTTAACAAATAAAACATAAATTTATATATTTGTCTATTATTTTTGTAAGATTTTAATTGTATATGAATTAAAATATAATTTATTGTATCTAATCTTGATTATGAGAAAGGTGTGTTAGAAATTTTATAGTGAATAAAATTAGAATTTATTTTTAAATTTAAAAATATAAACAATCTTAATAATTCTCATATAAAATTTAAGGCTAATATCTATAATATAAGAAAAGTTATTGTTCTGGAAATCACAAAAATATCCTTGTGTTATCTTAGTATAAATTAATAATTTGAGAGCAAAAAATGTCTTTTACTGATTTTTACCAACTCATTTTTCACTTTTTCACTTTTCACTTTTTTCACTTTAAACTTTTTATTATTTTATTATTATTATTATTATTATTATTTCTAATAAATTATTAATCAAAATATTCCAATAAATTATTTTTTAATAAAAAGATTATTATGATCATTTTAAATAATTGTTAATTTATATTTAAAATAGTATTTAATTTTTAAAAATTAACTTTAGTAATTGAATATTAATAACGAAGAAATATAATTTGAAATAATTTTTATTTTAAAATAAAATATTTTTTATGAAAATAATAAAAAATTTAGTTTAAAAAAATTATTTCTATTAAAATGAACTTAAAAACATACTTGCAAAGGTGTGTCACTTATCATTAACTTTAATTTATATGATTCAAAATATTATTATATTAATATATTTTATTAATGAAGTTTATACAATTAAAATAATATAGGCACAATTAAATATTAGAAAAATTATTTGTTATTGATGTCATTTCACAAATATATGTCATTAATTTAAAGTGTATTACTTATTCAATTGTAACATATTACTATTATTTATAGTCAAATTCTATTAGTATCAAATTTTATTGATTCAGATATTTTTATAAATGATATCTAAACAAAAATAATATTTGTATACTGGAAAAAATCTATTATTGTTCTAAATATATTTATATACGAAAAATGGTATTTATGATTCAAAAAAAATTTATTCAAAAAATTTATATGGGAAAAAATTATTATTGATCTAAATATTTTTATGTAAACGATACCTAAATATAAATAATATTTGTATATGGGAAAAATCTATTAATGATCTAAATATTTTTATATATGAAAAATGATATTTATGATCCAAAAAATTTTTATTCAAAAAATGTATACGGGAAAAAATTATTATCGATCTAAATATTTTATATACGAAAATTTACGATTGATTTAAATATTTTTGTAAACGATAGCTAAACATAAATAATATTTGTATATGAGAAAAATCTATTAATGATCTGAATATTTTTATATATGAAAAATGGTATTTGTGATCCAAAAAGTTTTGATTCAAAAATAGTATACGGGAAAAATATATTATTAATTTAAATATTTTTATATACGAAAAATTTACTATTGATCCAGATATTTTTTTAAATGATACCTAAACATAAATAATACTTGTATACGGGAAAAATTTTATTATTGATCTAAATATTTTTTTATAAAAAATGGTATTTACGATTTAAAAATTTTGATTCAAATTTTATTTTTGATTTAATATAAATATATTATATAAATAAATGCGCGTACCAAACTAAAACCTGTATGTATGTGATTGGAATGCAAAACCCATATTTTGAAATGCCATTGAAGTGACATTTCAACTGTTCATCCGGGGCCCTTAGCTACTAATCGAGGTATTTGGTCAAATTTAAGTATGATATCAATATGCAAAATCAGTTGTATGATCCATTGTATATACTAGCTTGTAGAACCAATAATACTTGTAAGTATGGGTGGAAATAGATCATACCAATAATAATACTTGTAAGTATGGGTGGAAATAGATCAGAACAATAACAGGGACTTATAGGCTAACTTATATAGTCTCAAGTCAGGTTATTTATTTATTTTAAATAGAAAAGGTATAATTTTTTCTCAAGCCTATTTAGTTAAAAAAATTAGGTCCTAGGTCGCAAAAAAGCCTCTTAAGTCTATCAGACCGACCTATTCAAATAAATATGAATAATTTTTTTTATCATCATTATATTATGTTTTGTACTTTAAATTAAAATACATAAATAAAACTTGATGAATATTGTTTTCATAAATTTTCTTCAACAAATAGTCTCTAAGAACTTATGCTAATAGGTAAGTTAAAATAGAGAATTTCTCCACCCACCTCCTAACCTTCTTACTCACCCCTGGTGAATTTACAACACTACCCCTTGTTTCGGAAGTTCATTTTCGAAAAGGTACTTTTTTTTTGAAAAATATGTGTTTTCGGAAATGAACTTCCGAAAACGTGTTTTTTTTAATATAAAATATTGATTTCGGAGATGCATCTCCGAAATAAAGTTACATTTTCAGAAAATGTGGTGTTTCGGAAGTTCATCTCCGAACTCACCCCCTTGAAGGAATTCGGAAATGCACTTCCGAAAAAAGGTCTGGACAAAAGAAAAATAACAAACAAGAACGATTCGCTTTATTTAATCGGATGAAGACGATGGAGGAGACGCTGCAACAGGTTAGAAAGTCCTGATCCTCTAGAAATCCATACCACATTGTAACTTACCAACATAATAAACAACAAAAAAAAACTTATGAGCAAACTATACTTACATCATAGTCGTGTAGATCCTTATCAGCCACTCGCAACTGAAAATGATTAGCACGAACTTGAATTTTCCTTCCCAATTTTCCTTCTGAGACGACGGAGCCGACTCTAGAGTAGCCTTCTGTTTAACTTCGGCAGTCAGGCTCTCGATGGAGATCAGAGCCGAACTCAAGGAAGCAACCGGCGCTGCGACAGATGGAACAAACGGCGCTGAAACAGATGGACGAACAACCGGAGCTGCAACAACAGACGGAGGAGAGGTAACCGGGGCCGGAGCATATGACGGAGGAGGTGGATGTCCGGGGGAAGAAGGATTGGAGGTACGTCCACCGCGAGAGCCACGGCCACCACCACCACGGCCTGATCCTGCAGCATTGATGGATGATTGTTGAGAATGTGCAGGAGATGGTTGACTCCGGCGATTTTCGGGATGATTTCCTCCACCGCGGCGAGACATTGTGATGAAAGCAGTAACAAGAGATAGATAACGTTAAAGCAAAGAAGAAGACTTAGGATCGAAAATGATTTGGGATATTTTGAAAGAAAAATGGGTGAGAAGCTTTTAAATAGGAAAGTGTTTTAGAAGTTAACCGTCTGAGAGTGGTGGGGAGAAGGAAAAGGGAACTTCGAAATTTCAAAAAGTTTTTTATTCTTTTAAATAGGGCGTGGCTGTGGAGCTTCCCAATTTTTGTTACGTAGGTTTTTAAGTAGGAAAGTGTTACCATATTTCTTAGAAGGTAACCGCCTTAGAAGGCTTACGTAGGCACATGTGTCCACATTTCTTACCTGATTGTAAAAAATAAATGAATTTTGATGCATTTCGGAAATGCATTTCCGAAACATAAAAAAATTTTAAAAAAAAAACTTCGGAGATGAATCTCCGAAGCAGGGGTAAGTTGGGAATTTCGCGAGGGGGGGGGGGGGGGACCCCATAGGGAGGTGGGTAAAGAAATTTTCTTAAAATAAGTCAATGCAAATAAATTTTTAGTCTCCTGATCTTATATTAGTTAGTCTACTTAAACATTATATTAATTTTTTATTTACATAAATTTAAAATAAATAGGTTTTTCTATAGGTTAACCAGGCCTTCGAAAAGACCAGACTCAGACCTAAAAATATGTTTACGACAGACTACCGGCCTTGCTTAGGCTTCGGTCGGTAACTTTAAACTTCGGTTATTTTGACAAACCAGACTTAAGCTTAGCAAAATCTAATTCGGTCCAGCCTATTTTTGCAAGTTCTTTGCAATTTCTTTCACAAAATATAATATCTAATTATTCAATACGTGTAGTCCTTAATAAATATTGAAGTTGAAAAATGGCATGGATTTTAAGTATAGCATACATCAAACATCAAATAAAAACAATAAACTATTGACATCAAAACCGACAATATCATGTGCAAATTAGATGATTTGTCAAATGGAAAATTCATATGTAATTCTTATAGATTATATTATACCCTTTTATCTGTCTTATGTAAAATCATGATATGGGTGTGTGAGGCCAACCAATTATATAACTGTGAGAATAACCCTAAACATTTTCCTACCACTTCTTTTGTTTGTTTCTATTTGTCCCATTAAACAGTTATATTTTGGAGATGTTATCTCATAATATTTTATAGTGTTTCTCGGAACTACACATTTTTGGAATAAATTACTCAAAAAATAATAATGAAAAAAAATCATCATATCTATTTTAAGAATTGAGGTTTGATATGTTCTTGGAAAAGTAGATTAGATATAACTTAAGTGGAATTTTGATAGTGATGCATTACAAAATATATATGCAATATAGAGGAAGTTTTAATTTAGATATGAAATATGTGAGATATACATAAAAGAAATCCACAAAATACTAACAACATAGATTAGATAAAGGAAAATGACATTTCTAGCTTAAGCATCAAGAAGCAATTCAAGTACCAACCATTAAACTAAAAGCTATATATCAAGATGAAATTACAAGGGTCCATGATTAATTATTCTAGGCTCTTCCATAACTGTAATTATTATATATTTTTTCTAATATATTTTCATAATACAAATATTTGTCGTAATATATGAAATGTATGAGTTTTTGGTTGGATTTGGCCAACTCATGTACTCCTATATAAGATGTCTACCTACTTAGAGTGTCTATTTATTGATTGCATGTGTTTTAGTGGATAATTTTACCTTTAGATACCGGAAATATTGGCTTTTATAATGTGCCTTTAATTCAATTAATATAACGACAAGGCTTGTTAGTGTTTTTTTGTGAATTTGAAGTTGATTACACCTTCTTCAAAACAATAAAACTGATGACATTTATTTATGAAAGTTACTTTCAAAACCAATATACATAGAATAGGCCATAGTAAAGTGACTCATGTTTGTGCATTTGGAATTTTTTGAAAAACTTCAAACCTTGCTTTAGGGCCCCTTTGAAGTGTTTTGAGCGTAAGTCCCCTTAATTATATTTATCTTGTTTTTTTTTTTTTTTTTATATGTTAAACATCTTGATTTATCTTGTATGTAATTTAATTAAGATCTTAATTACAAAAATTCACTTTAGGTGCACAACTTTATAGAGCCAATTTTGATATTGAAGAGTCTCCAACTTTATGAATAATGGTGGTTTGGTAAAACAACTTTGAAGTATGACTTAAAGTCGAATTCCAATTTAAATTTTGTGGAGGTTATAAAATTTGTAAAATTATCGGATTTGTTATGAAATTAACCAAAACAATATAGAGATGAAGGAGAGATGAATGAGAGAAAAAGATATTGTATTATCATCTTCTTTCAAGTTACCTTAACATTGCAACATGATCCATATTTATAGTACATGACCAATAAAAACCATTAACTCAAGGAATACACAAAGGTTAGGAACTTAATTTATAGGAGTTCAGGAATATAGAAAGATTGGGGGAAATGAACATTCACATCTATTTACTATTATTCATAACACTCTCCCTTGGATGTTCATTGAGGATATGCCTCGTTAAAACCTTACTAGAGAAAACCCAGTGGGAAAAATTCTAGTGAAGGAAAAAGAGTACAATATCCTTTGAATGTGAATTGCCTCGTTAAAAACCTTACCAGGAAAACGTAGTGGGACAAAACCATGGTGAAGGGAAAAAGAGTGCAAAACATATGTATTTCTCCCCCTCATGCAAAAATTTATATGTGTGACGATATTCTTTGTAGTCGTTGCTTAAAATGTCTTCTTTGAAGTGACTTCATGTAGTGCTAATAGTTATGCAGGATTTGATGAAGTTGTTGCCATGAGTTGTTTCATAGATCTCCATGAAATGGTTGTACCATCACATGTAAACGAATAACCTCTTTCTGATCTACCATTGTGAGAATCTGACAAGTAACCAGCATCTCTAAGATAACGAAGTATATGTTTGACTCCGTTCAAATGTCTTCATGTAGGCGAATAATTGTATCTTGGCAATAGATTGACCACAAACGATATATCGAGACGTGTATAATTAGCAATGTACATTAGTGCTCCAATTGCACTAAGATATGGTACTTCAGGACCAAACAATTTTTCTAATCATTTTCTTGAGGTCTGAAAGGATCTTTCTCTACATCTAATGATATAACAATCATTGGAGTAGACAACGAATGGGATTTGTCCATATATAAGTGTTTCAACACTTTTCTATATAATCTTCCTGATGTACAAATATTCCATTGTCCAAATTCTCAATTTGTAAGCCTAGACATAATTTTTAATTTTCCTAGGTCCTTCATCTAAAACTCTTTCTTTAAGGAATTTATAGTTTTTGGAAGCTCTTCAGGAGTTCAAATACTATGTATGTCATTCACATAGATAACTAGTATTGCAAATTCTTTTCCACATCATTTTATGAAAATACAAGTACAAATTGAATTATTTGTATATTCATCATTTAGTAAATATTCACTGAGGCGATTATACCACATGCATCCAGATTCTTTCAGCTCATACAGAGACTTGTTCAATTTGATGTAGTAGTTTTCTCGAGATCCATAATCACGTGTCTCTGGTATATTGAACCCTTCAGGGAGTTTCATGTAAATGTCACTATTAAGTGAACCATATGAATAAGATGTCATTACAACCATCATGTTCAAATTAAGCCCTTCATGTGTTACAAGGCTAATTAATTATCAAAAATCGGTTGAATCCACTACAGGTGAATATGTTTTATCAGAATCAACCTTAGGTCTTTGTGAAAATCATTGAGTAATAAATCAAACTTTATATTATTCTTATTTTTCTTTTTCACAAAAACTCATTTATATCACATTAGTTTCACACCTTGAGGTGTTCGGACTACAGGTCCAAAAGTGAGTTACTTGTAAAGTGAGTTTAATTCTTCTTCAATTGAATATATTTATTTTGGCCAATTCTCACTTAGTCTACAATCTTTAATAGACTTTGACTCATGATCCTCGTTATCATTGATAACTTTTAGCGCTATATTGCATACAAAGACATTGTCAATATTGACTTTATTTGGTTATCTCAATTTCGGTTCCATTCCATTTCATCCATGACATAATTTATCGAGACCTCTTTATTTCATATTTCAAGTACTTGATTTGTTCTTCTGGAACTGAAAATTAAATTAGGTCAAAGTGCTCTTAGAATTTTCATATCCTCACTTGGGTCATCTTTAGTTTCTTTTCTTAGTAGAGGACTTTTAACATTGGAACCGACTTTCATACTACACTTCAGGCGCAGCAACAACTCATTTGCAATATTATATTATTCAATAGGAGAATCCACTTCGAGTAGAGTATTATCAGCTGATAATTTATTTCATAAACTTTGCAAATGAATAATATTTTGAAATTTTGGTTCATATTGATTTGTACGAGGATCAAGACAACAATGTATTTTAAATTGTTCATTTGAACTTCTTGTTCACGATTTCATCTGTTCATTTGAACTTCTTGTTCATGATTTCAGCTGCTTATTCCCTCCCTCTAATATTGGGAAAATTAAGTGATAATCAGCCTACTGGGCTGCAATCAAGTATTTGATTATTTTCTCAAATTATATCATCACTCGCGTTGTAGAGTATCGTGCTGATAACGTGTTATGAAATTAACCAAAACAATATAGAGATGAAGGAGAGATGAATGAGAGAAAAAGTAATATATTGTATTATCATCTTCTTTCAAGTTACCTTAACATTGCAACATGATCCATATTTATAGTACATGACCAATAAAAACCATTAACTCAAGGAATACACAAAGGTTAAGAACTTAATTTATAGGAGTTAAGGAATATAGAAAGATTGGGAAAAATGAACATCCACATCTATTTACTATTATTCATAACAGGATTTAACTACTATTATTTCAACAGTAATTAGTTTAATATATTCAATTTGTTGTCTCCCTTACAAATATGGTCTCAAGAAATTTTTGTTATATATATATATAAAATTTATATGTGTGTCGTCGTCTTTTAATGATGTTTGGTTCATGTGTCATTGCTTACAATGTTGACAAATTTATTTATGCTCGAGGCTATTCATTTTTTGTTTTTAGTGTTTTTGTCAACACATCATTATTTTTGGTGTTTATCTTTGTATTATTTCAATTTTACAGCATTGCGTGTACCTATCAAAGTTTGTTAAAACACATGATAAAATGAAAATCAATGTATTTTTAGTTTTAAACTAAAAATCAATACACTGATTCTTTTCAAACATTAATAAAATATATAATTAATCCCCCTAACAACAACCCTTACAACAACAGAGGCCGGTCCAACCACACTTTCCCCCCAAAGGAAATCCCTTAGTTGTCTTACAAGTTTCAGCACATTGAGCATCGCCACCTGGACAAGGTCCTTTTTCATAGCAATAATCCCAAGGGATAACTTGTGCTTCTCCTACAGTTAACATAATTTTATTTACCATTTTTTTTAATGTGCAAATATTATATATTATAAATTAATCATTTAAAAATATTTAAATTTAAATATGAAAAAATTTATTTGTTACCTGAAATCATAATTGAAACAATGCAAAGAATAGCAATGAAAAAATACACCTTGTTGATGCCCATTGCCATGTTGTCTTGAATGATGAAAATAACAATGCCTACATTAAACTATTTATAGAGTTTTTTCTAATGTAATAGTATTACTAGAACATGTTAAAATAATATTTTACTTATTTACTGTTTATGTTTGAAATGTTTTTTTTATTGTTTTACTTTTAAATTTTTTAAATTATATCCTCTTAAATTTTTTTGATTTTTTTCAACTCACTTTTGAGTTTTCACTTTTCACTTTATAACTTTATTATTATTATTATTATTATTATTATTATTTTTAATAAATTATTAATCAAAATATTTTAATAAAAAAATTTAATAAAAAAACTATTATGATCATTTTAATTGATTGTTAATTTACATTTAAAATAGTATTTAATTTTTAAAAATTAACTTTAGTAATTGAAAATTAATAATGAAAAAATATAATTTGAAATAATTTTTATTTTAAAATACAATATTGTTTTAAGAAAATAATAATAATTTTAGTTTAAAAAATTTATTTCAATTAAAATTAATTTATAGATATACTTTAAAATGTGTGTTATTGGATAAAATATAAAAATGTGTGTCACTCATCATTAACTTTAATTTATATGATTCAAAATATTATAATATTAATATCTCTCATTAATGAAGTTCATACAATTAAAATACTATTTGCACAATTAAATATTAGAAAAATTCTTTGTTATTGATGTCATTTCACAAATATATATATATATATATATATATATATATATATATATATATATATATATATATATATATATATATATATATATATATATATATATATATATATATATATATATATATATATATATATATATGTAACATACTACTATTATCTATAGTCAAATTCTATTAATATCAAATTCTATTTATTCAAATATTTTTGTAAATGATACCTAAATAAAAATAATATTTGTATACGAGAAAAATTTATTATTGATCTAAATATTTTTATATACGAAAAACAATATTTATGATCCATAAATTTTTTATCCAAAAAGGGTATACGTGAAAAAAAACTATTATTGATCTTATTTTTATATACGAAAATTTACAATTGATTCAAATATTTTTGTAAACGATACCTAAACATAAATAGTATTTGTATATGGGAAAAATCAATTAATGATCTAAATATTTGCGATCCAAAAAATTTTGATTAAAAAATAATATACGGAAAAAAATTTATTATTGATTTAAATATTTTTATATTCGAAAATTTACTATTGATTCATATATTTTTCTAAATGATAACTAACGTAACTAATATTTGTATACGAAAAAAACTATTATTAATTTAAATATTTTTATATACGAAAGATTCGATGTACATTAAATCTGCATATCACGTAAATTTTTATCTATCTAATAATTATGTGTAATTATAAATTTAATTATGTAATAATAAATATTTATCAAATCAACCAAGTTAAAATATCAACTCTTATCAGTTCTAGAATTCTAACCGGAAGTTGAAGAAGTTTTTTTATATGCAATAGAAATTATCATATCAAAGAGTACAAGGGGTATTCACCCAATTACAACGCGATTACGAAATATTCAAGAAGTCCGTAAGACTTTGACACCAATAATAGAAATTTCTACAACTATTGGATTTCAAACCGATAACATGCCCAAACTAAGAAAAAGTTTTCACGCTAACCACAACTAAGTTATTAAAAACGTAGAATGCCTCCCACAAAGCGCTTCGTTTAACATCACATGGCTTGGCGGTCAATTCCCCTTGTTAGGGTGGCATATATGACACAAAGAACACATCATATTTTTTCTTTCTTTTGTTTGATAGCAATCCCATAAACTTAAAGTACTGATGATGTTGCTTCCAAATCCTTTTCAGCTTGATTTTATTGAACAAGGCATAAATGTCTTCCAATACTTTATAAATTTCTTGTCTTTCATCTACCTTGTTGTAAAAATAATTATTTGGGATACTCTTTTGTTGAAGATTTTCTTGTTGGATGTCCACAGCTTCACAAATTGTTAAATTTGTGGTTTCATCCAAAACTAGATCATCTTCAAGTTTCCTTATTTCTTCTTCCCCATATTTCTTTTTTACCTCAAATTCTTCTATTCTTACTGCATCCTCTTCATCAGATGTTATGCATTTTTCTTCTGGTTCCACATGTTCTTCTTTGAACTCTAACTTGCTCCAAATAAACCTATATGGATAAAAGTTAGCTTCATTACATTCATTCATAAGTATTCTTAACTTCCTCTTATATGCTTTAAAAAATTTAGCTACCTCTTCTAAAGTGACTTTCGAATCAGGCGACCAACATGCAGGAGATACAGGTGGCAATGTATCAAAACAATACATGATTATGAAACTCATACACTTTATTAGTAGCAAAGTATAGAAGACTTCATGAAGCAAAAATAATCTGACTTTTTCTTTTTCTTTTTTATAATAAAATAAAATTCAAATAAACAAAAATTGAAACAAAATTTTAGTTGACGAGCAACATCAATTGAACTAAACTAAAATCTCTATATTTTGGCAGTCCCCGACAACAGCGCCAAAAACTTGATCGATAAAATAGAAAGTGTACTATTTTGTCTCTGTAGTAATAAAGGAGAAATCTCCCGAATGTCGATTTCAAGGACTGCGTATCAGTATAGAGTTATAATTCTTAATTTAACTAAACAAAAACTTAAATTGGGGTTTTGTTGGGATATTGGTAATAAAGAGTATGTAGAATAAAGCAAAATATAAAAATAACTTTTTAACAAGTATGAGTAACATGCTAGGGTAGGTGTGTGACTTAACCCTATAACAACTTTGATTCCTTATTGTAACAAATTATCTTAACTATCAATTACCAATTCGTAAGGATGTTTACTCCTAATTCCTTAGCGAGAAAACCTGTAATCATTCAGAGCAACCTACCAATGAAATTATGCAATATTAAATCACGAATAATCTGGTTACCATAGGGTATCCCTATTCCTAGGCGATATCTACTACAGTTTAATTGTACAAAAAATTTAACAACGGCGGTCCAACCTAATTTTTAACCATACATCAATCCTGTTGACAAGGAAAGCTTTAGAAAAATTGTACAATTAAATTGAACCTGAAAAACTATGATATTATTGAAATCAAGAAATTAAAGTCATTACAGATGTAAATAAGGGACACCCCTAGCATTGGGGGTTTAGCTAGGATTTGGATAAAAGTCGATCTTCAATTGCTTCCATTCACGAAAATTTTCTTCTCTCACAAATCCTTATTTTCTCCACTCTTCAAAACTCATTTAAATAGCAAACATTCACTTAGATCGATTTAAAATACCAGAAACGCCCCCACAACTCAACCCATGGAGAAAATATAAATAAATGTATAAAATCACTTATCAATATGTTTAACAGTAAAAGACATATTAAAATATATAGTTTAAGCTTTTTAAAGACAATTATCTAAATTGTGGATATTTATTTTTTTAGTTATTTGCAACAAACAACCCCATTATTGGTATACTACAAAAAATCCACTTTGTGGCACATGTTGTGACCCTCGTGTAATAACCTCCTTTTTTTATGACTGTATTGATTGTCACGACGATTGATCATAACCACCTCAAAATTTTAAACACAAATGAACAAACCTTGTAAAAGACACGCTTGCAAGTTCTAAATACAACTATACGACAATTGTAAACATTAAGAACCGTTGGGACACCAATCTGCGACGATTATATAACACCATGAAACCTTCGAAGCTACAAACACAAATCCTCTTTGTTGCCAACAAGTTAGATTTTAAGCCGACAGATCCACCATCAATAAGTCAAATCGCATCAAAAGAGTACAAAAAACTCAAAGCCAAAACTTATTTAAGTTAATCAAATACTCGATTCGCTAAAGGTGTAAAAAGATAATAGAGTTCTGAACTCATTCAGCGAAGATGCAAGAGTTCACACATGATTTATATCTAAAAATTATTTTTAGACAAAAAATACTCTTCTCCACTTTTTTTTCCTTCTGATTTATGACCTCCTTAAAGCAAATATTGTTATGAAAATTTTCAAATAGGTCATACTAAAGCGTGTCAAATCAAAAGATACACCCCTATATTTCTTGTCTCCTAAACAAAAAAATCACTAGGTATAACTTTTTACCACTCCAACCAATTCTATATCACACAAACAAAACAAGCTAAAAAGTAATAAATGATAAGAAATTGATTCAACTAAATTTCTAATTACACGTAGTCAATAAAGTAGTTGAAAAACTGTGGCAATTTCATTCATCAATGAAATATTTTCGTTACAGCTTGAATTGTTACAAGTTTTTCCTACACAATGGTAGACCATATAGCATTTCTAATTCTACGTGAGAATTGAACTAATGCTTAGATAAATGAAAGTGCTATAATAAACAAATGGAAAAGTGTGTGTGTGATCATTATATTTTTCTAATAATAGAGAAAATGTTACCTAGTTTGCAAACGTAGCAGTAAGTAGTGGAATATGGTAGTAGTACTTTTGAAGCCTACGGATAGGGACACACGCGCATTATGTAAATGGAATTTTGTCACTATATACTTGACACCCACATAATATAAGTTGGTGGGTATCCACCAAACGGCGTTCTGCCCCCTCTCTCAATTATTTTTACTCAACTTTTGGTGAGCTACCTAAAATTGTTTGAATTACATACTTGAGATCTTTTTCATTTAACTAAAACTATTAGAATTCGAGTCAATATTTTAAAAATAAGATCAGTCATCACATCGGTGAAAATATTAGATCATTGATTATTGTTCGAACAACATGATTAAAGTGAATTAAATCAGATAATTCGATTAAATAAATCGATTTTCATACTAAAATCATATATTTATTAAATCGAACGTATTGAATGACTGGTCTCTAAAAAATATCACGATATCTACAAAACTTCAAAATTAGAAAATATCATAATTTCACATCTATTTTTTTTATGTATAGGGATGATCTAATCGAGACTATAGAGCTAAATAATATTTTTGTTTGAGTAAAATTTTTTTGAATAGAAATTATATATATATATACATATATATATATATATATATATATATATATATATATATATATATATATATATATATATATATATATTTATATATATATATATATATATATATATATATATATATATATATATATATATATATATATATATATATATATATTAATCTCAAACTTTATATGTATGATCTATACGATAGTATGTTTTAATCTAACGGTTGATTTTAAAAAATATTTATTCGAAATGAAGTTATGAGCGAGACTAACTTGTGGTGTAACTCTTCAGGTGTAATTTGATTCCTCCTTATATATATTCGAAATGAAGTTATGAGAGAGAGTAACTTGTGGTGTAACTCTTCAGGTGTAATTTGATTCATCATTTTATATATATATATATATATATATATATATATATATATATATATATATATATATATATATATATATATATATATATATTCAAGATGAAATTATATTAAGGTATCAAACTTAATAATATGACACATTTGATAACTCTTATCGCATATTCGTATAATAAAATTCATTGTTGTATTTAAAGCTATTACAATATAGATAATGTCAATAAAATTTAGGCTAAATTACAGTTTTGGTCCCCCTATTTTGTCTGATTCACAAATTTAATCCCTTTATTTTAAATTCAAACAGTTTTGGTCCCCCTATTTTATATTTAAACAATTTTAGTCCCCCTCTCATATTTTTTCAAAGAAAATTGATGAGATTTTTTATTTTTTAACTTATATTTTTATCTACGAAATTCAATAATAAGTTTATATATGATGATTTGTCATGTTTTACAAGTAATTTGTCATTTAAAAAGTGAAAATATCGTTAATTTTAAGTGAAAAAGTATGAAAGGGGAACCAAAATTTAAATCTAAAATAGGGGGACCAAAACTATTTAAATTTAAAATAGGGGGATCAATATAGATCATGTATATAAATCATGTATATAAAATTTAACATCAATCGGAAATCATTTGATATGTTAACGAGATACATAAAAACTAAAACTTCAATAAAATCGTTAATTTTGATCATTCTCTTTAACATATCAAATGATTTTCGATTGATGTTAAATTTTATCGACATGATCTATATGATGTTAGCATTCAATCCAATGGTGGATCTTGTCATACAGATATACGGTAAAGAGTTATCGAATGTGTCGTGTTACTAAGTTTGACATATTGGTGTCATTTGATCATGTCATTTGAGAGAGTGTGGCATCTTAAGAAATGATGTTCATTAAGTGCTAATGTTTTGTACAACTTGAATTTTAGATCAACAATCAAGTTATGGTTGTGTAGCTGGAGCTGGAAATCCATCAAAGGAGAAAGAATGAATTTTTTATGCATTGAAGACTTTGATAGGATTGAGTAAATAATTATACATATGAAGTTAAGAGTTTATGTTACTTCGATTAGACTAAAAGCTCGGACAATGGACTTTAGTCAGGGTTGATTAAAGATTGCTACGAACGGAGGCTTGGAGTGGAGCTTGATCATATGTAATTCATCCTCGTAAGTTGTATATATTAGAAGAAGAAGATTTAGATTTAAGTTACTTAATTGTTATCTTAATTTGCAAAATTATCTTGTTTCTTGATTATATTAAAACACACAATGTGAAAATTGACAAATATCGGAAGACTACAAATTTTTAATGGTTCACTATTGGAGACTAGATTAGGCGCGAATCAAGGACGAACACACTGAATCAACATAAATAATGGTGTACATTTTCTATATC